>NC_041381.1:24720603-24811607 GCF_002162155.2 Triticum dicoccoides | reverse complement strand
TCTTTTCTGCATTATTTATTTTCTTCTATTTATTTTTGAGTAATTTTTATATAGTTTTTTCTTTCCTGCTTTATCTTTTTTCTTCTATTTATTTCTGAGTAGTTTTTTTTGCTTTATTTAGTTTCTTTGTGAATATTTTTGCTTTATATTGTTTTTTTGCATTATTTATTTTCTTCTATTTATTGCTTTATATAGTTTCTTTTCGGAGTTTGTTTTGCTGTGATTTAGTGTTTCACGGTCATTTAGCTCTCTGAACAAATTGCTGTGATTTTCATTTTCACGGTCATTTAGCTCTGATCTAACCAAATCGATGACTGAATAACAGCAAATGACATCAGAATGTGTTGGAAATTGATGACGTCGCTTCGAATGCTGCATAATGTCAACTCAAAAAAAGTCTGGAGTTCAAATAAGTTCAAAAAAAATGAAGTGCCCGTGTAACTGATGAGTTCTCGTCCGAAACCGGTGAAGACTCATATTGAGTCCACAAATTATACACATAGAGTTCAATGAAGACCAAATGCTTGTGATAGTTTGAAAAATAACATATTTAAATTGTGCATCTGAACGCAGAAAAAATATATTGATCAGTACCGCCTTTCAGCCAAACGCGCTACTACTACAGAGAAGTTCATATAAAAAATACATTGATCATCAATGATCTTTTTGTATAGAATCTAAATTGTCAATAGGAATCTACCACCGATTTAAGAACCGGCGAAAACTCCTATTGCAGCCACAGATCCTACACATAGAGTTCAATGAAGACCAACTGCTTGTGATAGTTTGAGAAGTAACATACTTAAGGTGGTCAAATTCTTGCTAGGGGAGCAAGGTGGGACTAAAAATAGCCCCTGCCACAATATCTTTAGTACCGGTTCGTGGCACGAACCGGTACTAAAGATTCGCAATAAACCGGTATTAAAGGTCTCCTCCCGCCTAGTCATTTGAACCGGCACTAATGGACGCATTAGTGCTGACGCATATGCAAACCGGTACTAATGTTTCTCATATTTGACCCTTTTTCTACTAGTGGATGCATCAATGATCTACATTTCCGTGTTTGTTTGAAGGTTGATTGTGTTTTTCTAGTGAAAATTGTGATATGTCAAATGACAGTTTTAATGGTTGGGGTTGGGGCAAAGACTAGAACCCTCAAACCCAACCCTTATAACAGAATATGGTTTGAGGGTTCTAGTCTTTGCCCTTGTTTTTCAACCCTTAAAAGTGTCAAAAATGGCCAATTCTCAACCCTTAAAATTGGTTTTAGATTTAAGGATTTGAGGGCTCTACTAGACATGCTCTTAGGATCCCATTTTGCTTGACGGAAATTCACAGGGGCACACACCTGCCAAGTCCTATTCGGCCGCTTGATTGCCTCACGAAACGTGAAGTAGTTGAATCGTGCACGAGGGCATAGTAAGTTTTAAGTTTCAGCATTAAAACTTAGGGATTTTGCATATGAAAACATCCAAGTTTCATAGATATAATTTTAAGCAATTTTTACTGTTGGTCGTAGACATAAAATAGTTGACTATTATCGGTCGCTCGAACTAAGTTTCAACATTGAAACTTAACATATATTTCAAAAAGTCATCAAAATATATTCAAAATGGATCTTATTTGAAAGTGTTGGTTACCAGAAACATGAATATGCATATATAACTTAACTTGGAACTTTCATTAGAAGATATATAACTTTAAAATCGGAAGTGAAAATAAAAAGCCCGCACCAGCGACTCGCGTGCCCTAAAAAATCCTCGTTCTTTTGCCTGACCAATGTTTACGGCTGCCCATGGCCAAATTTCTCTTCAGTTTTTGTGCAAATCATTGGCTGGTAGTACTGACTGGTCAAACCTCTAGATATAGCTTATCCAATGGAATACATATTGTCCGACGTCTCTCTTGTCAAAAGTATTAGTGGAACATTTGCTCGAAGCCTTTACTAGACCCGTCCAAATGTCTGGTAGTACACACATGAAAATGGAAGTGGTGTCGGGATAAACATAAACTGGAAGTAAATAAATTTAACGTCTTTCTTCTCCTTTTCGCTTTCGCATTGTCTCTTTTCATCAACAATGACCCGCGAAGATAATCATCGGGCACATCCTTTGGTTCCTCCTGATCTTCAGCTTCCTCCGTTTCAGCATCACCATATTACGGGGGCACATAGTTGTCATCATCCTCTTCTTCTTCGTTGTCTTTCATCATAACCCTTCTTTCTCCGTGCTTGGTCCAAACATTATAGTGTGGCAATGAAACCCTTCTCAAACAGATGGATGTGAAGGGTTTTCCGATTAGAGTATGGACAACACATAAAACCATTCTGCTTGTTTGCCTCAGCCACTTCGAGAAAATAATGCACCCTTAATGTAATTGGAGGTCCGTCTGTCGCCGTACATCCATTGTCGGTTGGTCTGCATGCATTATATATAATTAAGTATGGCAAAAACCATTACAGAACATCATGAATAGAGAAGTGAATAAATTAATAGAAGTTCATCATCAGATTAAAAGCAAATTAATAGAACATCATTTTTTTATTTTAGAAAGAAGATAAGAACAAGAGGCTCACCACGGTGGTGCCGGCGACGAGGGCTCGGGCGATCGACGGTGGTGAGGACGGGGACGGGACATGTTTCAATGAGATGGCCATTTGAAGCCTTGGGAACACAAATCGAGGCCTTCTGACGGCTCTGGCGGCGGCAGATCGGTGTGGCTGTGGCGACGGTGTGTTCGATGAAGCAATTGTTGTCCTAATCCTTCCCTTCGAAGTCATCCTCCTATCCCATTCGTGGAGCCCTCCCAACTTCTTCCTCCTCTCCTATCGAGCTTCCCTGCCCTGTTTCCTATCACACATTTTGCTTTGTTGCATTGTTGAATTGGTTATGAATTTGTGCTATAGGATCGATGTGCATGGATTTGCATGAATTTGAGGGTTTTGATATGAAGAGTGTGGTTGTCTAGTGGGACTCTTGAGGGGTTTTCCTGCGCTATCTGAGGTCACACTCCTTAACGGCAGATCAACAAGACATTGTGCTATTTGTCGGTCAAAAAACTTGAGTCGAATATGATTTTGATATTTACTGTTTTTTTTGCATGCTTGTGTTATTGTTGACTGTGTGCATCCTAACTATGTAGAGGCTGGGTGTGCGCTCATTGTGTTTATACCCACTCGATGATTCATCTTGAGCTTACGAACTCCAACCTTTATTGAAAAACAATAAATTACCAATTGTGTTTATCTATTGATTTTTTACTGTATGAACAATTGTGCTATTATTATGTAACGGGGAAAAAGCTGTTGGGCCAAAGTGAGATATTGTGACCAACAACTACTCTGTGCTTTTATGTACCTCTTCATGGTAACATATTGGCAATACAAAAATACACCTAGAATACCTCAATAACAAGTTTTTAACATTGTTATTAAAATATAAGCGATACAAACAATAATACCAACATCATCATTATATTAAATGGTACAAATAATGATACATGCATTGTTTTGATTAAAAAGTCCATTATTATTGGAATAAATAATACAGAAAATTATACGAGCCAATCTTACACACATTATCAATAGTAGCCAGCATGGACATAAATTGCGATGGTTACTATTTGGTAAATTCGAGAGCCCAAAAGTTTCCAAAAATGTAAGTTGACTGGAAGGTGCTGCTGAATCCCGATTCCCTAGCCAGCTTCAGAAACTCTTGCACAGTTCTCTCCTTCCCCCCCTCTGAGTTATTTAACATCATCACGTCGAGAATGTAGAGATTTTGTGCTGCCCTTGTCACCTCTGGAGTAGCCGGCAAGACAAACTCAACAGCGATCAGTCGCCCCTTATCTGACATAGCTTGATGGCAATTTTTAAGAACCTTTATGCAGTCATTGTCATCCAACATATGGAGTACCGTCTGTATGTACATTCAAGAAATATTCAGTATATAGAATATATTATGTAATATTAAACCTACTTTGCTTGAAGTGTATTTTAAGTCTGCTCTGCATTCTCAAATATTTAGGGGATTTATTTAGCACAGCAGAATGTTCTTTGTTTGTCACAATGAAAACATTGCAGATTCACTATTGTAACGAACGTTGAATTCAATTTTGGCATGTTTGAATTGTTGAGTTGTTATACGTTTCGCTTTGTTGCAGTGCTGCATTGTTGAATTGGTGTTGAATTTTGCTATATGATCAATGTGCATGGATTTCCCATGGAATTGAGGGTTTTGATATGAGGAGTGTGGTTGTCCGGCAGGACTTTTGAGGGATTGTCTGGCACTGTCCGACATCGCACCGCGGAGAAAATCTTAGTAAGAGAAAACATGTGGTTCGATTACTTCTGCACAAGGGCAGCCACCTTCATTGCTTGGACCCTAGATAAATACTTTTATTACTTTACCAATGTGTTTATAGAATTACAAGTCGAACATATTGTTTGTCAGTAGTAGAAAATTATTTTGAAGAAATATTCTATAGACATCGTTTCTATATTTTGGTTGAAAAATATTTGATATATAAAATAATGAGGGTTTATCACGTATCTACAAGGTTTTCAGTAATATTAGACTTTACACCATATGGAATACAGAATGACAGAGAAGGGAACTAGATACAGTAGTTCGTATATATATACCTTTAAGAAAATCGTGTCTCCAGTGGGAACATTATCAAACATATTTCCAGCTATATGTTCAACACCTGCATTGGGTTGACATTACTAGCTAAGTTCTCAATTACCTCACAGGAAAGCATAGATGAAAGAACTCAACAATAGAAAATGATACAAATAAGATCTATATGTACAGTCACAACATCCATGCAAAAGAAGAGAATACAGTTGCAATACAAAAACAAGGAAAGACAAAAGAGTTGAGTGATGGGTGTTTGGTTTTGCTGGATAACAACATTTTTTTACTGATCCCTTATGAACTGGTGGGAAAAAGATTGGCGTCGATGCTTTTTCTAGTAGAAATTAATCCATTGAACTGAGGAAACTGATGGTATTCCTACTGAGTTCGAACTTCCGCGGGTACGTAGGCACAGCACGTACACACATGTGTGTTGATCATTTGATCTATAGGCTTTAGTACCTAAAATTAAATCGTTGAGTTTACAGGACGCTAATGATGGTGTGTACGTCTGGGAGATAAGAATAAGCCATTTGCGTATACGCTAACAACCAAAAGTACAACGCCTCCAATTAAGATATGCATTCCCAGGTGTTCTATTTGGTAGGCCGACCTGGAAAGGAGACTCCAGGCCGGGAGGCAATCCAAACAGTCAGATAGGCCTGGAAGATTATAACAAGTATAATTCCTTGAGAATATTACAATGAAGTGGTAGAATGTTGAATTATTAATTGATGCTATTTAATAATACGATATAGGATAATCCACTACATTGACACTCATTCGAGATGGGTACATAAGTTGGGCATGTGGTTTTAGGTCTTCAAGTTGAGTGACGAAACATGTGTTATAGTATGTTATAAAGTATGTATTTTTAGATTCATCGTCGAATGAAAGTGCGAAACTAGTAATTTTATGCAATTTACACATATTTTGCTAGTCAAACTGAATGCCTAAAAACCCATGCCTGGCTTATATTCCCATGGAGGATGTTATATATGATGTACGTGATGTTTTGCATATATAATATATAGTATTCCTCATTGTACTATATTCACTAATGCTTATCTGGACACAATCTCCTCCAATTTTGAGAAAATATGTGGTATGTGTTATTGTTTTCATTTGCTCCATTTTTCATCCCCAGGTGTGAACTTTGCATGGAGTCTCCATGAGTACTATATTCAACTAATTATTCTGTTTTATCTCCGTATCCTGTGTTCCCCACCAAATGAAGAGTGTGGAATTTTTATAACCCAGGGTAGGTGATATACACATGGAGACTGACATTTTTGGTTTTGTCTTCAGGTGCACTTTGTGGGCCCGTGAACAAAGCGGTGTTTGTCTGTTCAATCATCTCTCTACTCCTGGCCTTGTAGGGGAATCCATCTGCTTAGAGTATGGCAGAAATGCAAAAATGAAGACAGAGAGAGACGGAGATTGATTCATGCAAAAATGCTTCCTAGAAGTCGTACGTAATGCTTAAGCATAGAGGAAAATAGGAGAGTGAGATAGAGAGAGTGTGTTGGCAGCCCGGGACAAGCTCCCGGTCCATCGGCATAGGTTCAAACGTTTTCGGTGCGCATGGGAGAGTTCACTAGAACAAGGAGCCCACTATATTCCATAACACCAGCTTGAGGAGAGCGTGACACTCTTCCTTATAAGGAGGTCCTAGCCTGCTCCCGTATCTGAGGTGGGACTAAAGTTATTGGCACTGCCCGAGTGTCGGGTACTTGACACCCCACCTCCTAGGGAAGCCCCCCTTAGGGTGGCATGGGGCCCATCTCTAATACAACTTGTTAGCATCCCAGGTTCAGCTCCCAGTCCATCGGCATATGTTCAGACGTTTTCGGTGCGCATCAGACACTCAACTAGTACCAGAGAACCCACTACACCCCAAAAGACTGGCCCGGGGCTAGGAACAACTCTGATACCACTTGTTAGCAGCCCAGGCCCAGCTCTCGGTCCATCGACATATGTTCAGGCATTTTCGGTGTGCCTCAAACACTCCACTACAAGCAGAGAGCCCACTACATCACAAAAGACCGGCTTGACGAGAGTGATGCACTCTCCCTTATAAGGAGGCCCCAGTGTCCTCCCGTATCCGAGTTGCGACTAAAGTCACTAGCACTGCCCGCGGGTCAGGTGTGTGTGTGTGTGTGTGTGTGTGTGTGAGAGAGAGAGAGAGAGAGAGAGAGAGAGAGAGAGCATGCAATGGTTAGGAGAGTGTGCTAAGAGAGAAAGAGTAAATGAGTCGAGTGTAAAAGTTTATAGAGAAAGCGCACATTACCCTATTCACAAGGTGCAAATTCATAAGAAGGAGGCGACGTACCGAGAATAGATGGCGCGAGGGAGATGACATGAGGCAGGTCGAAGTTGATGCCCCTGATATGCTTGTACCTGGAGGTGATCATCTCCAGGGTAGAACCAGTGCCGCCACCAACATCGACAAGAACGGTCACGTCGTCGAACCCGTGGAAGCGCTCCAACAACTTGCTGGTCACCATCACCGAGATCTGCACCATGGCCTTGTCGACCACCCCGAGTACCCGAGGGTTTCTCCCCAAGTGCTCGCCCATCGAAACCCCATGCGTCCTCTTGAATGCCGTTTGTTCGCCTCCCGCTGCCGCCCCCAACTGCTGCCTTTGAAATGCATGGCGATGTTAGATTCTACAAACCGTAGGCAAATTTTAACACGGTCCCTCCTACCTCCTCTTTTTACATACGAGGTAAAATGACAAGAGTTAATCAGACCACTAATTACTGAGATCAACGATTCAGATATATTTTGTACTCTTGCCTCTCATGTGCAAAGAGGAGGTAAGACGGACGCTGTTAAAACTGTTCTAAATGGTAATTGCAATAGCAGTCAATGGTAGCTTACCAGGCCGTCAAGAAGTCCTGGTCCATAGTGAACATAGCGTACGGCGCCAGCGACGGGCCACCATGGTTGCTGCTGAGCCACCGACACACCGGCGAGGGCCTGTACTGCCGGATGGCCTCGCCGCTTGGACCTGCCTCCGTCACGCACTTGACGACGTCGAAGGAGGCAAGCAGCCGCATGACGCGGTCCACCGAAGCCGCCCCGCCGCCCTTGTCCATGGTTGGGAGCCGCGCGGCTAATTCATCCGCCGTAATCGCGCCGCTGCCGGCGTTGCTGAGTGCCTCGAAGATGCCCAGCTCGATTGCTGCTTTCAGGGTCATGGAGACCGCGAAGCTGGTGATGAGCCCCCACGCATGCAACCATGTTTCCTCGTCGTCCTCACCACCGGCCGGATTAATCCTACTTCCGCTCACAATATTGTTATCCATCGGTATTTGGGTGGTGCCTATAGCTTGTAGAGTTCCTTGGTGGTGCCTGGAAGAACGTAAGTATATATAGGGAGAGATCACATCTAGTTCTGAATAAATAAAGATGAGAAACGATGGGTGTGCCACTATACAACTTCTAAATGTGCAGGCCGCCACAACTTTGTTAAATCGTGATTGTGTCACCAAACCGCGCGGAGAAATTGCACAAAAACCACTACGCGGCATTAGCGCTTGTTACCATCTTCTTTTGGCCCATTTGTTCCTATGCAAGCCTCACCACTTGACCGCATCACTAACAATATAGAGAAGACTCGCTTGATACTTTCATCCGATGTGGCGCTCGATCGTGTCCAACGATATAACCCATACTTTCCGGGCCACCGCCACACACACCACAACGCAAATACACGCCGTACTATGTCTGTTTGCAGCTCTTCCTCATCCGTCGCCTCCTCACTGCCGCCGTGTCCTCCCTCCTGGAAGCATCTCCTTAAATTTATGTACAATTCAAAATTCATCCATTCGAGTCCGGCAAGCACTCCCAACAATGCCATCCGCTGCGTGCACTCGTTTCCTGCCTCAGTGCACCATTTTCCCTGCCGGAGTGCATCGCTCAAGGCAACATAATCCAGACTGTGACCCCTTCAATGTTCTATTGGGCCTCTTGACATGGTAGTAGAACAACCTCAGGATCCCATTTTGCCCGATGAAAATTCACAGGGGCACGTGAGTGCGGGGGCACGCACCTGCCCAGCCCTGCCTAGCCGCTCGATTGCCTCACGGTTCATGTAGTGGTTGAATCCTGCACGGGGGCACAATTTTAAGTTTCAGTAGTTGAATCTTGCACAGGGGCACAGTAAGTTTTAAGTTTCAGCGTTGGAACTTACGGATTTTGCATCTGAAAATTTCATGTTTCAACCAAGTTTTATAGATATAATTTTAAGCAATTTTTTCTGTTCGTCATAGAAACAAAATACTTGACTATTCTCGGTAGCGTGATGAATAGTAACACAATTTTTTCTGTTCGTCATATATAAGTTGTCAAAATATATTCATCTTATTTGAAAGTGTTGGTCACAAGAAGCACCAATATGAAAAAATAACTTGATTTGGAATTTTTGTTTGGAAGATACATAATTTTGAAAATCGAAAGCCAAATTTAAAAAGAGCAGTGCTACAGGGACGGCAAAAAAAAAAGACATCGCCAGCCGAAATCTGGACGATAGATCAAATCATCGTTGGATGACATCTTTTAGCAAATCAGCACCGTTTAAGATGGATCGTCTAGATCTCATCCATGCACTGAGGTGTGTAGAGTACTTTTGAATAAAAAAACGCGCACCCGCGACTTCGTGCCCCTGACTCGTGTGCCCTAAATCCTCGTCCTTTTGCCTGGCCGATGTTTGTAGTTGCCTATGGCCAAATTTGTCTTCAGCTTTTGTGCAAAGCATTGGCAGGTAGTACTGACTGGTCGAATACTCCATCGAGCCAAAGACAATTATACAGTCCAAAAAACCTATCTATATATAGCTTATCTAAAGGAATACATACTGCCCGACGTCTCTCTTGTTCAAAGTATTAGTGGAACATTTGATCAATGTATTTACTAGACCCGTCCAAATGTCTGATAGTGCAGATACGAAAATGGAAGTGTTGTGGCGGCAAACATGAATTGGAAGTTAATAAATAAAACAGCATCTAGTGAACGATTGCGTCAGTTGAATTTGTAGACCAGAGCTATGGGTTACCGCCGGCCGGCCGTGTTGGTTGAGACTTTCTTATACTGCCGGCAACGACGCTTGTCATTTGGTTCGGCATCACTATGGCACCTGCTTGCCTCTATCGATGCATTTGTGCCATTTGGTACGTCCAAGTCCAACCATCTCGGGCTGCCAACGCGTCTAGTTTTTTTTTTATACATGACAAGAGCTCGTGTAAGTTGATGTGACAGCAGAAGTGGAACTGTATACCAAATTACCAATTCAAACCGAATAAGGGGCAACAAAAAATCATATGGGGTCGGAAGCAGAGGTTGATGTCGTGTAGTCTAGTTGATGAGACGGCAGAGGTTCGGCAGTAGTTGTTGGTCGTAGCGCTCGGAAGCATCCGGCTTAGATCGGTCGGATGTGGCCACGGCATCCGGCCGGCCACGTGATATATAATTCGACCGGTACCTGCAGCCTCGCAAGGTTCTTTACATTCAATATGAAAGAAATACAATTGACAAAAAAGTATAAACGTCCACTCCCTCTGTTCAAAAATATAAGATGTTCTCCTCCCTCCGTTCAATATTACTTGTCGCTGGTCTAGTACTAACTTCGTACTAAATCAACGACAAGTAATATGGATCTGAGGAAGTAGTTTTTCTATTTTGAATCAGATGAATATAGACAAGTTTTAGTGTGTCTCCTCACTCATTTCAGTCCGTGTTTCATTCATATTGGAATATCGAAAACAACTTATATTTTTCTAGACACACTTGTATATCGGCAGACACACTTGTCTAGAAAAAGCTTAACAGATAAGCTAGTGAATATTACCTAGTGGCCACCACCTGTAGAGAAATAGGGCAACTAGGTCTTCCTCCTAAGAGACTCCGCCGATGCTGGTTCCCTCGCCGCTGGTTGCCTTCTCGCGCCAATGAGGTGGAGGAAACCCTCCTATGGGGGTGTCTATGTTGTCCGCGGTCACCCTAGCTAGAGTATGGGTTAAGTATTGTTATCTGGATCGCACCATCAATGGAGAGGAATAAGATCTACACATCTTTGTGTCGAGCTTCTGCCAGGGGCGAATCTTGTTTCTTGTTTTTGTCTTCATTTCATCTAGGGAAACTTGCGGTGCAAACACAGGAGTGCTCCTGTGCTATGCTTGGCTGAACGTGCGGAAATATAAGGGGCAAACGTAGGAGCAAGGCAATCCTACTTGACCAAAAACACAACTCGACGATTGAAGCACATAGGCCAGGGAAGTCCTAAGTGATAGTTATATTATTAAGTTTGATTATGATCCTGGACTAATTATCATGAGAGATTGTAGAAATATTCATGTTACAAAATCACCTCTCTTTGTGATGAATGTTTTAAAGTTGGGAGTTTTTTCTCTTGAATATACTAGGAGGTGATGGATCCGCTCCTCACTCGCCTGTTTTTTTTTTTGAATATCCTCAACTGTGGTCTTTCTCGTGTCGCTAGCAATTGGGTTGGGATGATAGTCCGAGTTAAACAGCGGGCACCTCTTCTCTGGAGCAGTGGCCCGTTAGAACATTTGGCCCATGAAAGATAAATGTGGTGGAGGACAAAACAGAGAGTAGTTTTGGTGGCCGAGACCCTCAAACTAACACGAAAACAAACGGCCAGAAATGCTCAGGTGGTGAGAGGGCTGAGCTTTCCTTCAGTATTATTGTCCTAAATAAGATATAACATAGAGAACTGCGTTAATTTAATTCTTCTGTTCGAAGACATGTAGAATCATTTCCTTTGGCGGGTTTACTTTTATAAGCATCTTATATCTTATCATCCGTTCTTAAATAGTTGCAACCCATTATCTATTTTTCCACTCCATGCAACTATGTCATATTTAGTGCACTAACGTATTCACGCAACCATGCCACCTCACTAATCATGCTTGGATTTGTTTCACCAATTTTTGTCTGCAACATAGACTGCCACGTTACACATTTTTTAAGCATAACATACATGTATTTGTATGTTGGACACTTGGAGCAAATATTTTAGGTCATGTTACACACTTTTATTTAAAATAGCACCCCGTTTGACTTCAATCCAATGGATTTCTTGGTTTATATAACATTTTGTGACGTGCTTCATATAGCTTATTATTTTGAGACTATATCCCAAGAGCATTCTTAAATTTGTTTTTGCAATTGTTTAGCCTTTTAACATCGATTTTATTGAGGTTTCTGCAGCAACGCACGAGGCATCATCTTGTATCTACTAACTGGATGCATCATAGAAAGCTCCACGTTAATCTTGGAGGTTAGAAATTTCCATCCATAAGATTAACTGATGATGCAGAAATAACCATTGGGTGATTCCACTACAAGAAATATGTCAACTTGCGACCATCACTATTGGTCGCCGAATGGTCATTGTTTTTCATTTGCGACCTTTTTGTGACCAAAAACAGATGATCAAAAGCTGACCATCTTTAATGGAAATTAACGACCTTCTTTGTGATAAGGTCGTTGAAGGCAACGACCAAAACATAAGGTCGTTGATCCTACGACCTTCTGTTTTGGTCGCTAGCTGTCTGCCCAGGCCATGTAGGATCCGACGTGGCAAGCTGACGTGGCAAAATTGCGACCAAATGAAAAGGTCGTTACTTAGAATCAGCCCCGGTCCAGTTCGTTTTCTATATGGGCCAAGCCCATTAATTATTTTTTTCTAGCAATTTGTGTCAGCTACATGGGCCGAGCCCAAGAATTCGACCTTTTTATTTTCTAGAACACGACCTTCCACAATTCATCTCTTTTTTGGGCCTCAAACTTTTTATAGTCCATTTCAATTTTGGGCCTCCATAACAACGTTATTCTAGGAACAGTGAAACAGAGGGAATTCAAGCAAGCATGTATCTTAAACAGTCACGGGTGACAAATTTATTTCGTCCAACACAAAAGGATTCCTTAAACAGCCACGGGTACAACCATAGGTACATTCAACAAAAGGCAATTGAAGCACAAGAAGTACATAGGACTGTAGCTACCATTTCTACCAGCAGCAGAAGCCGCCTGAAAGAAAATGAGGTACTACCAAGGAGCAAAACTAACAGCAACCATCCATCATCAATCGGTGACACTAGCAATGAGCGACAGCGGCGACATTTTAGAGACCCCCTCCCCTTGCTGCTGCTTGGCGTGCCGCATCACAAGTCCCCCTACACACAAAAAAATGCAGATAAAACAGATCAACATGTTGAGCAGTTTGGGAATCATGGAGCAAATGTTAGTGTGGTGCAAGGCGATAGATTACAGGATAAATACTAAAAGAAAAAGAATCGTTGAACAAATCATGCGAAATGGCATGGTGGATTTGGAAAGTGACATTCGACCTGCAGTTTGAATTGATGAGCACAGACTATACTGATTCTAAAAAGGATACAAGGCTACAGACATTTGAACACAAGAAACCATAAATTTGAACAACCAAATTGAGAATAGGAAGTAGATCAACAATTGTATAGCGACTAAATTCTAAATATCACTGACCAACTGGGTCGAACAATACCCAATGACGTGGTGCAACAACACTGAAACATGAAAACCAACACGCAATCCGCCAAAATTTCATCGCATCACCGAGCAAACACTGAGATTAGGCAGAAGAGACCAACACCGAATAGAGTGGTAACAGAGAGGCGATGTGGGAGCGGGTAACTTACAACATCACAAAAGATACTTCCACCTATCACCACCGTCCTTGCAAACCTGTGATTTGAACACAGATCAGGACACGGGATTTGCAAGGAAAATTATCACAACACCAGTTCGAATAAGAACAAGGAGATAGGGGCGGTAGCAAAGGGAACCGGGATGCTTACCTTGGAGAACTACTTGATGTTGGAGTCCTTCCTGAAGCTATCCCTATGAATACAAAACCAAAATGGCCCCAGTCAGGATGCGTCACCATGCCACAGAAACTACGTGAATCGAAAAACAACAACAAATAAAATCTGGGGCTCACATGAGGACTAAGACGGCGCTCAGGGGGCGCTTGGGCTTGTTGGAGTCTTTCATGGCCTTGCTCTTCTTCACCACAAGTCTGCATCGCCACAAAAACAATAGCAGCAAAGCGAATTAGAACCCAACGCGAAACAACATCAGGAAAACCCAAGCAGAACCACCACGGGAAATGAGTCCATCACCTAAAACCAAGCAAATGATAACACTGAGTAAGAAAGACTGATGAGAGGTGGTGGTTTACCTAAAACCATTTCCTTGATAACACTCATTTCCATCTAAGGAACAACATCTCTTGTGATGAAAACTTTAACAAAACATATGACTCTTAACACAATATCACACCTACTTGTAGGTGAGAACTAGGTACATGCCATTTATCTTTCAAATTTAGAAGATCATCACTGCAATCATCCATTGCTAAGAAACCTAGATAGAAAGTGATAAACTAATACCCTTGATACAAACCGTGAATCAACACAAACAATGAGTACATTCTAACATGTTAAGTGGCTACCCTTCCAATCATAATCGTACCATGGCATAAAAGAACAAAAATTGGTGATCTCACTACTACTAATTAAACTAATGCTCTTCTACTACTAGACCATTCAAGCTCATGGCCAGGACCCATTAAACCGTTGGAATCACCTTAGAGCAGCACGGAAGAAGCGGTTGGGGAAGACAGCCGGCAGCAGCAGGTCCGTCACACCCACGGCCTGCCTACCGTCGTGTGCCCCCACAAAGACGCCGGGGAAGGCGATCTGTCCAGCGTTTGAAGTATTGACGATACTCTTTACCTGATCGAGAATTCCATTCCGCACACATCAAGAACATATAGGTCATCATCAAGCAATCAACTTATCGGAGAAGAACTCACACTAAACTATTCCAGACTAGCGGCAAACATCTAGCAAGAACAAACTGCCTCAACCTAGAGGTAGCACCTAACAAGATCAAACTATTTTTCAACCTAGATTAACTTTTTCTACAGACCCAGGAAATAGCATGCCGTATCATCTGACCGCAAACTAGACATATGCACAGTAATAATAGCTCTAAGCACCACAAAATATGATCTATTGTACACACGACTCGGATGAGGGGAGAACAATTACAACCACAAAATATGATCTATTGTACACATGAAACACCAAGCTTCAGCCAGTACTAGCCAAACTCCAAATGAGCAGTACAACAATGGCTACTGCATCATCTTCTCAGAACAGACACCATCATTCAGCAGACAAAAACATCCTACTGGGTCCTAATGATCAGAGATGACCCCATACTAGCAGTGAAAACCCAAGCTTCAGTCACATCATAAGACATTTGGCACATGCTGCTAACGATTACGCGAAAACAGCAGAAATCAACTGATCAACAAGGAGTTAAAAGTAGCAAAGTAACCTATCGCACCACCACGCCTCTTCAAATTTGAACAAAATCTACAGGGCATGGATACTAAAGATGGAAAATGTACAGCTAAACCAATTGAACCTACAGTAATATCATACCATATTTAAAAGTGAGCACCCTGTTCAGTTAAAATTATATTCATGATATACTCCTACTACTTACTTAAGTTTGCTAGAACTACATTAAACCTACAACAATGATATATACAAAATATATAAGAGAGCACTTGATTCAGCAAGAAGATACAATGGATATATCAAGATTTGATATGCTCCAATCTCTGAAGATTTGTATGTCTGCAGATTCATGTGTAGTAATTCAAACCGTACATAACTACAGGTGGTTGCAAATGTGTGAAACTACTGCGCTAAGATATTACTCCAGATTGTTGGATGAGTTTCTGGTTTGACAACATCTCCAAAATCAAAGGTGAACGAAACCGTCGCAAATCATGCCGCGCAGACGGTTGCTTCCAATTCATGGTACAAACAGATCAATCTAGCAGACAAACGGTGGTTAGTAAATATACTATTCTTCCCGCAAAAAATGCAAATATACTATACTGCCAACAAATAACCTATACAAAAGTAAGGAAGCAAGAGCTGAAACTGAAGAAAGAGCTCGTCGCTGCGATGGAGATGGTGTATACCTTGATGACCTGCGTGGGGAGTGGCCGGGGACGTATATTCATGGTACAAATAGATCAATCTAGCGTATGGATCTGGGAGAGAGGAGGGGACGACGAGTGGTGTGCGGGGTAGAGAGAGAGGAGGGCAAGTCATGCGGGGGACCAGGAGTGGTCGGCGGGGGAAAGTGGGTGGGTGTGGGTGGGTGAGAGGGCGAGGGGGTGGACGTTGGATCCTTACACCATTGACAGCTTAGATTGCATAGAGTGGGGCGATCCGGGGAAAGATCCTGATTGGTTCGATACTTTTGTCATTTATAAAAAAAATTCTAAGTGCTAAAAAACATTGTAAACTATGAAGTAACTGCAAGTATTATTTTGCAAAATGGCACCACTAAAATTTTCACTCAAGCTATACCATATTTTATGAATAATCACCAACTTTAATGCATTTCCAATCTTTCTATCTATTTTTGGCCATTTAGACGGCTTCCTTCCGAATCACCTGGAATTGGGTCAAATTTAAACTACACCTACTTCATATCTTGCTCGTTATTTTTTACAAAAATCATTTTAAGATACACAAGTATATATTTCATCAGAGACGCGCCAAAAGTTTTCCAAGATTCCACACATAGATACAAACGGTCATGCCCGTCATTTTGACCGCATTTTGAAACGGGCATAAAAAAATAAAAAAAAATTAAAAAATTGGAAAACCTTCACATTGTGTCATTATATGTGACCAAGTTACCAGAAAAAATAATAAACTTGTAATACGGTAATTATTTTTAAAAAGTGTTCTCAGAAATGAGTTATCATGTGTGAAGATTCATGACTCTCAAACCAAATGATCAATCTTATGGCCACATTCATGATTGTAAGTGCATCTAGTGCTCCTTAGTGATTTTGGTGTATTCAAGACTTATAGGTTAAGGCACTAGTATGTTTGTGAGTGTACACAAGCTCTATAAGTTAATGAGGAGTTTGATATTTATAATGAATGTTGGCCTCTAAAAATGAATGTCTTTAGCTGAAGACTTTGGTTCTCCTGAAGACTTTGGAAGTGATGAAATTGGTGTGACCTTCAAGACTTGGATATTCATGCGAGGATTATGAAGCGTGAAGACTTTTGTTTTCGTAGTTTCATTTTCTCTTTCTTGAGTCATAGGAAACACCGTACTGTTAAAGGAGGTCGAGGTAATACTAAGGAAACTGATTTCCAAGTGATGCTCATCTCAAAATCCTACACCTACCCAATCCTTTCGAGTGAAACCATTGGAAATTTCATATCAGTTCATTCAATTTCTTCAGTGACAGAGACGAAGATCTTCTGATCTCTGAGGAATTTGTTCTGACTGAGGAGTTACGAATTCGTCAGTGCGGATTGCCTACACAGTGAGGAACATGATAGCCCTGAGGAATTCGAACATCAAATCCGACCGTTACTGTGCTACGTGCCAGCTTTCCAAAATATCCTACCACCTAACGGTCATATCATTGAAGGGCATTTATGTCTTATCATGTCGGGATGCTCCCGAGGCTATAAATAGCCACCCCTCCAACCACTAGCTGGTTGGCTGCTCCGAGAGAAACTGACACTTGTCAATTGAGAGCATACCATCCTCCGAGGACTTTGAGCAAAAATCATCAAGTGAGGAAAACCCAAATCCCAAACCCAAACATCTACAAACCCAAAGTGATTGAGCATCACGGAAGAGATTGTTCCTGTGTGGAACTGATGCTTGTTACATTTGAGGACTGTGTATCCTGCAGACGGTTAGGCGTCATGGTCTGAGCATCCAAGAGGAATTGTGGATCGCGAGTGACCAAGTCTGTGAAGGTTTGGAAGTCACCTGTGAAGACTTACCACGAGTGTTGCGTGAGGACTATGTGATCTTAGCTCAAGGAGAATATGGTTAGGACTGTGTGTCCGGTACTGTGTGTGACAGCCTGGTTTTTGCCCCCTCTTTTTGTGCCTGGTTTTTAGTTGGTTTGAATTTGAGTTTGGAGTTTTTGAATCTTCCATTTGGACTTAACCACTTGGGTACACCTTGACTTTCACCCAAGTGCTTCATCCCCTCTCAAACCATCACTCTATCTCTGGTTCATCTCAAAATGCCATTTGGAATATTTTTCTTTAATTAAAAATATTCAATTTCCCCTCATAAACCCTAGCTATCCCTTTGTGCTCCAAAGAAACCCTAATTTTTCTTGCCCCTAAAATCCTGAGAAAAATCCCGATTATTCTTTGACCCCTAGGGCACCTTTCTGAGCAAAAATATTTCATCACTCTTTGGAATATTTTGGCTACAGAAAATATTTTCATTTCTGGACAGAAATGGTAGTTTCTTCAGCAACTACCATTTTACTAGCCCCATTGTAGCTGGTTTTTCTTGTGCATTTCTATCTTAATAAGTGTTGGCTAGCCTCCAAATCCCAACCCTCAACTCCCAGTGGTTTGACCACAGTAAACCTCCAAAGTTACTGTCCAGAAACTTACTTGGAGTATAAACTCATTTCTACTGCACCTGGAACCCAACCCAATCGTGGTAACACTCAAAACTACAACGGGCTACACGCCAGACATGAAGTTTGCACTTAGGTTGGCCTGATGTCATAGTTCACGCGGTGACCGCGTTCGTCCAGGCGTGCTGGCATGCAAAACACGCGCTCTGAGTGCCGCCGAGCGCTCTATTGCACGCATGCTCACTGCCCAGCTTGCCCAAGTGTGCCGAACCGCGCCACCATCACCGTCTTCACTCTCTTAACTCCGCCCTGGCACTCGCCGATGCCGGAGCTCGCAGCAGCGGGCACGGGCATGGTCCGTCCAATGCCACAGTGCGTGGCGCACTATGCTCGTCGTCTTCCTCTCGCCCTTGTGCTCGTCCACGCTCGCCAACAGTTCTCGCGTGAGCTATCTCTTCTTCCCCCTCTCTCTCTGACGCCATTCATCGCCGAGCGCCATGGACAGGTGTCCTCCGGCGGAGCTCGAACCCCCCCTCGCCTCTCGCCTATAAATACGGCCACCCCCAGCCTCCTCGAGCACCTGCATCCACTCTCACACACCCCACAAGCTAGTAGAAAGCCGTAGCCCGGCCAGGCAGGCCGCGGGCTGCCGTCCCCGAGCTCGAGCTCGCCGGCGATCCCCTCGGGTCGTCCCCGCAGCTCCAGCCCTTCCCAGGTCAGGGCCACCCTTCCAGGGCCTCCGCCACTCTCTGGTGGTGCCGTTCCGCCCGGTTGGAGCCCCTGGAGTTGCCCCTAGTCGCCGTCGTCTTCATCTCCGGTGACGGCTGCTCTCTGCCTCCGTTGGAGAGGCTGTTTCCGACGCCGTCCGACCACCCCTAGCCACTCTACTAGTATGGGCAGGTGCACCTCCGTCTCCTCTATCAATTCCCCCCTCTCGTTTTGACCCAAGATCCCTCACCGCCGGCATGCGCTCCGGCTAAGCCCCGCCGCTCCCTGTTTCCCTCTACCCCTCCACCTCACCTAAATAGCGGGGCCCTCTAGTCAGCCACTCTATACACGCGCGAAGCGGTACAAGTGATGGCGCCCTGGGCTTTTACGCCTTCGACATCACCCCCAGCTTGTTTAATTTTAATTCAAATTTCATTTAAATCCGGAGACCTTCAAACAGCCACAACCTTTTATCTATAAGTCCAAATGAATTGATTCTTTTTGCATTGTGTTCTTTGTCCAAAAATCAAGTAGCTCACCAAAGATGGGATTTTCCCCTACTGTCTAGATTATCTGGTGATTTTCAGAATGTTTCTTGATGTTTTATTTTTGTGTTTGTATTTATTTTTAGAAGAGCAGGCTTGTCTTTAGGATCACCGGGAGGCTTGTGAACCTCATCTGCAATAAGGCAAGCCATAGCAACATTTTCATTGTGACACTACAATATTTGTGATTTTCCTACTTGAAAAAATGATTATTCATGCATTTAACTTCTTAATATGTTAATTATATTATTTTAGATGCTTGTTATAGTAAATATGCTTGATTTACAGAAAATTTGAAGTGAACCTAGTTGACAAGCTAACAAGGATTTAGTTATGAGTAATGAGAAGATAATATGGTTATGGAGATAAATAATTAGTGAGATTATTTTTGCATGATGAAAAATGATAAATTTGCTAGGAAAGATTCTGGTTAAAGTGAGGTTTGACCTTGACCAGAGGAGTATCATGAGTTGTTGTGTTTTTGGTACCGGTTCCCGGTGTGGATCGTGGCCACGATGGTGATCGTTGTGTCTTTGGTAGACACGGGGCCACCCAGGACTAGCCCGATGGGGATTGAGTCGGAATGGCTGGGAAAGTCCCATGACAATGGAGTGGTTTCGTCGGAATGCCGTTGGTCCACCCGAATGGGAGTGCGAGGCCATGGGTTCCATGGTGTGGGTCCAGTGCGCTACCTTTGCAGAGTGTATTAATCTATCGATAGCCGAGTCCACGGTTAAGGACACGCTCGAAAGTAGGTCACACCATGGGTTAACAGTTAATGAATTTTGCACACTAAGTATGAAGCTTGCATTGTGGTGGTGGCGGAAAGGCCATCGTGTTGAGGTGGACTAGATGTGGTCGTGGTTGTGATCGCCATAAGGATCACGGGCCATTTATTGGTCGTGGTTGTGATCGCCGTAAGGGTCATGGGCCATTTATTGGTCGTGGTTGTGATCACCGTAAGGATCATGGGCCATTTATTGGTCGTGGTTGTGATTGCTGTAAGGGTCACGGGCCATTTATTGGTCGTGGTTGTGATCGCCGTAAGGATCACGAGATTGTCTCTGGGTTTGACATGTTTGTGATCCGGAAATGATCATGTTCGGTAAGCCAGTCCGAGGGACAATTATCACAAGAGCATGGTCACAACATATTGGATATATTGTTGCATTGTTATTAATTGGTTAATTGTCATGATATTGTTTATCATTATGTTTATGTTTGTTGTGAGCTTGCAAGTACATTCAATGTACTGACCTGGCGTGTCATGCCAGATTTCAGGAAAGTCCCGTTGGAGAGGAGAGCTGTCCGAGTCTAGATCATGTCCACATTAGTGTCCATGTGCTATGGAGTTCCGCTACGACGTTGTTCCGCTGCCACGTAGTTGTCATGATTGAGGCCGCTTTATGTTCACTAAATAATGTACATATTGTTCAGCCGCACCGTGTGTGCCGCTTGGCCTCGCTAATTGTGGTAATATAAACTCTGATCCGCTAGCATCAATAAAGCTGTTGTTTTTTGTACCAAGTTGTTGTGTGTTGCCAAAAGACAAGGTCTCTGGGCTGGCAATGCATGGTAAATCGGTTGCGCTGAGCTGTGGTGCCACAACGCTTGGTATCAGAGCCGCGCTGACTGTAGGCCATCTAGACTATGACGAGTTAACCGGACGCTAGATGCGAGTTGTAGTTGAGTGCCGCTAGCATTTTTGGCTGGTTGTTGCATTGCATGCACTGATTTTATGTTTATGCTAACCTGCTAATGGTTGTGAGTGTAGATCACTCCGGTCCTGTATCCGTGCCAGTTGCAGTTGATGCCATAGACGTCGCCGCATCTCCTTCGTAAAAGTGTGGCGTCAGCTGTACCCCCACGGTGATGACCCAGCCTATCGCGTGTACCGGGAGCGTCTAGCTGACTCAGTGTATGAGTATCACGCCGTGGTTACTCTGCGCACCAGTTCCGATTCCAGCACTTACACTCGTACCTCTCGGAGCGGTTACGCTTCTACCGCTTCTCAGGCCGTCCAGTTTGCTGCATTCCAGGTACTTGTTGAGCTCTGCTACAACGAGGTCCGAATGCAGAACCACCCAGGTTTCTACTACTATCCTTCTCTGCACGGTAATGGTCGCGTCTGTTTCCCTGTCATTGATTCGGAGTCTGATAGTGTTGCTAGCCACCTTTCTCGCTATATCACTGCTAGCTATCTTCTGAACTACGAGCTGGTTCGAGAGCTGAGTCGTGCTCGTACTGCTTTAGCCTCTGCCAGATCAGTCACTACTCCAGCATCTGTAGGATTTACTCCCTATATTCATGCCAGTTCTAGTTCCCCTGTTTCCCCGGTTACTCCTTCGAGTAGCTCGGGCATCGCGACAGTGAGTCCATTTAGTGCTCCTGCTGAGTGGGTTTCACTTATCGCCACTCCTTCGAGTAACCTGGCGATGAGTCTTAATCCGGCAATCTGGTTATTGTCACAGACTGTTCTATGTAAAAACAATCATTATTTTGGGCCTCAAAGCACCTTGTAATAGGCTAGTTAAGATACTTTGATCTGCGGCACTGATGCATGACTTTGTTGATCCGCCATGATATTTGCTGTGCTTGATTATACTTTGATAATTTCTTGCGATCCTGATGTCTGCATCAAAAAGAATTGTCCAGGCGGTTTACCGCCGGACAGGTCACAATGCCCAATACAAAGCCCGGTTAATTACCAAAGCTGAATCAAAATATGAAATAAATCATACTTGTGATATTAAATCACTTAGTTGGTCTACCAACTTGGATTGTAGTAAAGGTGAGAACCCTGAGTGTTGATAACTCTCACCATGCAGTGCTGGTGTATATGATAAACCATACTGGGTTGTGATGAACACCATGTGATCAAACTGGCGACATGTAGTGAAAGCCAGACCGGGTGTTGTAACACCAGTTTAATAATGAATACGGTCTGACAACTTGTAGTTGAAAACCAAGCCGGGTTAACAAACACCGGTGTAATAATGAATATGGTCTGACAACTTGTAGTTGAAAGCCAAGCCGGGTTAACAAACACTGGTGAAATAATGAATATGGCTTGACAACTTGTAGTTGAAAGCCAAGCCGGGTTAACAAACACCGGTTCAACATAAACTGTAAAGGGTAAAAACTTGGCAAAAAGCAAATGAAAACCATGTAGTCGAGGCATTTAAAGGGCTGCTAGGCCCAAATCTGAGGCTTTTCATGGGCTGCCAGGCCGCCGAGTTAAACCATTTTTGCAAAGCCTTTTAAGATGGACCTCCAACTAACCAATCGGCGTTTTAACTTTGACAAGTTCATGGTCTGTATAAGATTGACTTGTCAAACGTTCGGCGGGTCATGCCAGGATTACCTAGATAGGAGTGGCTTACTTGATGAAGGCAGGTTAACCCGGGGTTTTAGGTGAATACACCAGGCTTCTAAGTCGTGCTTGATAGCATATTACAAGGGTCCTTTCAAACTCTTTGTTGCAGTGCACAAAGAGACCCCAAGTAATTTTTGTGAGCTGTGCTCAATGGGTGCCTATGTTTGAGCTGTGCATAGCATCTAGACCCTCTTTGGCCCCTTGGGAGTGAAGCTCCCAAGCTGTATTGTGGCATGATAGCCGGTTTAACAGGTAGTACTCCGCTTTGTCTGCTGAAGCCCCCATGTAACCAAAAGATATTTGAGGAAAACGGCAGAGGCCCTGCTTATACCAAGGCTGCCGGTTTATTATATTGATCATAATATATACATTGTCAAAATATGTACATAAGAGAAGCCTATGGCTCAAGTGTAGTAAGGCCGAAGGAGAGCTATGTTCCACGGCCGCCGGGTCTCCTCCTCAGAACTGCGTGAGTTGTCTCGAACGTCAATTAGGTAGTATGATCCATTGTGTAGATTCTTGCTGACCATAAAGGGCCCTTCCAAACGTGGGGATAACTTGTGCATATTGGTCTGATCCTGGATGAACCGGAGCACCAAGTCGCCTTCCTGAAAGGTTCTTGTTTTAACCCGGCGGCTGTGATAACGCCGCAGGTCTTGCTGATAAACCGCCGAACGAGCCAAAGACATGTCCCGTTTTTCATCTAACAGGTCCAACGCCTCCTGGCGTGCTTGCTCATTGTTCGCTTGAACATAATTAGCAACCTGGGGCGAATCATGATGAATATCACTTGGGAGGACCGCCTCTGCCCCGTAAACCATGAAGAAAGGTGTGTAACCCGTTGATCTGTTGGGGGTGGTGTTAATGCTCCACAACACTAAAGGTAATTCTTCCACCCAACAACCCGACGTCCGCTTTAAAGGAACCATGAGCCGAGGCTTGATACCCTTCATGATTTCTTGATTGGCTCTCTCAGCTTGACCATTGGACTGGGGGTGAGCCACGGATGCTATATCAAGCCGAATGTTCTCTCTCTGACAAAAGTCCTCCATCTCACCTTTAGAAATGTTTGTGCCATTATCCGTGATGATGCTATGTGGAAAGCCAAAGCGAAAAATGATCTTTTTGATGAATGAAACCGCCATGGCTGCATCACACTTGCTTACGGGCTCCGCTTCAACCCATTTAGTGAACTTATCAACCGCCATGAACAGGTGGGTCTTCTTATCCTTGGATCGCTTAAAGGGCCCCACCATATCAAGCCCCCAAGTAGAAAATGGCCAAGTGATGGGAATCATCTGTAGCTCTTGAGCCGGAACATGAGCTCGGCATGAAAACTTCTGACAAGCATCACACCGCTTTACCAAATCCTCCGCATCAGCATGAGCTATCAACCAATAGATCCCATGACGAAAAGCTTTAGCCACCAGGGACTTTGAACCAACATGGTGACCACAATCCCCTTCATGGATCTCACGTAGAATCTCTTGGCCTTCTTCAGGAGAAACACAACGCTGGAATACGCCTGAAACACTGCAGTGGTGTAACTCGCCATTGTGAATAACCATGGACTTTGATCGCCGTACTATCTGTCTGGCTAGAACCTCATCATCTGGTAGCTCGCCCCGGTTCATATAAGCCAAATATGGAACCGTCCAATCCGGAATTACATGTAAAGCGGCTACCAATTGGGCCTCCGGATCAGGAACATCTAAATCCTCCTCTGTAGGCAACTTAACAGATGGGTTATGCAAGATATCTAAAAAGGTATTGGGTGGTACCGGTTTACGCTGAGATCCCAGCCGACTTAAAGCACCCGCTGCTTCGTTTTTGCGCCGGTCAATGTGTTCAACCTGATAACCTTTGAAGTGACGCGCCACAATATCCACCTCACTTCTGTAAGCTACCATGAGTGGATCCTTAGAATCCCAAGTGCCAGAAACTTGCTGGGCCACCAGATCAGAATCCCCAAAGCAGCGTACCCGACTCAAATTCATTTCCTTGGCCACACGGAGACCGTGGAGTAAAGCCTCATACTCAGCTGCATTGTTAGTACAAGGAAACAATAAGCGGAGAACATAACGAATTTTATCACCTCGAGGGGAAGTAAGGACAACTCCAGCCCCCGAGCCCTCCAATTGCCTGGATCCATCAAAGTGAATAGTCCAGTATGTATTATCCGGTTTGTCCTCTGGTGCCTGTAACTCGGTCCAATCATTGATGAAGTCAACAAGCGCCTGAGATTTAATGGCTGTTTGAGGCATATACTTCAACCCATGTGGACCAAGCTCAATTGCCCACTTTGCAACCCGGTCAATTGTTTCCCGGTTCTGAATTATATCACCCAAAGGAGCAGAACTGACCACTGTGATGGGATGGCCTTCAAAGTATTGTTTAAGCTTCCGACTCACCATAAAAACCCCATATACCAGCTTCTACCAATGCGGATATCGTTGCTTCGACTCGATAAGCACTTCGCTGATATAGTAAACCGGCCGTTAAACCAGATATTCCTTCCCAGCCTCCTTGCGCTCAACCACAATTGCCACACTGACAGCACATGCATTAGAAGCCACGTACAATAACAAGGGATCCTTGTCAACCGGAGAAGCAAGGACCGGCGGTTCAGCCAACTGCCGCTTCAAGTCCTCAAACGCCGCATTAGCCGCATCACTCCAGACAAAAGTGTCTGTTTTCTTCAACATCTGATATAGAGGGATTGCCTTCTCTCCTAAGCGGCTAATAAACCGGCTTAGGGTTGAAATTCAACCTGCCAGACGGTGAACATCATTAATACAGGCCAGTTTAGCCAACGATGTAATCGCCTTGATCTTTTCCGGATTAGCTTCAATGCCTCTGTTGGACACCAGAAAACCTAAAATCTTGCCTGCCGGAACACCGAAAACACACTTGTTCGGATTGAGCATCATCTTATAAACCCAAAGATTGTCAAAGGTTTCCTTGAGATCATCTATCAATGTCTCCTTCTTCCTGGATTTTACTACAATGTCATCCACATAGGCATGAACATTGCGCCCAATCTGAGTGTGAAGACAATTCTGCACACAGCGTTGATAAGTTTCCTGGGCACCCTTGAGCCCAAAGGGCATAGAAACATAGCAGAAGGCTCCAAAGGGAGTGATGAAGGATGTCTTCTCCTGGTCCTTAACTGCCATTTTGATCTGATGATAACCTGAATAAGCATCCAAGAAACTCAGACACTCACAACCCATCGTCGCATCAATGATCTGATCAATGCGCGGGAGAGCAAAAGGATCTGCTGGACAAGCCTTGTTCAAATCTGTGTAGTCCACGCACATGCGCCAAGTGCCGTTTTTCTTAAGAACCAGCACCGGATTAGCCAACCACTCAGGGTGAAACAGTTAGATGATAAACCCAGCAGCCAACAGCCGGGCTACCTCCTCACCAATGGCCTTGTGTCTTTCCTCGTTAAAGTGGCGAAGAAACTGCTTGACCGGTTTAAACTTGGGATGACTATTGATAGTGGGATCAGCGAGTTCCCTCGGTACACCTGGCATGTCAGAAGGCTTCCATGCTAAAATATCTCGGTTCTCACGGATGAACTCGATGAGCGCGCTTTCCTATTTCGGACCCAAATTGGTACTAATGCTAAACTGTTTGGATGAACCACCAGGAACAAAGTCAACAAGTTTAGTCTCATCAGCCGGTTTGAACTTCAGGGTCGGGTCATGGTCAGTGGTGGGCTTCTTCAGAGGGGTCATGTCTGCCGGATCAACATTGTCCTTATAGAACTTCAGCTCCTCTGTAGCACAAACCGACTCAGCATAAGCCACATCACCCTCCTCGCAATCCAAAGCGATCTTACGACTTCCATGGACCGTGATGGTCCCCTTATGACCCAACATTTTGAGTTGTAAGTAAATATAGCATGGCCTCGCCATGAACTTCGCGTAAGCCGACCGTCCAAACAGTGCGTGATATGGACTCTGGATTTTCACCACTTCAAAGGTCAATGTTTCAGACCTGGAGTCATTCTCATCACCGAACACAACCTCCAAAGCTATCTTGCCAACAGGATATGCCGATTTACCTGGTACTACACCATGAAAAACAGTGTTTCACGGTTTAAGACTCTTGTCTGTCAACCCCATGTGACGGAAGGTTTCATAATACAGGATGTTGATACTGCTCCCTCCATCCATCAGCACCTTGGTAAACTTATAACCTCCCACCTGAGGTGCCACCACTAAAGCCAGATGACCCGGATTATCAACCTGGGGCGGATGATCCTCTCTGCTCCACACAATGGACTGCTCGGACCACCGCAAGTAACGTGGCACTGCCGGTTGAACAGCATTAACTGCCCTCTTGTGAAGCTTCTGATCGTGTTTGCACAAGCTAGTAGTTAACACATGATACTGCCCGGCATTCAACTGCTTTGGGTGACTTTGAGAACCTGATTGCTGATGATTCCCTGATTATGTTGGTTATTGCCACCTTGGTTGTTCTGGTTACCCTGATTATTCTGAAATCCAGAGTTTGAACCACCACCACCATGAAAACCTGGACCTGAACCGCCCGATGGACCCTGATCATACCGGAAGAGATCAGAGTTTCTGAACTCCTTCATGATGAAACAATCCTTCCAAAGATGTGTTGCTGGAACCTCCTTGGTCCCGAGCTTTGGGCAGGGCTAGTTTAATAGTCATTCCAGATTCATACCTCCACCACGCTGGGGAGGTTTACCTTTACGATGCTGCATATTAGTGTTAGCCACAAAATCTGAATTATCTGCTTTGCGCTTACCATTATTCCCATGGCCCCCTTGGTTGTGCTGCTGCGCCTTTGCACCGCCATTCTTCTTTGCCTTCTTCGGTTTCTCCTCATCAGAATCGGGATCCTTGGTATTATCAGAATCGACATATTTAACCATAGCTGCCATAAGGGTTCCCATGTCATTGCAGTGGCGCTTGAGCCATCCCAACTTCATCTTTACTGACTTAAACCGGCAATTACGCGCCAATGTTATGATTGCTTGGCCAGCGTTAATCCGGTCCGACGAATGCAAAAATTCTAAAACTCGGCGCACCCAATGAGTTGTTGACTCATTCTCTCCCTGAACACAGGCATCCAGATCCACAATGGACATGGGCTGTTTGCATGTATCCTTGAAATTTGCTATAAACCGGGCCTTCAACCGGTCCCACGACTCGACGGAGTTGGCTGGCAGGTTCTTCAACCAAGTACAGGCTATCCCTTCCAACATCATCGTGAAGTATTTTGCACAGGCCGCTTCATCCACATCTAGCATCTCCATTGCCATTTCATAACTTTCAACCCACGCCTCAGGTGGTTGATCAGCGGTGTAACTAGGCACCTTACATGGACCCTTAAAATCCTTGGGCAGTCGCACATTACGGAGAGCCAGAATGAGACACGGCACTCCCCAAGAACTGAAGGCAAGCTCGGTGCCTCGGTCTACTGACGCTGCTGGCTGAACCGGGGTGGGTTGATGACGACCCGCATATTGTGCCGCTAAAGCGGCCTTCCTTCGTGCTCTGCCATTATCCACCACGTCCTGAGCATTTACCTCACCGCGTGCCGGGTTGGGTCCTTGTGGGGCATTACGGCACCGCGCACTGTTGGACACCTCCGGTTCATCTATGTGCCTACTATAGCTTTTGCTCGGACGGGGGGTTGTGTGAATCCTATCTCGGCTGTTTGAGTAAGCCTGCTGCTACACCATAGTAGTCTGAAGAAGATCCCTGGCCCGCCGTGTCTCAACCACCGCTGGCGATTCACCCTCCATCGAAATAGCTGCCAGCTGGGATGCTGCAGCTATCATGTTATCCAAAGGGGTAGAGAAGTGACCCGGTAGGGGTGTTGTGTACCGCGGCAGGTTGTCTGTTTGCCGGGGTGGACCCATCACCTGAGGTTGATCCGGCAATCTGGTCCTTGGCACGATAGTCCGGTTTACTTATGCCGGGCTGCTGGTTCCTGCCCCTGGCGTATTGAAGAGATTCATCGCATTGTAATCCGCCGGTAAACGAGACTGATGTCTCCTCCTCAATACTTCATTCGAGGCGTTCTGATCTAGCAAAAGTCAATAATTCTCGGCCTGAATCCTCTGCGCCTGGGCATCTAAAGCGGCCCGTTCCTCAGCCATCCTAGTTTCCTCAGCCGCCAAGTCCTCCTTGGCCTGAGTTATCTGATCCCGTAGTTTAGTGACCTCTGTGTTATGCCGATCTTGAGTCTTCGGGGTAATTGTTGTGGCCAATAACATCGTCCAGGAATCTAACAAACCGGACAGAACTTGAGCCGGCCGGTGCATGGGGCCTCCTGCCCCAGCTGCTGGTCCGGAACCCAATGCCACCGCAGTAGATTTTTGCCAGGTTGGCTGTGTACCGGCCATGATGATTGCAACTTGGTTTGGCAGTTCAAGAAATTCCGGAATACTAGTGCCATCGGAATACCCTTCAAACACACCGCCATGAACTTGGTATAGGGACTCAGTTTCACCGGTGGATGACTCGCCATCGGAATAAACAGCCGTCTCACCTTCGGACACTGGTTCAGATCCGATCCCATGGACACATCCTACAAACGCACACTTCATGGCGGGCTGAATCCGGGCGGGACTTGCATGCTGAGCCGTCTTGACGAGGTCGGTGCAGATGACCGGCTCAGGGCCCGGTTTGCCGATCTTGCCAATGAAGACGTGAATTCCTCCGAAGGGGACTCGATACCTGTACTCGATTGAGCCGGCATCGGGGCCCCCGCCTGCGTTGTCGATGTAGAGTTTGCGCGACGACTCTTGGTCATCCGGCCAACCGCGTACCCTTTGAGTCCTTCAAAGCTACCCGTTAAGAACTCAAAACCACCGTGTGATAGCCCCACGGTGGGCGCCAACTGTCGTGGAAATATCACGTCAGATGTCCTCGTGAAAGGACTTAGTCGTGGAGACATCACAACGGGTTAGCTTAAAGGGGTTAAACCGGACAAAGGACACGAGATTTTTATACTAGTTCGGCCCCTTACGATGAAGGTAAAAGCCTACGTCTAGTTGTGATGGAATTGATTGGGTTTCGATGACCAGGGAGCGAATACGCTTTGCCTGAGTCTCGAGTTGTTGTTTCTTGTCCCTGAACCGCCGCCGGGTCGTCGCTATATATACACAGGTTGACGCCCAGATGGTTTACGGAGTCCCGAGGCCGGCTCATACAAGTGTCCGGCTCGGTCTCTGCCTTCCTAACTTACAATACAAGTTATACAACTATGGCGGTTTACAACTATGGGTCCTAATCCGCCTTTGGGCTCTGGGCCTCTAAGCTTCATTAGTAAAGCGCCATCTTCTTGGTCTTCATGGGCTTCAATATAGTTGAGGGTGAACCGGCCCCTCCTGGGCGGTTTATACTCCGTAGTTATATCCCCAACACATGTGAATTATCGTCAAGCTAGTTTTCATCACGCTCATATGATTCGCGTTCGGTACTTTGATAATTTGATATGTGGATGGACCGGTGTTTGGGTACTGCCCTTACTTGGACAAGCATCCCACTTATGATTAACCCCTATTGCAAGCATCCGTAACTACAACAAAAGTATTAAGGTAAACCTAACCATAGCTAGCATGAAACATATGGATCCAAATCAGCCCCTATAGAAGCAACGCATAAACTAGGGTTTAAGCTTCTGTCACTCTAGCAACCCATCATCTACTTATTACTTCCCTATGCCCTCCTCTAGGCCCAATAATGGTGAAGTGTCATGTAGTCGACGTTCACGTGACACCACTAGAGGAGAAGACAACATACATCTCAAACACCTACAAACCCAAAGTGATTGAGCATCACGGAAGAGATTGTTCCTATGTGGAACTGATGCTTGTTACATTTGAGGACTGTGTATCCTCCAGACGGTTAGGCGTCATGGTCTGAGCATCCAAGAGGAATTGTGGATCGCGAGTGACCAAGTCTGTGAAGGTTTGGAAGTCACCTGTGAAGACTTACCACGAGTGTTGCGTGAGGACTATGTGATCTTAGCTCAAGGAGAATATGGTTAGGACTGTGTGTCCGGTACTGTGTGTGACAGCCTGGTTTTTGCCCCCTCTTTTTGTGCCTGGTTTTTAGTTGGTTTGAATTTGAGTTTGGAGTTTTTGAATCTTCCATTTGGACTTAACCACTTGGGTACACCTTGACTTTCACCCAAGTGCTTCATCCCCTCTCAAACCATCACTCTATCTCTGGTTCATCTCAAAATGCCATTTGGAATATTTTTCTTTAATTAAAAATATTCAATTTCCCCTCATAAACCCTAGCTATCCCTTTGTGCTCCAAAGCAACCCTAATTTTTCTTGCCCCTAAAATCCTGAGAAAAATCCCAATTATTCTTTGACCCCTAGGGCACCTTTCTGAGCAAAAATATTTCATCACTCTTTGGAATATTTTGGCTACAGAAAATATTTTCATTTCTGGACAGAAATGGTAGTTTCTTCAGCAACTACCATTTTACTAGCCCCATTGTAGCTGGTTTTTCTTGTGCATTTCTATCTTAATAAGTGTTGGCTAGCCTCCAAATCCCAGCCCTCAACTCCCAGTGGTTTGACCACAGTAAACCTCCAAAGTTACTGTCCAGAAACTTATTTGGAGTATAAACTCATTTCTACTGCAAATGGAACCCAACCCAATCGTGGTAACACTCAAAACTACAACGGGCTACACGCCAGACATGAAGTTTGCACTTAGGTTGGCCTGATGTCATAGTTCACGTGGTGACCGCATTCGTCCAGGCGTGCTGGCATGCAAAACACGCGCTCTGAGTGCCGCCGAGCGCTCTATTGCGCGTGTGCTCACTGCCCAGCTTGCCCAAGTGTGCCGAACGGCGCCACCATCACCATCTTCACTCTCTTAACTCCGCCCTGGCACTCGCCGATGCCGGAGCTCGCAGCAGCGGGCACGGGCATGGTCTGACCAATGCCACAGTGCGTGGCGCACTATGCTCGTCGTCTTCCTCTCGCCCTTGTGCTCGTCCACGCTCGCCAACAGTTCCCGCGTGAGCTACGTCTTCTTCCCCCTCTCTCTCTGACGCCATTCGTCGCCGAGCACCGTGGACAGGTGTCCTCCGGTGGAGCCCGAACCCCCTCTCGCCTCTCGCCTATAAATACGGCCACCCCCAGCCTCCTCGATCACCTGCATCCACTCTCACACACCCCACAAGCTAGTAGAAAGCCGTAGCCCGGCCGGGCAGGCCGCGGGCTGCCGTCCCCGAGCTCGAGCTCGCCGGCGATCCCCTCGGGTCGTCCCCGTAGCTCCAGCCCTTCCCAGGTCAGGGCCACCCTTCCAGGGCCTCCGCCACTCTGTGGTGGTGCCGTTCCGCCCGGTTGGAGCCCCTGGAGTTGCCCCTAGTCGCCGTCGTCTTCATCTCCGGTGACGGCTGCTCTCTGCCTCCGCTGGAGAGGCTGTTTCCGACACCGTCCGACCACCCCTAGCCACTCTACTAGTATGGGCAGGTGCGCCTCCGTCTCCTCTATCAATTCCCCCCTCTCGTTTTGACCCAAGATCCCTCACCGCCGGCATGCGCTCCGGCTAAGCCCCGCCACTCCCTGTTTCCCTCTCCCCCTCCACCTCACCTGAGTAGCGGGGCCCTCTAGTCAGCCACTCTGTACGCGCGCGAAGCGGTACAAGTGATGGCGCCCTGGGCTTTTACGCCTTCGACATCACCCCCCAGCTTGTTTAATTTTAATTCAAATGTCATTTAAATCCGGAGACCTTCAAACAGCCACAACCTTTTATCTATAAGTCCAAATGAATTGATTCTTTTTGCATTATGTTCTTTGTCCAAAAATCAAGTAGCTCACCAAAGATGGGATTTTCCCCTACTGTCTAGATTTTCTGGTGATTTTCAGAAGGTTTCTTGATGTTTTCTTTTTGTGTTTGTATTTATTTTCAGAAGAGCAGGCTTGTCTTGAGGATCACCGGGAGGCTTGTGAACCTCATCTGCAATAAGGCAAGCCATAGCAACATTTTCATTGTGACACTACAATATTTGTGATTTTCCTACTTGAAAAAATGATTATTCATGCATTTAACTTCTTAATATGTTAATTATATTATTTTAGATGCTTGTTATAGTAAATATGCTTGATTTACAGAAAATTTGAAGTGAACCTAGTTGACAAGCTAACAAGGATTTAGTTATGAGTAATGAGAAGATAATATGGTTATGGAGTTAAATAATTAGTGAGATTATTTTTGCATGATGAAAAATGATAAATTTGCTAGGAAAGATTCTGGTTAAAGTGAGGTTTGACCTTGACCAGAGGAGTATCATGAGTTGTTGTTTGCTCAGTGAGAGCGTAGTTGACTCAGTTATTTTCGTTGATATGTGATGCATATGTTGGTGATGCATGTCATGGCATTGTGACGCCAGTTACTTTCACTTTAAGTTGAACCTGATAATAACTCAACTTGAATATGTTGTTGATCGAGTCATGGTGCCGCTGAATCAAGTCTTTCCCAGTGCAACCGCATTTGGCGGTATGGGACGACCTTTACTCGTTTCATTGTCATGCCTCTGGTCGGTGCCTCCATCTAGGGAAGGTTATGGGTGTGCTGTACCCTAGCCCGGTAAGCAGGCATAACCTTGTGAGCCTGTTGTTATGTTTTTGGTACCGGTTCCCGGTGTGGATCGTGGCCACAATGGTGGTCGTTGTGTCTTTGGTAGACACGGGGCCACCCAAGACTAGCCCGATGGGGATTGAGTCGGAATGGCTGGGAAAGTCCCATGACAATGGAGTGGTTTCGTCGGAATGCCGTTGGTCCACCCGAATGGGAGTGCGAGGCCATGGGTTCCGTGGTGTGGGTCCAGTGCGCTACCTTTGCAGAGTGTATTAATCTATCGATAGCCGAGTCCACGGTTAAGGACACGCTCGAAAGTAGGTCACACCATGGGTTAACAGTTAATGAATTTTGCACACTAAGTATGAAGCTTGCATTGTGGTGGTGGCGGAAAGGCCATCGTGTTGAGTTGGACTAGATGTGGTCGTGGTTGTGATCACCATAAGGATCACGGGCCATTTATTGGTCGTGGTTGTGATCGCCGTAAGGGTCACGGGCCATTTATTGGTCGTGGTTGTGATCACCGTAAGGATCATGGGCCATTTATTGGTCGTGGTTGTGATCGCTGTAAGGGTCACGGGCCATTTATTGGTCGTGGTTGTGATCGCCGTAAGGATCACGAGATTGTCTCTGGGTTTGACATGTTTGTGATCCGGAAACGATCATGTTCGGTAAGCCAGTCCGAGGGACAATTATCACAAGAGCATGGTCACAGCATGTTTGATACATTGTTGCATTGTTATTAATTGTCATGATATTGTTTATCATTATGTTTATGTTTGTTGTGAGCTTGCAAGTACATTCAATGTACTGACCTGGCGTGTCATGCCAGATTTCAGGAAAGTCCCGTTGGAGAGGAGAGTTGTCCGAGTCTAGATCGTGTCCACATTAGTGTCCATGTGCTATGGAGTTCCGCTACGACGTTGTTCCGCTGCCACGTAGTTGTCATGATCGAGGCCGCTTTATGTTCACTAAATAATGTACATATTGTTCAGCCGCACCGTGTGTGCCGCTTGGCCTCGCTAACTGTGGTAATATAAACTCTGATCCGCTAGCATCAATAAAGCTGTTGTTTTCTGTACCAAGTTGTTGTGTGTTGCCAAAAGACAAGGTCTCTGGGCTGGCAATGCATGGTAAATCGGTTGCGCTGAGCTGGGGTGCCACAACGCTTGGTATCAGAGCCGCGCTGAGTGTAGGCCACCTAGAGTATGACGAGTTAACCGGACGCTAGATGGGAGTTGTAGTTGAGTGCCGCTAGCATTTTTGGCTGGTTGTTTCATTGCATGCACTGATTTTATGTTTATGCTAACCTGCTAATGGTTGTGAGTGTAGATCACTCCGGTGCTGTATCCGTGCCAGTTGCAGCTGATGCCATAGACGTCGCCGCATCTCCTTCGTAAAAGTGTGGCGTCAGCTGTACCCCCACGGTGATGACCCAGCCTATCGCGTGTACCGGGAGCGTCTAGCTGACTCAGTGTATGAGTATCACGCCGTGGTTACTCTGCGCACCAGTTCCGATTCCAGCACTTACACTCGTACCTCTCGGAGCGGTTACGCTTCTACCGCTTCTCAGGCCGTCCAGTTTGCTGCATTCGAGGTACTTGTTGAGCTCCGCTACAACGAGGTCCGGATGTAGAACCACCCAGGTTTCTACTACTATCCTTCTCTGCACGGTAATGGTCGCGTTCGTTTCCCTGTCATTGATTCGGAGTCTGATAGTGTTGCTAGCCACCTTTCTCGCTATATCACTGCTAGCTATCTTTTAAACTACGAGCTGGTTCGAGAGCTGAGTCGTGCTCGTACCGCTTTAGCCTCTGCTAGATCAGTCACTACTCCAGCATCTGTAGGATTTACTCCCTATATTCCTGCCAGTTCTAGTTCCCCTGTTTCCCCGGTTACTCCTTCGAGTAGCTCGGGCATCGCGACAGTGAGTCCACTTAGTGCTCCTGCTGAGTGGGTTTCACTTATCGCCACTCCTGTAGCCCCGATGATTCACCCTCCACCTGCCACAGAGAGAGAGCCTTCGAGGCAGCATCCTCGTGTCACCTTTAACCCGGAGGTCTTAGTTAACCCCATTAGTTCAGGATCCAAGTCTGCTTCAGGAGAGGACCCTGCCGCACCAGTAGAGCAGTAGAGCTTTCGAGTATGCGCAGTCGACAGGATGGAGTACGAATGTAGTCATACGGGTCATGATGTTTCGTTTCTTGTATGAGAGTAGTTGAACCTGGCATGTTGTTAACTTAATGAAGGAACGCTATGAGGTAATCTTCAAAACACTTTAAATTTGCTTGTTCTGTATTCCAATTCCTTTGTAGCCCCCAAGGGCCGGTTTATCTCTTGAAGACAAATCCGAGACTTCTAAGATCAAGAACACTTCAACTGAGTAGTCCTCAAGGGCCGGTTTATCTTAACAAGATGAACCGGGACTTTTTGTTAAACCTTTTGTCTTTATGAACTGCCTCCACCTTTGATTTGACTGATCAATTAGGCATTAGCCCCCAAGTGTCAAGCTTAATACTTGTATTGAACCTCGGGACTTTAAAATATCCGTTTGAAAAAGCAATCCGCATTAGCCCCCAAGTGCCAAGTGTATAACTTGTTATGTGCTTGGGACTTTAACAACTTCATCATCTGACTTTTGCAGACCGACATAAACACCAAAAATTCTCAAATCGCCGATCTTCAGGAAAATATCAAGTCCCAGCAAGAAGAGACCTCTAAAGCAAAAGAGGAGCTAAAGGGCGCTTTAACAGCAATGGAACAATTGAAGGATGGCTTAAAAAATGAGCGCACCAATTGGGAAACTGAGAAGGCCGCTTTGTTGTAGCGGGCTAAAGACGCGAAAGCAGCTCTTAAACCAGTGACGGAAGAGCTGACTGGGCTAAAACATCGAGTGAATGCCATGACTTCTGCAATTTTTGGTAAGTACTGTGAGATAGCCTGTTCTGAAGTATCTTCAACTTTGCCGGTTTAACATTAAATTCTTAAACCGTTGCAGGTAGTCGCATTGCTCATGTGGGCGCAGATATGCGGATGAAGTTGAAGGCAGCTTACACATTGGTTGAGCAACTGTACACTGGTGCCCAACCAGTTATTTGTGCGGCCTCATATAATAAACCGGGACCAACGTTGATCAAGGATACACTGGCCAAATTGTCGATGACACCGGCGCAGATAGAAGAAATGAAGCGATCTGCTGCCAGGGTTGGCGCTTTGTTAGCACTTACTCGTGCCAAATCATGGATAGCTGACCTAGATCCAGCTGATATCACCAAGGGCTATCCGGATGAACAAGAAAACGGATAAACATTTGATAACGAAGCCCTCAAAGCCCTGACCAAGGAGATGCCTCCAGTAGCAAGTCAATTGGCTGAAGAGGTGAACTTGGATGCTCATCGGTCCTTCTACGATGCCAACAACCATCAAGTTGACACTGCTGTGAAAGAAGTGCAGAATCTTATTCTGCCAATTCGTAAGCACACTTATGCCCCTGACGTTGAACCATCGAATCTTATAAGTGAAGAGGCTGTCTTTCAATCTTTAAGATGCATTGACTGGACCACCCTTGACCCCCAGTCACTGGGTGGGGAGGAGGAGGTTGAACCGACGCCTGAGGATCCATCAACCTCATGTCAACCTGGCGATGAGTCTTAATCCGGCAATCTGGTTATTATCACAGACTGTTCTATGTAAAAACAATCATTATTTTGGGCCTCAAAGCACCTTGTAATAGGCTAGTTAAGATACTTTGATCTGCAACACTGATGCATGACTTTGTTGATCCGCCATGATATTTGTTGTGCTTGATTATACTTTGATAATTTCTTGCGATCCTGATGTCTGCATAAAAAAGAATTGTCCAGGTGGTTTACCGCCGAACAGGTCACAATGCCCAATACAAAGCCTGGTTAATTACCAAAGCTGAATCAAAATATGAAATAAATCATACTTGTGATATTAAATCACTTAGTTGGTCTACCAACTTGGATTGTAGTAAAGGTGAGAACCCTAATCTGGAGTGTTGATAACTCTCACCATGCAGTGCTGGTGTATATGATAAACCATACTAGGTTGTGATGAACACCATGTGATCAAACTGGCGACATGTAGTCCAAGCCAGACCGGGTGTTGTAACACCCGTTTAATAATGAATATGGTCTGACAACTTGTAATTGAAAACCAAGCTGGGTTAACAAACACCGGTGTAATAATGAATATGGTCTGACAACTTGTAGTTGAAAGCCAAGCCGGGTTAACAAACACCGGTGAAATAATGAATATGGCTTGACAACTTGTAGTTGAAAGCCAAGCCGGGTTAACTGACACCGGTTCAACATAAACTGTAAAGGGTAAAAACTTGGCAAAAAGCAAATGAAAACCATGTAGTCGAGGCATTTAAAGGGCTGCCAGGCCCAAATCTGAGGCTTTTCATGGGCTGCCAGGCCGTCGAGTTAAACCATTTTTGCAAAGCCTTTTAAGATGGACCTCCAACTAACCAATCGGCGTTTTAATATTGACAAGTTCATGGTCTGTATAAGATTGACTTGTCAAACGTTCGGCGGGTCATGCCAGGATTACCTGGATAGGAGTGGCTTACTTGATGAAGGCAGGTTAACCCGGGGTTTTAGGTGAATACACCAGGCTTCCAAGTCGTGCTTGATAGCATATTACAAGGGTCCTTGCAAACTCTTTGTTGCAGTGCACAAAGAGCCCCCAAGTAATTTTTGTGAGCTGTGCTCAACGGGTGCCTATGTTTGAGCTGTGCATAGCATCTAGACTCTCTTTGGCCCCTTGGGAGTGAAGCTCCCAAGCTGTACTGTGGCATGATAGCCGGTTTAACAGGTAGTACTCCGCTTTGTCTGCTGAAGCCCCCATGTAAACAAAAGATATTTGAGGAAAACGGCAGAGGCCCTGCTTATACCAAGGCTGCTGGTTTATTATATTGATCATAATATATACATTGTCAAAATATGTACATAAGAGAAGCCTATGGCTCAAGTGTAGTAAGGCCGAAGGAGAGCTATGTTCCACGGCCGCCGGGTCTCCTCCTCAGAACTGCGTGAGTTGTCTCGAACGTCAATTAGGTAGTATGATCCATTGTGTAGATTCTTGCTAACCACAAAGGGCCCTTCCAAAGGTGGGGATAACTTGTGCATATTGGTCTGATCCTGGATGAACCGGAGCACCAAGTCGCCTTCCTGAAAGGTTCTTGTTTTAACCCGGCGGCTGTGATAACGCCACAGGTCTTGCTGATAAACCGCGGAACGAGCCAAAGACATGTCCCATTTTTCATCTAATAGGTCCATCGCCTCCTAGCGTGCTTGCTCATTGTCCGCTTGAACATAATTAGCAACCCGGGGCGAATCATGATGAATATCACTTGGGAGGACCGCCTCTGCCCCGTAAACCATGAAGAAAGGTGTGTAACCCGTTGATCTGTTGGGGGTGGTGTTAATGCTCCACAACACTGAAGGTAATTCTTCCACCCAACAACCTGGCGTCCGCTTTAAAGGAAGCATGAGCCGAGGCTTGATACCCTTCATGATTTCTTGATTGGCTCTCTCAGCTTGACCATTGGACTGGGGGTGAGCCACGGATGCTATATCAAGCCGAATGTTCTCTCTCTGACAAAAGTCCTCCATCTCACCTTTAGAAATGTTTGTGCCATTATCCGTGATGATGCTATGTGGAAAGCCAAAGCGAAAAATGATCTTTTTGATGAATGGCACCGCCGTGGCTGCGTCACACTTGCTTATGGGCTCCGCTTCAACCCATTTAGTGAACTTATCAACCGCCATGAACAGGTGGGTCTTCTTATCCTTGGATCGCTTAAAGGGCCCCACCATATCAAGCCCCCAAGTAGAAAATGGCCAAGTGATGGGAATCATCTGTAGCTCTTGAGCCGGAACATGAGCTCGGCATGAAAACTTCTGACAAGCGTCACATCGCTTTACCAAATCCTCCGCATCAGCATGAGCTGTCAACCAATAGATCCCATGACGAAAAGCTTTAGCCACCAGGGACTTTGAACCGACATGGTGACCACAATCCCCTTCATGGATCTCACGTAGAATCTCTTGGCCTTCTTCAGGAGAAACACAACGCTGGAATACGCCTGAAACACTGCAGTGGTGTAACTCACCATTGTGAATAACCATGGACTTTGATCGCCGTACTATCTGTCTGGCTAGAACCTCATCATCTGGTAGCTCGCCCCGGTTCATATAAGCCAAATATGGAACCGTCCAATTCGGAATTACATGTAAAGCGGCTACCAATTGGGCCTCTGGATCAGGAACATCTAAATCCTCCTCTGTAGGCAACTTAACAGATGGGTTATGCAAGATATCTAAAAAGGTATTGGGTGGTACCGGTTTACGCTGAGATCCCAGCCGACTTAAAGCACCTGTTGCTTCGTTTTTGTGCCGGTCAATGTGTTCAACCTGATAATCTTTGAAGTGACCCGCCATAATATCCACCTCACTTCTGTAAGCTACCATGAGTGGATCCTTAGAATCCCAAGTGCCAGAAACTTGCTGGGCCACCAGATTAGAATCTCCAAAGCAGCGTACCCGACTCAAATTCATTTCCTTAGCCACACGGAGACCGTGGAGTAAAGCCTCATACTCAGCTGCATTGTTAGTACAAGGAAACAATAAGCGGAGAACATAACGAATTTTATCACCTCGAGGGGAAGTAAGGACAACTCCAGCCCCCGAGCCCTCCAATTGCCTGGATCCATCAAAGTGAATAGTCCAGTATGTATTATCCGGTTTGTCCTCTGGTGCCTGTAACTCGGTCCAATCATTGATGAAGTCAACAAGCGCCTGAGATTTGATGGCTGTTTGAGGCATATACTTCAACCCATGTGGACCAAGCTCAATTGCCCACTTTGCAACCCGGCCAGTTGCTTCCCGGTTCTGAATTATATCACCCAAAGGAGCAGAACTGACCATTGTGATGGGATGGCCTTCAAAGTATTGTTTAAGCTTCCGACTCGCCATAAAACCCCCATATACCAGCTTCTACCAATGCGGATATCGTTGCTTCGACTCGATAAGCACTTCACTGATAATAGTAAACCGACCGTTAAACCAGATATTCCTTCCCAGCCTCCTTGCGCTCAACCACAATTGCCACACTGACAGCATGGGCATTAGAAGCCACGTACAATAACAAGGGATCCTTGTCAACCGGAGCAGCAAGGACCGGCGGTTCAGCCAACTGCCGCTTCAAGTCCTCAAACGCCGCATCAGCCACATCACTCCAGACAAAAGTGTCTGTTTTCTTCAACATCTGATATAGAGGGATCGCCTTCTCTCCCAAGCGGCTAATAAACCGGCTTAGGGTTGTAATTCAACCTGCCAAACGCTGAACATCATTAATACAGGCCGGTTTAGCCAATGATGTAATCGCCTTGATCTTTTCCGGATTAGCTTCAATGCCTCTGTTGGACACCAGAAAACCTAAAATCTTGCCTGCCGGAACACCGAAAACACACTTGTCCGGATTAAGAATCATCTTATAAACCCAAAGATTGTCAAAGGTTTCCTTGAGATCATCTATCAATGTCTCCTTCTTCCTGGATTTTACTACAATGTCATCCACATAGGCATGAACATTGCGCCCAATCTGAGTGTGACGACAATTCTGCACACAGCGTTGATAAGTTTCCTGGGTACCCTTGAGCCCAAAGGGCATAGAAACATAGCAGAAGGCTCCAAAGGGAGTGATGAAGGATGTCTTCTCCTGGTCCTTAACTGCCATTTTGATCTGATGATAACCTGAATAAGCATCCAAGAAACTCAGACACTCACAACCCGTCGTCGCATCAATGATCTGATCAATGCGTGGGAGAGCAAAAGGATCTGCTGGACAAGCCTTGTTCAAATCTATGTAGTCCACGCACATGCGCCAAGTGCCGTTTTTCTTAAGAACCAGCACCGGATTAGCCAACCACTCAGGGTGAAACAGTTAGATGATAAACCCAGCAGCCAACAGCCGGGCTACCTCCTCACCAATGGCCTTGCGTCTTTCCTCGTTAAAGCGGCGAAGAAACTGCTTGGCCGGTTTAAACATGGGATGAATATTGATAGTGTGATTAGCGAGTTCCCTCGGTACACCTGGCATGTCAGAAGGCTTCCATGCAAAAATATCCCGGTTCTCACGGATGAACTCGATGAGCGCGCTTTCCTATTTCGGACACAAATTGGTACTGATGCTAAACTGTTTGGATGAATCACCAGGAACAAAGTCAACAAGTTTAGTCTCATCAGCCGGTTTGAACTTCAGGGTCGGGTCATGGTCAGTGGTGGGCTTCTTCAGAGGGGTCATGTCTGCCGGATCAACATTGTCCTTATAGAACTTCAGCTCCTCTGTAGCTCAAACTGACTCAGCATAAGCCGCATCACCCTCCTCGCAATCCAAAGCGATCTTACGACTTCCATGGACCGTGATGGTCCCCTTATGACCCAGCATTTTGAGCTGTAAGTAAATATAGCATGGCCTCGCCATGAACTTCGTGTAAGCCGACCGTCCAAACAGTGCGTGATATGGACTCTGGATTTTCACCACTTCAAAGGTCAATATTTCAGACCTGGAGTCATTCTCATCACCGAACACAACCTCCAAAGCTATCTTGCCAACAGGATATGCCGATTTACCTGGTACTACACCATGAAAAACAGTGTTTCACGGTTTAAGACTCTTGTCTGTCAACCCCATGCGAGGGAAGGTTTCATAATACAGGATGTTGATACTGCTCCCTCCATCCATCAGCACCTTGGTAAACTTATAACCTCCCACCTGAGGTGCCACCACTAAAGCCAGATGACCCGGATTATCAACCCGGGGCGGATGATCCTCTCTGCTCCACACAATGGGCTGCTCGGACCACCGCAAGTAACGTGGCACTGCCGGTTCAACAGCATTAACTGCCCTCTTGTGAAGCTTCTGATCGTGTTTGCACAAGCTACTAGTTAACACATGATACTGCCTGGCATTCAACTACTTTGGGTGACTTTGAAAACCTGATTGCTGATGATTCCCTGATTATTATGTTGGTTATTGCCACCTTGGTTGTTCTGGTTACCCTGATTATTCTGAAATCCAGAGTTTGAACCACCACCACCATGAAAACCTGGACCTGAACCACCCGACGGACCCTGATCATACCAGAAGAGATCAGAGTTTTTGAACTCCTTCATGATGAAACAATCCTTCCAAAGATGTGTTGCTAGAACCTCCGTGGTCCCGAGCTTTGGGCAGGGCTAGTTTAATAGTCATTCCAGATTCATACCTCCACCACGCTGGGGAGGTTTACCTTTACGATACTGCATATTAGTGTTAGCCACAAAATCTGAATTATCTGCTTTGCGCTTACCATTATTCCCATGCCCCCCTTGGTTGTGCTGCTGCGCCTTTGCACCGCCATTCTTCTTTCCCTTCTCCGGTTTATCCTCATCAGAATCGGGATCCTTGGTATTATCAGAATCGACATATTTAACCATAGCTGCCATAAGGGTTCCCATGTCATTGCAGTGGCGGTTGAGCCATCCCAACTTCATCTTTACTGACTTAAACCGGCAATTACGCTCCAATGTTATGATTGCTTGGCCAGCGTTAATCCGGTCCGACGAATGCAAAAATTCTAAAACTCGGTGCACCCAATGAGTTGTTGACTCATTCTCTCCCTGAACACAGGCATCCAGATCCACAATGGACATGGGCTGTTTGCATGTATCCTTGAAATTTGCTATAAACCGGGCCTTCAACCGGTCCCACGACTCGACGGAGTTGGCTGGCAGGTTCTTCAACCAAGTACATGCTATCCCTTCCAACATCATCGTGAAGTATTTTGCACAGGCCGCTTCATCCACATCCAGCATCTCCATTGCAATTTCATAACTTTCAACCCACGCCTCAGGTGGTTGATCAGCGGTGTAACTAGGCACCTTACATGGACCCTTAAAATCCTTGGGCAGTCGCACATTACGGAGAGCCGGAATGAGACACGGCACTCCCCAAGAACTGAAGGCAAGCTCGGTGCCTCGGTCTACTGACGCTGCTGGCTGAACCGGGGCGGGTTGATGACGACCTGCATATTGTGCCGCTAAAGCGGGCTTCCTTCGTGCTCTGCCATTATCCACCACGTCCTGAGCATTTACCTCACCGCGTGCCGGATTGGGTCCTTGTGGGGCATTACGGCACCGCGCACTGTTGGACACCTCCGATTCATCTATGTGCCTACTATAGCTTTGCTCGGACGGGGGGTTGTGTGAATCCTATCTCGGCTGTTTGAGTAAGCCTGCTACTACACCATAGTAGTCTGAAGAAGATCCCTGGCCCGCCGTGTCTCAACCACCGCTGGCGATTCACCCTCCATCGAAATAGCTGCCAGCTGGGATGCTGTAGCTATCATGTTATCCAAAGGGGTAGAGAAGTGACCTGGTAGGGGTGTTGTGTACCGCGGCAGGTTGTCTGTTTGCCGGGGTGGACCCATCACCTGAGGTTGATCCGGCAATCTGGTCCTTGGCACGATAGTCCGGTTTACTTATGCCGGGCTGCTGGTTCCTGCCCCTGGCGTATTGAAGAGATTCATCGCATTGTAATCCGCCGGTAAACGAGACTGATGTCTCCTCCTTAATACTTCATTCGAGGCGTTCTAATCTAGCAAAAGTCAATAATTCTCGGCCTGAATCCTCTGCGCCTGGGCATCTAAAGTGGCCCGTTCCTCAGCCATCCTAGTTTCCTCAGCCGCCAAGTCCTCCTTGGCCTGAGTTATCTGATCCCGTAGTTTAGTGACCTCTGTGTTATGCCGATCTTGAGTCTCTGGGGTAATTGTTGTGACCAATAACGTCGTCCAGGCTTCTAACAAACCGGACAAAACTTGAACCGGCCGTCGCACGGGGCCTCCTGCCCCAGCTGCTGGTCCGGAACCCAATGCCACCGCAGTAGATTTTTGCTAGGTTGGCTGTGTACCGGCCATGAAGATTGCAACTTGGTTTGGCGGTTCAAGAAATTCCGGAATACTAGTGCCATCGGAATACCCTTCAAACACACCACCATGAACTTGGTATAGGGACTCGGTTTCACCGGTGGATGACTCGCCATCGGAATAAACAGCCGTCTCACCTTCGGACACTGGTTCAGATCCGATCCCATGGACACATCCTACAAACGCACGCTTCATGGCGGGCTGAATCCGGGCGGGACTTGCATGCTGAGCTGTCTTGACGAGGTCGGTGCAGATGTCCGGCTCAGGGCCCGGTTTGCCGATCTTGCCAATGAAGACGTGAATTCCTCCGAAGGGGACTCGGTACCCGTACTCGATTGAGCCAGCATTGGGGCCCCCGCCTGCGTTGTCGATGTAGAGTTTGCCGCGACGACTCTTGGTCATCCGGCCAACTGCGTACCCTTTGAGTCCTTCAAAGCTGCCCGTTAAGAACTCGAAACCATCGTGCGATAGCCCCACGGTGGGCGCCAACTGTCGTGGAAATATCACGTCAGATGTCCTCGTGAAAGGACTTAGTCGTGGAGACATCGCAACGGGTTAGCTTAAAGGGGTTAAACCAGACAAAGGACACGAGAGTTTTATACTAGTTCGGCCCCTTACGATGAAGGTAAAAGCCTACGTCTAGTTGTGATGGAATTGATTGGGTTTCGATGACCAGGGAGCGAATACGCTTTGCCTGAGTCTCGAGTTGTTGTTTCTTGTCCCTAAACTGCCGCCGGGTCGTCCCTATATATACACAGGTTGACGCCCAGACGGTTTACGGAGTCCCAAGGCCGGCTCATACAAGTGTCCGGCTCGGTCTCTGCCTTCCTAACTTACAATACAAGTTATACAACTATGGCAGTTTACAACTATGGGCCCTAATCCGCCTTTGGGCTCTGGGCCTCTAAGCTTCATTAGTAAAGCGCCATCTTCTTGGTCTTCATGGGCTTCAATACAGTTGAGGGTGAACCGGCCCCTCCTGGGCGGTTTATACTCCGTAGTTATATCCCCAACACATGTGAATTATCGTCAAGCTAGTTTTCATCACGCTCATATGATTCGCGTTCGGTACTTTGATAATTTAATATGTGGCTGGACCGGTGTTTGGGTACTGCCCTTACTTGGACAAGCATCCCACTTATGATTAACCCCTATTGCAAGCATCCGTAACTACAACAAAAGTATTAAGGTAAACCTAACCATAGCTAGCATCAAACATATGGATCCAAATCAGCCCCTAACGAAGCAACGCATAAACTAGGGTTTAAGCTTCTGTCACTCTAGCAACCCATCATCTACTTATTACTTCTCTATGCCCTCCTCTAGGCCCAATAATGGTGAAGTGTCCTGTAGTCGACGTTCACGTGACACCACTAGAGGAGAAGACAACATACATCTCAAACACCTACAAACCCAAAGTGATTGAGCATCACGGAAGAGATTGTTCCTATGTGGAACTGATGCTTGTTACATTTGAGGACTGTGTATCCTCCAGACGGTTAGGCATCATGGTCTGAGCATCCAAGAGGAATTGTGGATCGCGAGTGACCAAGTCTGTGAAGGTTTGGAAGTCACCTGTGAAGACTTACCACGAGTGTTGCGTGAGGACTATGTGATCTTAGCTCAAGGAGAATATGGTTACGACTGTGTGTCCGGTACTGTGTGTGACAGCCTGGTTTTTGCCCCCTCTTTTTGTGCCTGGTTTTTAGTTGGTTTGAATTTGAGTTTGGAGTTTTTGAATCTTCCATTTGGACTTAACCACTTGGGTACACCTTGACTTTCACCCAAGTGCTTCATCCCCTCTCAAACCATCACTCTATCTCTGGTTCATCTCAAAATGCCATTTGGAATATTTTTCTTTAATTAAAAATATTCAATTTCCCCTCATAAACCCTAGCTATCCCTTTGTGCTCCAAAGCAACCCTAATTTTTCTTGCCCCTAAAATCCTGAGAAAAATCCCAATTATTCTTTGACCCCTAGGGCACCTTTCTGAGCAAAAATATTTCATCACTCTTTGGAATATTTTGGCTACAGAAAATATTTTCATTTCTCGACAGAAATGGTAGTTTCTTCAGCAACTACCATTTTACTAGCCCCATTGTAGCTGGTTTTTCTTGTGCATTTCTATCTTAATAAGTGTTGGCTAGCCTCCAAATCCCAGCCCTCAACTCCCAGTGGTTTGACCACAGTAAACCTCCAAAGTTACTGTCCAGAAACTTACTTGGAGTATAAACTCATTTCTACTGCACCTGGAACCCAACCCAATCGTGGTAACACTCAAAACTACAACGGGCTACACGCCAGACATGAAGTTTGCACTTAGGTTGGCCTGATGTCATAGTTCACGCGGTGACCACATTCGTCCAGGCGTGCTGGCATGCAAAACACGCGCTCTGAGTGCCGCCGAGCGCTCTATTGCGCGTGTGCTCACTGCCCAGCTTGCCCAAGTGTGCCGAACGGCGCCACCATCACCATCTTCACTCTCTTAACTCCGCCCTGGCACTCGCCGATGCCGGAGCTCGCAGCAGCGGGCACGGGCATGGTCCGACCAATGCCACAGTGCGTGGCGCACTATGCTCGTCGTCTTCCTCTCGCCCTTGTGCTCGTCCACGCTCGCCAACAGTTCCCGCGTGAGCTACATCTTCTTCCCCCTCTCTCTCTGACGCCATTCGTCGCCGAGCGCCGTGGACAGGTGTCCTCCGGTGGAGCCCGAACCCCCTCTCGCCTCTCGCCTATAAATACGGCCACCCCCAGCCTCCTCGATCACCTGCATCCACTCTCACACACCCCACAAGCTAGTAGAAAGCCGTAGCCCGGCCGGGCAGGCCGCGGGCTGCCGTCCCCGAGCTCGAGCTCGCCGGCGATCCCCTCGGGTCGTCCCCGTAGCTCCAGCCCTTCCCAGGTCAGGGCCACCCTTCCAGGGCCTCCGCCACTCTGTGGTGGTGCCGTTCCGCCCGGTTGGAGCCCCTGGAGTTGCCCCTAGTCGCCGTCGTCTTCATCTCCGGTGACGGCTGCTCTCTGCCTCCGCTGGAGAGGCTGTTTCCGACACCGTCCGACCACCCCTAGCCACTCTACTAGTATGGGCAGGTGCGCCTCCGTCTCCTCTATCAATTCCCCCCTCTCGTTTTGACCCAAGATCCCTCACCGCCGGCATGCGCTCCGGCTAAGCCCCGCCGCTCCCTGTTTCCCTCTCCCCCTCCACCTCACCTGAGTAGCGGGGCCCTCTAGTCAGCCACTCTGTACGCGCGCGAAGCGGTACAAGTGATGGCGCCCTGGGCTTTTACGCCTTCGACATCACCCCCCAGCTTGTTTAATTTTAATTCAAATGTCATTTAAATCCGGAGACCTTCAAACAGCCACAACCTTTTATCTATAAGTCCAAATGAATTGATTCTTTTTGCATTATGTTCTTTGTCCAAAAATCAAGTAGCTCACCAAAGATGGGATTTTCCCCTACTGTCTAGATTTTCTGGTGATTTTCAGAAGGTTTCTTGATGTTTTCTTTTTGTGTTTGTATTTATTTTCAGAAGAGCAGGCTTGTCTTGAGGATCACCGGGAGGCTTGTGAACCTCATCTGCAATAAGGCAAGCCATAGCAACATTTTCATTGTGACACTACAATATTTGTGATTTTCCTACTTGAAAAAATGATTATTCATGCATTTAACTTCTTAATATGTTAATTATATTATTTTAGATGCTTGTTATAGTAAATATGCTTGATTTACAGAAAATTTGAAGTGAACCTAGTTGACAAGCTAACAAGGATTTAGTTATGAGTAATGAGAAGATAATATGGTTATGGAGTTAAATAATTAGTGAGATTATTTTTGCATGATGAAAAATGATAAATTTGCTAGGAAAGATTCTGGTTAAAGTGAGGTTTGACCTTGACCAGAGGAGTATCATGAGTTGTTGTTTGCTCAGTGAGAGCGTAGTTGACTCAGTTATTTTCGTTGATATGTGATGCATATGTTGGTGATGCATGTCATGGCATTGTGACGCCAGTTACTTTCACTTTAAGTTGAACCTGATAATAACTCAACTTGAATATGTTGTTGATCGAGTCATGGTGCCGCTGAATCAAGTCTTTCCCAGTGCAACCGCATTTGGCGATATGGGACGACCTTTACTCGTTTCATTGTCATGCCTCTGGTCGGTGCCTCCATCTAGGGAAGGTTATGGGTGTGCTGTACCCTAGCCCGGTAAGCAGGCATAACCTTGTGAGCCTGTTGTTATGTTTTTGGTACCGGTTCCCGGTGTGGATCGTGGCCACGATGGTGGTCGTTGTGTCTTTGGTAGACACGGGGCCACCCAAGACTAGCCCGATGGGGATTGAGTCGGAATGGCTGGGAAAGTCCCATGACAATGGAGTGGTTTCGTCGGAATGCCGTTGGTCCACCCGAATGGGAGTGCGAGGCCATGGGTTCCGTGCTGTGGGTCCAGTGTGCTACCTTTGCAGAGTGTATTAATCTATCGATAGCCAAGTCCATGGTTAAGGACACGCTCGAAAGTAGGTCACACCATGGGTTAACAGTTAATGAATTTTGCACACTAAGTATGAAGCTTGCATTGTGGTGGTGGCGGAAAGGCCATCGTGTTGAGTTGGACTAGATGTGGTCGTGGTTGTGATCGCCGTAAAGATCACGAGATTGTCTCTGGGTTTGACATGTTTGTGATCCGGAAACGATCACGTTCGGTAAGCCAGTCCGAGGGATAATTATCACGAGAGCATGGTCACAGCATGTTGGATATATTGTTGCATTGTTATTAATTGTCATGATATTGTTTATCATTATGTTTATGTTTGTTGTGAGCTTGCAAATACATTCAATGTACTGACCTGGCGTGTCATGCCAGATTTCAGGAAAGTCCCGTTGGAGAGGAGAGCTGTCCGAGTCTAGATCGTGTCCACATTAGTGTCCATGTGCTATGGAGTTCCGCTACGACGTTGTTCCGCTGCCATGTAGTTGTCATGATCGAGGCCGCTTTATGTTCACTAAATAATGTACATGTTGTTCAGCCGCACCGTGTGTGCCGCTTGGCCTCGCTAACTGTGGTAATATAAACTCTGATCCGCTAGCATCAATAAAGCTGTTGTTTTCTGTACCAAGTTGTTGTGTGTTGCCAAAAGACAAGGTCTCTGGGCTGGCAATGCATGGTAAATCGGTTGCGCTGACCTGGGGTGCCACAACGCTTGGTATCAGAGCCGCACTAAGTGTAGGCCACCTAGACTATGACGAGTTAACTGGACGCTAGATGGGAGTTGTAGTTGAGTGCCGCTAGCATTTTTGGCTGGTTGTTGCATTGCATGCACTGATTTTATGTTTATGCTAACCTGCAAATGGTTGTGAGTGTAGATCACTCCGGTGCTGTATCCGTGCCAGTTGCAGCTGATGCCATAGACGTCGCCGCATCTCCTTCGTAAAAGTGTGGCGTCAGCTGTACTCCCACTGTGATGACCCAGCCTATCGCGTGTACCGGGAGCGTCTAGCTGACTTAGTGTATGAGTATCATGCCGTGGTTACTCTGCGCACCAGTTCCGATTCCAGCACTTACACTCGTACCTCTCAGAGCGGTTACGCTTCTACCGCTTCTCAGGCCGTCCAGTTTGCTGCATTCGAGGTACTTGTTGAGCTCCGCTACAACGAGGTCCGGATGTAGAACCACCCAGGATTCTACTACTATCCTTCTCTGCACGGTAATGGTCGTGTTCGTTTCCCTGTCATTGATTCGGAGTCTGATAGTGTTGCTAGCCACCTTTCTCGCTATATCACTGCTAGCTATCTTTTGAACTACGAGCTGGTTCGAGAGCTGAGTCGTGCTCGTACTGCTTTAGCCTCTGCTAGATCAGTCACTACTCCAGCATCTGTAGGATTTACTCCCTATATTCCTGCCAGTTCTAGTTCCCCTGTTTCCCCGGTTACTCCTTCGAGTAGCTCGGGCATCGCGACAGTGAGTCCACTTAGTGCTCCTGCTGAGTGGGTTTCACTTATCGCCACTCCTGTAGCCCCGATGATTCACCCTCCACCTGCCACAGAGAGAGAGAGCCCTCAAGGCAGCGTCCTCGTGTCACCTTTAACCCGGAGGTCTTAGTTAACCCCATTAGTTCAGGATCCAAGTCCGCTTCAGGAGAGGACCCCGCCGCACCAGTAGAGCAGTAGAGCTTTCGAGTATGCGCAGTCGACAGGATGGAGTACGAATGTAGTCATACGGGTCATGATGTTTCGTTTCTTGTATGAGAGTAGTTGAACCTGGCATGTTGTTAACTTAATGAAGGAACGCTATGAGGTAATCTTCAAAACACTTTAAATTTGCTTGTTCTGTATTCCAATTCCATTGTAGCCCCCAAGGGCCGGTTTATCTCTTGAAGACAAATCCGAGACTTCTAAGATCAAGAACACTTCAACTGAGTAGTCCTCAAGGGCCGGTTTATCTTAGCAAGATGAACCGGGACTTTTTGTTAAACCTTTTGTCTTTATGAACTGCCTCCACCTTTGATTTGACTGATCAATTAGGCATTAGCCCCCAAGTGCCAAGCTTAATACTTGTATTGAACCTCGGGACTTTAAAATATCCGTTTGAAGAAGCAATCCGCATTAGCCCCCAAGTGCCAAGTGTATAACTTGTTATGTGCTTGGGACTTTAACAACTTCATCATCTGACTTTTGCAGACCGACATAAACACCAAAAATTCTCAAATCGCCGATCTTCAGGAAAATATCAAGTCCCAGCAAGAAGAGACCTCTAAAGCAAAAGAGGAGCTAAAGGGCGCTTTAACAGCAATGGAACAATTGAAGGATGGCTTAAAAAATGAGCGCACCAATTGGGAAACTGAGAAGGCCGCTTTGTTGTAGCGGGCTGAAGACGCGGAAGCAGCTCTTAAACCAATGACGGAAGAGCTGACTGGGCTAAAACATCAAGTGAATGCCATGACTTCTGCAATTTTTGGTAAGTACTGTGAAATAGCCTGTTCTGAAGTATCTTCAACTTTGCCGGTTTAACATTAAATTCTTAAACTGTTGCAGGTAGTCGCATTGCTCATCTGGGCGCAGATATGCGGATGAAGTTGAAGGCAGCTTACACATTGGTTGAGCAACTATACACTGGTGCCCAACCAGTTATTTGTGCGGCCTCATATAATAAACGGGGACCAACGCTGATCAAGGATACACTGGCCAAATTGTCGATGACACCGGCGCAGATAGAAGAAATGAAGCGATCTGCTGCCAGGGTTGGCGCTTTGTTAGCACTTACTCGTGCCAAATCATGGATAGCTGACCTGGATCCAGCTGATATCACCAAGGGCTATCCGGATGAACAAGAAAACGGATAAACATTTGATAACGAAGACCTCAAAGCCCTGACCAAGGAGATGCCTCCAGTAGCAAGTCAATTGGCCGAAGAGGTGAACTTGGATGCTCATCGGTCCTTCTACGATGCCAACAACCATCGAGTTGACACTGCTGTGAAAGAAGTGCAGAATCTTATTCTGCCAATTCGTAAGCACACTTATGCCCCTGACGTTGAACCATCGAATCTTATAAGTGAAGAGGCTGTCTTTCAATCTTTAAGATGCATTGACTGGACCACCCTTGACCCCCTGTCACTGGGTGGGGAGGAGGAGGTTGAACCGACGCCTGAGGATCCATCAACCTCATGTCAACCTGGCGATGAGTCTTAATCCGGCAATCTAGTTATTATCACAGACTGTTCTATGTAAAAACAATCATTATTTTGGGCCTCAAAGCACCTTGTAATAGGCTAGTTAAGATACTTTGATCTGCAACACTGATGCATGACTTTGTTGATCTGCCATGATATTTGCTGTGCTTGATTATACTTTGATAATTTCTTGCGATCCTGATGTCTGCATAAAAAAGAATTGTCCAGGCGGTTTACCGCCGGACAGGTCACAATGCCCAATACAAATCCTGGTTAATTACCAAAGCTGAATCAAAATATGAAATAAATCATACTTGTGATATTAAATCACTTAGTTGGTCTACCAACTTGGATTGTAGTAAAGGTGAGAACCCTAATCTGGAGTGTTGATAACTCCCACCATGCAGTGCTGGTGTATATGATAAACCATACTGGGTTGTGATGAACACCATGTGATCAAACTGGCGACATGTAGTCAAAGCCAGACTGGGTGTTGTAACACCCGTTTAATAATGAATATGGTCTGACAACTTGTAGTTGAAAACCAAGCCGGGTTAACAAACACCGGTGTAATAATGAATATGGTCTGACAACTTGTAGTTGAAAGCCAAGCCGGGTTAACAAACACCGGTGAAATAATGAATATGGCTTGACAACTTGTAGTTGAAAGCCAAGCCGGGTTAACTGACACCGGTTCAACATAAACTGTAAAGGGTAAAAACTTGGCAAAAAGCAAATAAAAACCATGTAGTCGAGGCATTTAAAGGGCTGCCAGGCCCAAATCTGAGGCTTTTCATGGGCTGCCAGGCCGTCGAGTTAAACCATTTTTGCAAAGCCTTTTAAGATGGACCTCCAACTAACCAATCGACATTTTAACTTTGACAAGTTCATGGTCTGTATAAGATTGACTTGTCAAACGTTCGGCGGGTCATGCCAGGATTACCTGGATAGGAGTGGCTTACTTGATGAAGGTAGGTTAACCCGGGGTTTTAGGTGAATACACCAGGATTCCAAGTCGTGCTTGATAGCATATTACAAGGGTCCTTTCAAACTCTTTGTTGCAGTGCACAAAGAGCCCCCAAGTAATTTTTGTGAGCTGTGCTCAATGGGTGCCTATGTTTGAGCTGTGCATAGCATCTAGACTCTCTTTGGCCCCTTGGGAGTGAAGCTCCCAAGCTGTATTGTGGTATGATAGCCGGTTTAACAGGTAGTACTCCGCTTTGTCTGCTGAAGCCCCCATGTAACCAAAATATATTTGAGGAAAACGGCAGAGGCCCTGCTTATACCAAGGCTGCCGGTTTATTATATTGATCATAATATATACATTGTCAAAATATGTACATAAGAGAAGCCTATGGCTCAAGTGTAGTAAGGCCGAAGGAGAGCTATGTTCCACGGCCGCCGGGTCTCCTCCTCAGAACTGCGTGAGTTGTCTCGAACGTCAATTAGGTAGTATGATCCATTGTGTAGATTCTTGCTGACCATAAAGGGCCCTTCCAAAGGTGGGGATAACTTGTGCATATTGGTCTGATCCTGGATGAACCGGAGCACCAAGTCGCCTTCCTGAAAGGTTCTTGTTTTAACCCGACGGCTGTGATAACACCGCAGGTCTTGCTGATAAACCGCGGAACGAGCCAAAGACATGTCCCGTTTTTCATCTAATAGTTCCAACGCCTCCTGGCGTGCTTGCTCATTGTCCGCTTGAACATAATTAGCAACCCGGGGCAAATCATGACGAATATCACTTGGGAGGACCGCCTCTGCCCCGTAAACCATGAAGAAAGGTGTGTAACCCGTTGATCTGTTGGGGGTGGTGTTAATGCTCCACAACACTGAAGGTAATTCTTCCACCCAACAACCCGGCGTCCGCTTTAAAGGAACCATGAGCCGAGGCTTGATACCCTTCATCATTTCTTGATTGGCTCTCTCAGCTTGACCATTGGACTGGGGGTGAGCCACGGATGCTATATCAAGCCGAATGTTCTCTCTCTGACAAAAGTCCTCCATCTCACCTTTAGAAATGTTTGTGCCATTATCCGTGATGATGCTATGTGGAAAGCCAAAGCAAAAAATGATCTTTTTGATGAATGGAACCGCCGTGGCTGCGTCACACTTGCTTATGGGCTCCGCTTCAACCCATTTAGTGAACTTATCAACCGCCATGAACAGGTGGGTCTTCTTATCCTTGGATCGCTTAAAGGACCCCACCATATCAAGCCCCCAAGTAGAAAATGGCCAAGTGATGGGAATCATCTGTAGCTCTTGAGCCGGAACATGAGCTCGGCATGAAAACTTCTGACAAGCGTCACACCGCTTTACCAAATCCTCCGCATCAGCATGAGCTGTCAACCAATAGATCCCATGACGAAAAGCTTTAGCCACCAGGGACTTTGAACCGACATGGTGACCACAATCCCCTTCATGGATCTCACGTAGAATCTCTTGGCCTTCTTCAGGAGAAACACAACGCTGGAATACGCCTGAAACACTGCAGTGGTGTAACTCGCCATTGTGAATAACCATGGACTTTGATCGCCGTACTATCTGTCTGGCTAGAACCTCATCATCTGGTAGCTCGCCCCGGTTCATATAAGCCAAATATGGAACCGTCCAATCCGGAATTACATGTAAAGCGGCTACCAATTGGGCCTCCGGATCAGGAACATCTAAATCCTCCTCTGTAGGCAACTTAACAGATGGGTTATGCAAGATATCTAAAAAGGTATTGGGTGGTACCGGTTTACGCTGAGATCCCAGCCGACTTAAAGCACCTGTTGCTTCGTTTTTGTGCCGGTCAATGTGTTCAACCTGATAATCTTTGAAGTGACCCGCCACAATATCCACCTCACTTCTGTAAGCTACCATGAGTGGATCCTTAGAATCCCAAGTGCCAGAAACTTGCTGGGCCACCAGATCAGAATCTCAAAAGCAGCGTACCCGACTCAAATTCATTTCCTTGGCCACACGGAGACCGTGGAGTAAAGCCTCATACTCAGCTGCATTGTTAGTACAAGGAAACAATAAGCGGAGAACATAACGAATTTTATCACCTCGAGGGGAAGTAAGGACAACTCCAGCCCCCGAGCCCTCCAATTGCCTGGATCCATCAAAGTGAATAGTTCAGTATGTATTATCCGGTTTGTCCTCTAGTGCCTGTAACTCGGTCCAATCATTGATGAAGTCAACAAGCGCCTGAGATTTGATGGCTGTTTGAGGCATATACTTCAACCCATGTGGACCAAGCTCAATTGCCCACTTTGCAACCCGGCCAGTTGCTTCCCGGTTCTGAATTATATCACCCAAAGGAGCAGAACTGACCACTGTGATGGGATGGCCTTCAAAGTATTGTTTAAGCTTCCGACTCGCCATAAAACCCCCATATACCAGCTTCCACCAATGCGGATATAGTTGCTTCGACTCGATAAGCACTTCACTGATATAGTAAACCGGCCGTTAAACCAGATATTCCTTCCCAGCCTCCTTGTGCTCAACCACAATTGCCACACTGACAGCATGGGTATTAGAAGCCATGTACAATAACAAGGGATCCTTGTCAACCGGAGCAGCAAGGACCGGCGGTTCAGCCAACTGCCGCTTCAAGTCCTCAAACGCCGCATCAGCCACATCACTCCAGACAAAAGTGTCTGTTTTCTTCAACATCTGATATAGAGGGATCGCCTTCTCTCCCAAGCGGCTAATAAACCGGCTTAGGGTTGCAATTCAACCTGCCAGACGCTGAACATCATTAATACAGGCCAGTTTAGCCAATGATGTAATCGCCTTGATCTTTTCCGGATTAGCTTCAATGCCTCTGTTGGACACCAGAAAACCTAAAATCTTGCCTGCCGGAACACCGAAAACACACTTGTCCGGATTAAGAATCATCTTATAAACCCAAAGATTGTCAAAGGTTTCCTTGAGATCATCTATCAATGTCTCCTTCTTCCTGGATTTTACTACAATGTCATCCACATAGGCATGAACATTGCGCCCAATCTGAGTGTGAAGACAATTCTGCACACAGTGTTGATAAGTTTCCTGGGCACCCTTGAGCCCAAAGGGCATAGAAACATAGCAGAAGGCTCCAAAGGGAGTGATGAAGGATGTCTTCTCCTGGTCCTTAACTGCCATTTTGATCTGATGATAACCTGAATAAGCATCCAAGAAACTCAGACACTCACAACCCGTCGTCGCATCAATGATCTGATCAATGCGCGGGAGAGCAAAAGGATCTGCTGGACAAGCCTTGTTCAAATCTATGTAGTCCACACACATGTTCCAAGTGCCGTTTTTCTTAAGAACCAGCACCGGATTAGCCAACCACTCAGGGTGAAATAGTTAGATGATAAACCCAGCAGCCAACAGCCGGGCTACCTCCTCACCAATGGCCTTGCGTCTTTCCTCGTTAAAGCGGCGAAGAAACTGCTTGACCGGTTTAAACTTGGGATGAATATTGATAGTGTGATCAACGAGTTCCCTCGGTACACCTGGCATGTCAGAAGGCTTCCATGCAAAAATATCCCGGTTCTCACGGATGAACTCGATGAACGCGCTTTCCTATTTCAGACCCAAATTGGTACTGATGCTAAACTGTTTGGATGAATCACCAGGAACAAAGTCAACAAGTTTAGTCTCATCAGCCGGTTTGAACTTCAGGGTCGGGTCATGGTCAGTGGTGGGCTTCTTCAGAGGGGTCATGTCTGCCGGATCAACATTGTCTTATAGAACTTCAGCTCCTCTGTAGCACAAACCGACTCAGCATAAGCCGCATCACCCTCCTCGCAATCCAAAGCGATCTTACGACTTCCATGGACCGTGATGGTCCCCTTATGACCCAGCATTTTGAGCTGTAAGTAAATATAGCATGGCCTCGCCATGAACTTCGCGTAAGCCGACCGTCCAAACAGTGCGTGATATGGACTCTGGATTTTCACCACTTCAAAGGTCAATGTTTCAGACCTGGAGTCATTCTCATCACCGAACACAACCTCCAAAGCTATCTTGCCAACAGGATATGCCGATTTACCTGGTACTGCACCATGAAAAACAGTGTTTCATGGTTTAAGACTCTTGTCTGTCAACCCCATGCGACGGAAGGTTTCATAATACAGGATGTTGATACTGCTCCCTCCATCCATCAGCACCTTGGTAAACTTATAACCTCCCACCTGAGGTGCCACCACTAAAGCCAGATGACCCAGATTATCAACCCGGGGCGGATGATCCTCTCTGCTCCACACAATGGGCTGCTCGGACTAGCGCAAGTAACGTGGCACTGCCGGTTCAACAGCATTAACTGCCCTCTTGTGAAGCTTCTGATCGTGTTTGCACAAGCTAGTAGTTAACACATGATACTGCCCGGCATTCAACTGCTTTGGGTGACTTTGAAAACCTGATTGGTGATGATTCCCTGATTATTATGTTGGTTATTGCCACCTTGGTTGTTCTGGTTACCCTGATTATTCTGAAATCCAGAGTTTGAACCACCACCACCATGAAAACCTAGACCTGAACCGCCTGATGGACCCTGATCATACCGGTAGAGATCAGAGTTTTCGAACTCCTTCATGATGAAACAATCCTTCCAAAGATGTGTTGCTGGAACCTCCTTGGTCCCGAGCTTTGGGCAGGGCTAGTTTAATAGTCATTCCAGATTCATACCTCCACCACGCTGGGGAGGTTTACCTTTACGACGCTGCATATTAGTGTTAGCCACAGAATCTGAATTATCTGCTTTGCGCTTACCATTATTCCCATGGCCCCCTTGGTTGTGCTGCTGTGCCTTTGCACCGCCATTCTTCTTTCCCTTCTCCGGTTTCTCCTCATCAGAATCGGGATCCTTGGTATAATCAGAATCGACATATTTAACCATAGCTGCCATAAGGGTTCCCATGTCATTGCAATGGCGCTGGAGCCATCCCAACTTCATCTTTACTGACATAAACCGGCAATTATGCTCCAATGTTATGATTGCTTGGCCAGCGTTAATCCGGTCCGATGAATGCAAAACTTCTAAAACTCGGCGCACCCAATGAGTTGTTGACTCATTCTCTCCCTGAACACAGGCATCCAGATCCACAATGGACATGGGCTGTTTGCATGTATCCTAGAAATTTGCTATAAACCGGGCCTTCAACCGGTCCTACGACTCGACGGAGTTGGCTGGCAGGTTCTTCAACCAAGTACATGCTATCCCTTCCAACATCATCGTGAAGTATTTTGCACAGGCCGCTTCATCCACATCCAGCATCTCCATTGCAATTTCATAACTTTCAACCCACGCCTCAGGTGGTTGATCAGCGGTGTAACTAGGCACCTTACATGGACCCTTAAAATCCTTGGGCAGTCGCACATTACGGAGAGCCGAAATGAGACACGGCACTCCCCAGGAACTGAAGGCAAGCTCGGTGCCTCGGTCTACTGACGCTGCTGGCTGAACCGGGGCGGGTTGATGACGACCCGCATATTGTGCCGCTAAAGCGGCCTTCCTTCATGCTCTGCCATTATCCACCACGTCCTGAGCATTTACCTCACCGCGTGCCGGATTGGGTCCTTGTGGGGCATTACGGCACCGCGCACTGTTGGACACCTCCGGTTCATCTATGTGCCTACTATAGCTTTTGCTCGGACGGGGGGTTGTGTGAATCCTATCTCGGCTGTTTGAGTAAGCCTGCTGCTACACCATAGTAGTCTGAAGAAGATCCCTGGCCCGCCATGTCTCAACCACCGCTGGCGATTCACCCTCCATCGAAATAGCTGCCAGCCGGGATGCTGCAGCTATCATGTTATCCAAAGGGGTAGAGAAGTGACCAGGTAGGGGTGTTGTGTACCGCGGCAGGTTGTCTGTTTGCCGGGGTGGACCCATCACCTGAGGTTGATCCGGATCACGATAGTCCGATTTACTTATGCCGGGCTGCTGGTTCCTGCCCCTGGCGTATTGAAGAGATTCATCGCATTGTAATCCGCCGGTAAACGAGACTGATGTCTCCTCCTCAATACTTCATTCGAGGCGTTCTGATCCAGCAGAAGTCAATAATTCTCGGCCTGAATCCTCTGCGCCTGGGCATCTAAAGCGGCCCATTCCTCAGCCATCCTAGTTTCCTCAGCCGCCAAGTCCTCCTTGGCCTGAGTTATCTGATCCCGTAGTTTAGTGACCTCTGTGTTATGCCGATCTTGAGTCTCCGGGGTAATTGTTGTGGCCAATAACATCGTCCACGCATCTAACAAACTGGACAGAACTTGAGCCGGCCGGCGCACGGGGCCTCCTGCCCCAGCTGTTGGTTCGGAACCCAATGTCACCGCAGTAGATTTTTGCCAGGTTGGCTGTGTACCGGCCATGAAAATTGCAACTTGGTTTGGCGGTTCACGAAATTCTGGAATACTAGTGCCATCGGAATACCCTTCAAACACACCGCCATGAACTTGGTATAGGGACTTGGTTTCACCGGTGGATGACTCGCCATCGGAATAAACAACCGTCTCACCTTCGGACACTGGTTCAGATCCGATCCCATGGACACATCCTACAAACGCACGCTTCATGGCGGGCTGAATCCGGGCGGGACTTGCATGCTGAGCCGTCTTGACGAGGTCGGTGCAGATGTCCGGCTCAGGGCCCGGTTTGCCGATCTTGCCAATGAAGACGTGAATTCCTCCGAAGGGGACTCGGTAGCCGTACTCGATTGAGCCGGCGTCGGGGCCCCCGCCTGCGTTGTCGATGTAGAGTTTGCCGCGACGACTCTTGGTCATCCGGCCAACCGCGTACCCTTTGAGTCCTTCAAAGCTGCCCGTTTAGAACTCGAAACCATCGTGCGATAGCCCCACGGTGGGCGCCAACTGTCGTGGAAATATCACGTCAGATGTCCTCGTGAAAGGAGTTAGTCGTGGAGACATCGCAACGGGTTAGCTTAAAGGGGTTAAACCGGACAAAGGACACGAGAGTTTTATACTAGTTCGGCCCCTTACGATGAAGGTAAAAGCCTACGTCTAGTTGTGATGGAATTGATTGGGTTTCGATGACCAGGGAGCGAATACGCTTTGCCTGAGTCTCGAGTTGTTGTTTCTTGTCCCTGAACCTCCGCCGGGTCGTCCCTATATATACACAGGTTAACGCCCAGACGGTTTACGGAGTCCCGAGGCCAGCTCATACAAGTGTCCGGCTCGGTCTCTGCCTTCCTAACTTACAATACAAGTTATACAACTATGGCGGTTTATAACTATGGGCCCTAATCCGCCTTTGGGCTCTGGGCCTCTAAGCTTCATTAGTAAAGCGCCATCTTCTTGGTCTTCATGGGCTTCAATATAGTTGAGGGTGAACCGGCCCCTCCTGTGCGGTTTATACTCAGTAGTTATATCCCCAACACATGTGAATTATCATCAAGCTAGTTTTCATCACACTCATATGATTCGCGTTCGGTACTTTGATAATTTGATATGTGGATAGACCGGTGTTTGGGTACTGCCCTTACTTGGACAAGCATCCCACTTATGATTAACCCCTATTGCAAGCATCCGTAACTACAACAAAAGTATTAAGGTAAACCTAACCATAGCTAGCATGAAACATATGGATCCAAATCAGCCCCTAACGAAGCAACGCATAAACTAGGGTTTAAGCTTCTATCACTCTAGCAACCCATCATCTACTTATTACTTCCCTATGCCCTCCTCTAGGCCCAATAATGGTGAAGTGTCATGTAGTCGACGTTCACGTGACACCACTAGAGGAGAAGACAACATACATCTCAAACACCTACAAACCCAAAGTGATTGAGCATCACGGAAGAGATTGTTCCTGTGTGGAACTGATGCTTGTTACATTTGAGGACTGTGTATCCTCCAGACGGTTAGGCATCATGGTCTGAGCATCCAAGAGGAATTGTGGATCGCGAGTGACCAAGTCTGTGAAGGTTTGGAAGTCACGTGTGAAGACCTACCACGAGTGTTGCGCGAGGACTATGTGATCTTAGCTCAAGGAGAATATGGTTAGGACTGTGTGTCCGGTACTGTGTGTGACAGCCTGGTTTTTGCCCCCTCTTTTTGTGCCTGGTTTTTAGTTGGTTTGAATTTGAGTTTGGAGTTTTTGAATCTTCCATTTGGACTTAACCACTTGGGTACACCTTGACTTTCACCCAAGTGCTTCATCCCCTCTCAAACCATCACTCTATCTCTGGTTCATCTCAAAATGCCATTTGGAATATTTTTCTTTAATTAAAAATATTCAATTTCCCCTCATAAACCCTAGCTATCCCTTTGTGCTCCAAAGCAACCCTATTTTTTCTTGCCCCTAAAATCCTGAGAAAAATCCCGATTATTCTTTGACCCCTAGGGCACCTTTCTGAGCAAAAATATTTCATCACTCTTTGGAATATTTTGGCTACAGAAAATATTTTCATTTCTGGACAGAAATGGTAGTTTCTTCAGCAACTACCATTTTACTAGCCCCATTGTAGCTGGTTTTTCTTGTGCATTTCTATCTTAATAAGTGTTGGCTAGCCTCAAAATCCCAGCCCTCAACTCCCAGTGGTTTGACCACAGTAAACCTCCAAAGTTACTCCAGAAACTTACTTGGAGTATAAACTCATTTCTACTGCACCTGGAACCCAACCCAATCGTGGTAACACTCAAAACTACAACGGGCTACACGCCAGACATGAAGTTTGCACTTAGGTTGGCCTGATGTCATAGTTCACGCGGTGACCGCGTTCGTCCACGCGTGCTGGCATGCAAAACACGCGCTCTGAGTGCCGCCGAGCGCTCTATTGCGCGCGTGCTCACTGCCTAGCTTGCCCAAGTGTGCCGAACCGCGCTACCATCACCGTCTTCACTCTCTTAACTCCGCCCTGGCACTCGCCGATGCCGGAGCTCGCAGCAGCGGGCACGTGCATGGTCCGACCAATGCCACAGTGCGTGGCGCACTATGCTCGTCGTCTTCCTCTCGCCCTTGTGCTTGTCCACGCTCGCCAACAGTTCCTGCGTGAGCTACGTCTTCTTCCCCCCCTCTCTCTGACGCCATTCGTCACCGAGCGCCATGGACAGGTGTCCTCCGGCGGAGCCCGAACCCCCCCTCGCCTCTCGCCTATAAATACGACCACCCCCAGCCTCCTCGAGCACCTGCATCCACTCTCACACACCCCACAAGCTAGTAGAAAGCCGTAGCCCGGCCGGGCAGGCCGCGGGCTGCCGTCCCCGAGCTCGAGCTCGCCGGCGATCCCCTCGGGTCATCCCCGCAGCTCCAGCCCTTCCCAGGTCAGGGCCACCCTTCCAGGGCCTCCGCCACTCTCTGGTGGTGCCATTCCGCCCGGTTGGAGCCCCTGGAGTTGCCCCTACTCGCCGTCGTCTTCATCTCCGGTGACCGCTGCTCTCTGCCTCCGCTGGAGAGGCTGTTTCCGACGCCGTCCAACCACCCCTAGCCAATCTACTAGTACGGGTAGGTGCGCCTCCGTCTCCTCTATCAATTCCCCCCTCTCGTTTTGACCCAAGATCCCTCACCGCCAGCATGCGCTCCTGCTAAGCCCCGCCGCTCCCTGTTTCCCTCTCCCCCTCCACCTCACCTGAGTAGCGGGGCCCTCTAGTCAGCCACTCTGTCCCGCGCGAAGCGGTACAAGAGATGGCGCCCTAGGCTTTTACGCCTTCGACATCACCCCCCAGCTTGTTTAATTTTTATTCAAATTTCATTTAAATCCGGAGACCTTCAAACAGCCACAACCTTTTATCTATAAGTCCAAATGAATCGATTCTTTTTGCATTGTGTTCTTTGTCCAAAAATCAAGTAGCTCACCAAAGATGGGATTTTCCCCTACTGTCTAGATTTTCTGGTGATTTTCAGAAGGTTTCTTGATGTTTTCTTTTTGTGTTTGTATTTATTTTCAGAAGAGCAGGCTTGTCTTGAGGATCACCGAGAGGCTTGTGAACCTCATCTGCAATAAGGCAAGCCATAGCAACATTTTCATTGTGACACTACAATATTTGTGATTTTCCTACTTGAAAAAATGATTATTCATGCATTTAACTTCTTAATATGTTAATTATATTATTTTAGATGCTTGTTATAGTAAATATGCTTGATTTACAGAAAATTTGAAGTGAACCTAGTTGACAAGCTAACAAGGATTTAGTTATGAGTAATGAGAAGATAATATGGTTATGGAGTTAAATAATTAGTGAGATTATTTTTGCATGATGAAAAATGATAAATTTGCTAGGAAAGATTCTGGTTAAAGTGAGGTTTGACCTTGACCAGAGGAGTATCATGAGTTGTTGTTTGCTCAATGAGAGCGTAGTTGACTCAGTTATTTTCGTTGATATGTGATGCATATGTTGGTGATGCATGTCATGGCATTGTGACGCCAGTTACTTTCACTTTAAGTTGAACCTGATAATAACTCAACTTGAATATGTTGTTGATCGAGTCATGGTGCCGCTGAATCAAGTCTTTCCCAGTGCAACCGCATTTGGCGGTATGGGACGACCTTTACTCGTTTCATTGTCATGCCTCTGGTCAGTGCCTCCATCTAGGGAAGGTTATGGGTGTGCTGTACCCTAGCCCGGTAAGCAGGCATAACCTTGTGAGCCTGTTGTTATGTTTTTGGTACCAGTTCCCGGTGTGGATCGTGGCCACGATGGTGGTCGTTGTGTCTTTGGTAGAAACGGGGCCACCCAGGACTAGCCCGATGGGGATTGAGTCAGAATGGCTGGGAAAGTCCCATGACAATGGAGTGGTTTCGTCGGAATGCCATTGGTCCACCCGAATGGGAGTGCGAGGCCATGGGTTCCATGGTGTGGGTCCAGTGCGCTACCTTTGCAGAGTGTATTAATCTATCGATAGCCGAGTCCATGGTTAAGGACATGCTCGAAAGTAGGTCACACCATGGGTTAACAGTTAATGAATTTTGCACACTAAGTATGAAGCTTGCATTGTGGTGGTGGCGGAAAGGCCATCGTGTTGAGTTGGACTAGATGTGGTCGTGGTTGTGATCACCATAAGGATCACGGGCCATTTATTGGTCGTGGTTGTGATCGCCGTAAGGGTCACGGGCCATTTATTGGTCGTGGTTGTGATCACCGTAAGGATCATGGGCCATTTATTGGTCGTGGTTGTGATCGCTGTAAGGGTCACGGGCCATTTATTGGTCGTGGTTGTGATCGCCGTAAGGATCACGAGATTGTCTCTGGGTTTGACATGTTTGTGATCCGGAAACGATCATGTTCGGTAAGCCAGTCCGAGGGACAATTATCACAAGAGCATGGTCACAGCATGTTGGATATATTGTTGCATTGTTATTAATTGGTTAATTGTCATGATATTGTTTATCATTATGTTTATGTTTGTTGTGAGCTTGCAAGTACATTCAATGTACTGACCTGGCGTGTCATGCCAGATTTCAGGAAAGTCCCGTTGGAGAGGAGAGCTGTCCGAGTCTAGATCGTGTCCACATTAGTGTCCATGTGCTATGGAGTTCCGCTACGACGTTGTTCCGCTGCCACGTAGTTGTCATGATCGAGGGCGCTTTATGTTCACTAAATAATGTACATATTGTTCAGCCGCACCGTGTGTGCCGCTTGGCCTCGCTAACTGTGGTAATATAAACACTGATCCACTAGCATCAATAAAGCTGTTGTTTTCTGTACCAAGTTGTTGTGTGTTGCCAAAAGACAAGGTCTCTGGGCTGGCAATACATGGTAAATCGGTTGCGCTGAGCTGGGGTGCCACAACGCTTGGTATCAGAGCCGCGCTGACTGTAGGCCACCTAGACTATGACGAGTTAACCGGACGCTAGATGGGAGTTGTAGTTGAGTGCCGCTAGCATTTTTGGCTGGTTGTTGCATTGCATGCACTGATTTTATGTTTATGCTAACCTGCTAATGGTTGTGAGTGTAGATCACTCCGGTGTTGTATCCGTGCCAGTTGCAGCTGATGCCATAGACGTCGCCGCATCTCCTTCGTAAAAGTGTGGCGTCAGCTGTACCCCCACGGTGATGACCCAGCCTATCGCGTGTACCGGGAGCGTCTAGCTGACTCAGTGTATGAGTATCACGCCGTGGTTACTCTGCGCACCAGTTCCGATTCCAGCACTTACACTCGTACCTCTCGGAGCGGTTACGCTTCTACCGCTTCTCAGGCCGTCCAGTTTGCTGCATTCGAGGTACTTGTTGAGCTCCGCTACAACGAGGTCCGGATGCAGAACCACCCAGGTTTCTACTACTATCCTTCTCTGCACGATAATGGTCGCGTTCGTTTCCCTGTCATTGATTCAGAGTCTGATAGTGTTGCTAGCCACCTTTCTCGCTATATCACTGCTAGCTATCTTTTGAACTACGAGCTGGTTCGAGAGCTGAGTCGTGCTCGTACTGCTTTAGCCTCTGCTAGATCAGTCACTACTCCAGCATCTGTAGGATTTACTCCCTATATTCCTGCCAGTTCTAGTTCCCCTGTTTCCCCGGTTACTCCTTCGAGTAGCTCGGGCATCGCGACAGTGAGTCCACTTAGTGCTCCTGCTGAGTGGGTTTCACTTATCGCCACTCCTGTAGCCCCGATGATTCACCCTCCACCTACCACAGAGAGAGAGAGCCCTCAAGGCAGCGTCCTCGTGTCACCTTTAACCCGGAGGTCTTAGTTAACCCCATTAGTTCAGGATCCAAGTCCGCTTCAGGAGAGGACCCCGCCGCACCAGTAGAGCAGTAGAGCTTTCGAGTATGCGCAGTCGACAGGATGGAGTACGAATGTAGTCATACGGGTCATGATGTTTCGTTTCTTGTATGAGAGTAGTTGAACCTGGCATGTTGTTAACTTAATGAAGGAACGCTATGAGGTAATCTTCAAAACACTTTAAATTTGCTTGTTCTGTATTCCAATTCCATTGTAGCCCCCAAGGGCCGGTTTATCTCTTGAAGACAAATCCGAGACTTCTAAGATCAAGAACACTTCAACTGAGTAGTCCTCAAGGGCCGGTTTATCTTAGCAAGATGAACCGGGACTTTTTGTTAAACCTTTTGTCTTTATGAACTGCCTCCACCTTTGATTTGACTGATCAATTAGGCATTAGCCCCCAAGTGCCAAGCTTAATACTTGTATTGAACCTCGGGACTTTAAAATATCCGTTTGAAGAAGCAATCCGCATTAGCCCCCAAGTGCCAAGTGTATAACTTGTTATGTGCTTGGGACTTTAACAACTTCATCATCTGACTTTTGCAGACCGACATAAACACCAAAAATTCTCAAATCGCCGATCTTCAGGAAAATATCAAGTCCCAGCAAGAAGAGACCTCTAAAGCAAAAGAGGAGCTAAAGGGCGCTTTAACAGCAATGGAACAATTGAAGGATGGCTTAAAAAATGAGCGCACCAATTGGGAAACTGAGAAGGCCGCTTTGTTGAAGCGGGCTGAAGACGCGGAAGCAGCTCTTAAATCGGTGACGGAAGAGCTGACTGGGCTAAAACATCGAGTGAATGCCATGACTTCTGCAATTTTTGGTAAGTACTGTGAAATAGCCTGTTCTGAAGTATCTTCAACTTTGCCGGTTTAACATTAAATTCTTAAACCCTTGCAGGTAGTCGCATTGCTCATCTGGGCGCAGATATGCGGATGAAGTTGAAGGCAGCTTACACATTGGTTGAGCAACTGTACACTGGTTCCCAACCAGTTATTTGTGCGGCCTCATATAATAAACCGGGACCAAAGCTGATCAAGGATACACTGGCCAAATTATCGATGACACCGGCGCAGATAGAAGAAATGAAGCGATCTGCTGCCAGGGTTGGCGCTTTGTTAGCACTTACTCGTGCCAAATCATGGATAGCTGACCTGGATCCAGCTGATATCACCAAGGGCTATCCGGATGAACAAGAAAACGGATAAACATTTGATAACGAAGCCCTCAAAGCCCTGACCAAGGAGATGCCTCCAGTAGCAAGTCAATTGGCCGAAGAGGTGAACTTGGATGCTCATCGGTCCTTCTACAATGCCAACAACCATCAAGTTGACACTGCTGTGAAAGAAGTGCAGAATCTTATTCCGCCAATTCGTAAGCACACTTATGCCCCTGATGTTGAACCATCGAATCTTATAAGTGAAGAGGCTGTCTTTCAATCTTTAAGATGCATTGACTGGACCACCGTTGACCCCCAGTCACTCGGTGGGGAGGAGGAGGTTGAACCGACGCCTGAGGATCCATCAACCTCATGTCAACCTGGCGATGAGTCTTAATCCGGCAATCTGGTTATTGTCACAGACTGTTCTATGTAAAAACAATCATTATTTTGGGCCTCAAAGCACCTTGTAATAGGCTAGTTAAGATACTTTGATCTGCAACACTGATGCATGACTTTGTTGATCCGCCATGATATTTGCTGTGCTTGATTATACTTTGATAATTTCTTGCGATCCTGATGTCTGCATCAAAAAGAATTGTCCAGGCGGTTTACCGCCGGACAGGTCACAATGCCCAATACAAAGCCCGGTTAATTACCAAAGCTGAATCAAAATATGAAATAAATCATACTTGTGATATTAAATCACTTAGTTGGTCTACCAACTTGGATTGTAGCAAAGGTGAGAACCCTAATCTGGAGTGTTGATAACTCTCACCATGCAGTGCTGGTGTATATGATAAACCATACTGGGTTGTGATGAACACACTGTGATCAAACTGGCGACATGTAGTCAAAGCCAGACCGGGTGTTGTAACACCAGTTTAATAATGAATACGGTCTGACAACTTGTAGTTGAAAACCAAGCCGGGTTAACAAACACCGGTGTAATAATGAATATGGTCTGACAACTTGTAGTTGAAAGCCAAGCCGGGTGAACAAACACCGGTGAAATAATGAATATGGCTTGACAACTTGTAGTTGAAAGCGAAGTCGGGTTAACTGACACCGGTTCAACATAAACTGTAAAGGGTAAAAACTTGGCAAAAAGCAAATGAAAACCATGTAGTCAAGGCATTTAAAGGGCTGCCAGGCCCAAATCTGAGGCTTTTCATGGGCTGCCAGGCCGCCGAGTTAAACCATTTTTGCAAAGCCTTTTAAGATGGACCTCCAACTAACCAATCGGCATTTTAACTTTGACAAGTTCATGGTGTGTATAAGATTGACTTGTCAAATGTTCGGCAGGTCATGCCAGGATTACCTGGATAGGAGTGGCTTACTTGATGAAGGCAGGTTAACCCGGGGTTTTAGGTGAATACACCCGGCTTCCAAGTCGTGCTTGATAGCATATTACAAGGGTCCTTTCAAACTCTTTGTTGCAGTGCACAAAGAGCCCCCAAGTAATTTTTGTGAGCTGTGCTCAATGGGTGCCTATGTTTGAGCTGTGCATAGCATCTAGACTCTCTTTGGCCCCTTGGGAGTGAAGCTCCCAAGCTGTATTGTGGCATGATAGCCGGTTTAACAGGTAGTACTCCGCTTTGTCTGCTGAAGCCCCCATGTAACCAAAAGATATTTGAGGAAAACAGCAGAGGCCCTGCTTATACCAAGGCTGCCGGTTTATTATATTGATCATAATATATACATTGTCAAAATATGTACATAAGAGAAGCCTATGGCTCAAGTGTAGTAAGGTCGAAGGAGAGCTATGTTCCACGCCGCCGGGTCTCCTCCTCAGAACTGCGTGAGTTGTCTCGAACGTCAATTAGGTAGTATGATCCATTGTGTAGATTCTTGCTGACCACAAAGGGCCCTTCCAAAGGTGGGGATAACTTGTGCATATTGGTCTGATCCTGGATGAACCGGAGCACCAAGTCGCCTTCTTGAAAGGTTCTTGTTTTAACCCGGCGGCTGTGATAACACCGCAGGTCTTGCTGATAAACCGCCGAACGAGCCAAAGACATGTCCCGTTTTTCATCTAACAGGTCCAACGCCTCCTGGCGTGCTTGCTCATTGTCCGCTTGAACATAATTACCAACCCGGGGCGAATCATGATGAATATCACTTGGGAGGACTGCCTCTGCCCCGTAAACCATGAAGAAAGGTGTGTAACCCGTTGATCTGTTGGGGGTGGTGTTAATGCTCCACAACACTGAAGGTAATTCTTCCACCCAACAACCCGGCGTCTGCTTTAAAGGAACCATGAGCCGAGGCTTGATACCCTTCATGATTTCTTGATTGGCTCTCTCAGCTTGACCATTGGACTGGGGGTGAGCCACGGATGCTATATCAAGCGAATGTTCTCTCTCTGACAAAAGTCCTCCATCTCACCTTTAGAAATGTTTGTGCCATTATCCGTGATGATGCTATGTGGAAAGCCAAAGCGAAAAATGATCTTTTTGATGAATGGAACCGCCGTGGCTGCGTCACACTTGCTTACGGGCTCTGCTTCAACCCATTTAGTGAACTTATCAACCGCCATGAACAGGTGGGTCTTCTTATCCTTGGATCGCTTAAAGGGCCCCACCATATCAAGCCCCCAAGTAGAAAATGGCCAAGTGATGGGAATCATCTGTAGCTCTTGAGCCGGAACATGAGCTCGGCATGAAAACTTCTGACAAGTGTCACACCGCTTTACCAAATCCTCCGCATCAGCATGAGCTGTCAACCAATAGATCCCATGACGAAAAGCTTTAGCCACCAGGGACTTTGAACCGACATGGTGACCACAATCCCCTTCATGGATCTCACGTAGAATCTCTTGGCCTTCTTCAGGAGAAACACAACGCTGGAATACGCCTGAAACACTGCAGTGGTGTAACTCGCCATTGTGAATAACCATGGACTTTGATCGCCGTACTATCTGTCTGGCTAGAACCTCATCATCTGGTAGCTCGCCCCGGTTCATATAAGCCAAATATGGAACCGTCCAATCCGTAATTACATGTAAAGCGGCTACCAATTGGGCCTCTGGATCAGGAACATCTAAATCCTCCTCTGTAGGCAACTTAACAGATGGGTTATGCAAGATATCTAAAAAGGTCTTGGGTGGTACCGGTTTACGCTGAGATCCCAGCCGACTTAAAGCACGTGCTGCTTCGTTTTTGCGCCGGTCAATGTGTTCAACCTGATAACCTTTCAAGTGACCCGCCACAATATCCACCTCACTTCTGTAAGCTACCATGAGTGGATCCTTGGAATCCCAAGTGCCAGAAACTTGCTGGGCCACCAGATCAGAATCTCCAAAGCAGCGTACCCGACTCAAATTCATTTCCTTGGCCACACGGAGACCGTGGAGTAAAGCCTCATACTCAGCTGCATTGTTAGTACAAGGAAACAATAAGCGGAGAACATAACGAATTTTATCACCTCGAGGGGAAGTAAGGGCAACTCCAGCCCCCGAGCCCTCCAATTGCCTGGATCTATCAAAGTGAATAGTCCAGTATGTATTATCCGGTTTGTCCTCTAGTGCCTGTAACTCAGTCCAATCATTGATGAAGTCAACAAGCGCCTGAGATTTGATGGCTGTTTGAGGCATATACTTCAACCCATGTGGACCAAGCTCAATTGCCCACTTTGCAACCCGGCCAGTTGCTCCCCGGTTCTGAATTATATCACCCAAAGGAGCAGAACTGACCACTGTGATGGGATGGCCTTCAAAGTATTGTTTAAGCTTCCGACTCGCCATAAAAACCCCATATACCAGCTTCTACCAATGCGGATATCGTTGCTTCGACTCGATAAGCACTTCACTGATATAGTAAACCGGCCGTTAAACCAGATATTCCTTCCCAGCCTCCTTGCGCTCAACCACAATTGCCACACTGACAGCACGGGCATTAGAAGCCACGTACAATAACAAGGGATCCTTGTCAACCGGAGCAGCAAGGACCGGCGGTTCAGCCAACTGCCGCTTCAAGTCCTCAAACGCCGCATCAGCCGCATCACTCCAGACAAAAGTGTCTATTTTCTTCAACATTTGATATAGAGGGATCGCCTTCTCTCCCAAGCGGCTAATAAACCGGCTTAGGGTTGCAATTCAACCTGCCAGACGCTGAACATCATTAATACGGGCCGGTTTAGCCAACGATGTAATCGCCTTGATCTTTTCCGGATTAGCTTCAATGCCTCTGTTGGACACCAAAAAACCTAAAATCTTGCCTGCCGGAACACCGAAAACACACTTGTCCGGATTAAGCATCATCTTATAAACCCAAAGATTTTCAAAGGTTTCCTTGAGATCATCTATCAATGTCTCCTTCTTCCTGGATTTTACTACAGTGTCATCCACATAGGCATGAACATTGCGCCCAATCTGAGTGTGAAGACAATTCTGCACACAGCGTTGATAAGTTTCCTGGGCACCCTTGAGCCCAAAGGGCATAGAAACAGAGCAGAAGGCTCCAAAGGGAGTGATGAAGGATGTCTTCTCCTGGTCCTTAACTGCCATTTTGATCTGATGATAACCTGAATAAGCATCCAAGAAACTCAGACACTCACAACCCATCGTCGCATCAATGATCTGATCAATGCGCGGGAGAGCAAAAGGATCTGCTGGACAAGCCTTGTTCAAATCTGTGTAGTCCACGCACATGCGCCAAGTGCCGTTTTTCTTAAGAACCAGCACCGGATTAGCCAACCACTCAGGGTGAAACAGTTAGATGATAACCCAGCAGCCAACAGCCGGGCTACCTCCTCACCAATGGCCTTGCGTCTTTCCTTGTTAAAGCGGCGAAGAAACTGCTTGACCGGTTTAAACTTGGGATGAATATTGATAGTGTGATTAGCGAGTTCCCTCAGTACACCTGGCATGTCAGAAGGCTTCCATGAAAAAATATCCCGGTTCTCATGGATGAACTCGATGAGCGCGCTTTCCTATTTCGGATCCAAATTGGTACTGATGCTAAACTGTTTGGATGAATCACCAGGAACAAAGTCAACAAGTTTAGTCTCATCAGCCGGTTTGAACTTCAGGGTCGGGTCATGGTCAGTGGTGGGCTTCTTCAGAGGGGTCATGTCTGCCGGATCAACATTGTCCTTATAGAACTTCAGCTCCTCTGTAGCACAAACCGACTCAGCATAAGCCGCATCACCCTCCTCGCAATCCAAAGCGATCTTACGACTTCCATGGACCGTGATGGTCCCCTTATGACCCAGCATTTTGAGCTGTAAGTAAATATAGCATGGCCTCGCCATGAACTTCACGTAAGCCGACCGTGCAAACAGTGCGTGATATGGACTCTGGATTTTCACCACTTCAAAGGTCAATGTTTCAGACCTGGAGTCATTCTCATCACCGAACACAACCTCCAAAGCTATCTTGCCAACAGGATATGCCGATTTACCTGGTACTACACCATGAAAAACAGTGTTTCACGGTTTAAGACTCTTGTCTGTCAACCCCATGCGATGGAAGGTTTCATAATACAGGATGTTGATACTGCTCCCTCCATCCATCAGCACCTTGGTAAACTTATAACCTCCCACCTGAGGTGCCACCACTAAAGCTAGATGACCCGGATTATCAACCCGGGGCGGATCCTCTCTGCTCCACACAATGGGCTGCTCAGACCACCGCAAGTAACGTGGCACTGCCGGTTCAACAGCATTAACTGCCCTCATGTGAAGCTTCTGATCATGTTTGCACAAGCTAGTAGTTAACACATGATACTGCCCAGCATTCAACTGCTTTGGGTGACTTTGAAAACCTGATTGCTGATGATTCCCTGATTATTATGTTGGTTATTGCCACCTTGGTTGTTCTGGTTACCCTGATTATTCTGAAATCCAGAGTTTGAACCACCACCACCATGAAAACCTGGACCTGAACCGCCCGACGGACCCTGATCATACCGGAAGAGATCAGAGTTTTTGAACTCCTTCATGATGAAACAATCCTTCCAAAGATGTGTTGCTGGAACCTCCTTGGTCCCGAGCTTTGGGCAGGGCTAGTTTAATAGTCATTCCAGATTCATACCTCCACCACGCTGGGGAGGTTTACGTTTACGACGCTGCATATTAGTGTTAGCCACAAAATCTGAATTATCTGCTTTGCGCTTACCATTATTCCCATGGCACCCTTGGTTGTGCTGCTGCGCCTTTGCACCGCCGTTCTTCTTTACCTTCTCCGATTTCTCCTCATCAGAATCGGGATCCTTGGTATTATCAGAATCAACTTGAGCCATCCAATGTTATTGCAGTGGCGCTTGAGCCATCCCAACTTCATCTTTACTGACATAAACCGGCAATTATGCTCCAATGTTATGATTGCTTGGCCAGCGTTAATCCGGTCCGACGAATGCAAAACTTCTAAAACTCGGCGCACCCAATGAGTTGTTGACTCATTCTCTCCCTGAACACAGGCATCCAGATCCACAATGGACATGGGCTGTTTGCATGTATCCTTGAAATTTGCTATAAACCGGGCCTTCAACCGGTCCCACGACTCGACGGAGTTGGCTGGCAGGTTCTTCAACCAAGTACAGGCTATCCCTTCCAACATCATCGTGAAGTATTTTGCACAGGCCGCTTCATCCACATCCAGCATCTCCATTGCCATTTCATAACTTTCAACCCACGCCTCAGGTGGTTGATCAGCGGTGTAACTAGGCACCTTACGTGGACCCTTAAAATCCTTGGGCAGTCGCACATTACGAAGAGCCGGAATGAGACACGACACTCCCCAAGAACTGAAGGCAAGCTCGGTGCCTCGGTCTACTGACGCTGCTGGCTGAACCGGGGCGGGTTGATGACGACCCGCATATTGTGCCGCTAAAGCGGCCTTCCTTCATGCTCTGCCATTATCCACCACGTCCTGAGCATCTACCTCACCGCGTGCCGGATTGGGTCCTTGTGGGGCATTACGGCACCGCGCACTGTTGGACACCTCCGGTTCATCTATGTGCATACTATAGCTTTTGCTCGAACGGGGGGTTGTGTGAATCCTTTCTCGGCTGTTTGAGTAAGCCTGCTGCTACACCATAGTAGTCTGAAGAAGATCCCTGGCCCGCCGTGTCTCAACCACCGCTGACGATTCACCCTCCATCGAAATAGCTGCCAGCCGGGATGCTGCAGCTATCATGTTATCCAAAGGGGTAGAGAAGTGACCCGGTAGGGGTGTTGTGTACCGCGGCAGGTTGTCTGTTTGCCGGGGTGGACCCATCACCTGAGGTTGATCCGGCAATCCGGTCCTTGGCACGATAGTCCGGTTTACTTATGCCGGGCTGCTGGTTCCTGCCCCTGGCATATTGAAGAGATTCATCGCATTGTAATCCGCCGGTAAACGATACTGATGTCTCCTCCTCAATACTTCATTCGAGGCGTTCTGATCCAGCAAAAGTCAATAATTCTCGGCCTGAAGCCTCTGCGCCTGGGCATCTAAAGCAGCCCGTTCCTCAGCCATCCTAGTTTCCTCAGCCGCCAAGTCCTCCTTGGCCTGAGTTATCTGATCCCGTAGTTTAGTGACCTCTGTGTTATGCCGATCTTGAGTCTCCGGGGTAATTGTTGTGGCCAATAACGTCGTCCAGGCATCTAACAAACCGGACAGAACTTGAGCCGGCCGGCGCACGGGGCCTCCTGCCCCAGCTGCTGGTCCGGAACCCAATGCCACGCAGTAGATATTTGCCAGGTTGGCTGTGTACCGGCCATGAAGATTGCAACTTGGTTTGGCGGTTCAAGAAATTCCAGAATACTAGTGCCATCGGAATACCCTTCAAACACACCGCCATGAACTTGGTATAGGGACTCGGTTTCACCGGTGGATGACTCGCCATCGGAATAAACAGCCGTCTCACCTTCGGACACTGGTTCAGATCCGATCCCATGGACACATCCTACAAACGCATGCTTCATGGCGGGCTGAATCCGGGCGGGACTTGCATGCTGAGCCATCTTGACGAGGTCGGTGCAGATGTCCGGCTCAGGGCCCAGTTTTCCGATCTTGCCAATGAAGACGTGAATTCCTCCGAAGGGGACTCGGTAGCCGTACTCGATTGAGCCGGCGTCGGGGCCCCCGCCTGCGTTGTCGATGTAGAGTTTGCCGCGACGACTCTTGGTCATCCGGCCAACCGCGTACCCTTTGAGTCCTTCAAAGCTGCCCGTTAAGAACTCGAAACCATCGTGCGATAGCCCCACGGTGGGCGCCAACTGTCGTGGAAATATCACGTCAGATGTCCTCGTGAAAGGACTTAGTCGTGGAGACATCGCAACGGGTTAGCTTAAAGGGGTTAAACCGGACAAAGGACACGAGAGTTTTATACTAGTTCGGCCCCTTATGATGAAGGTAAAAGCCTATGTCTAGTTGTGATGGAATTGATTGGGTTTCGATGACCAGGGAGCGAATACGCTTTGCCTGAGTCTCGAGTTGTTGTTTCTTGTCCCTGAACCTCCGCCAGGTCGTCCCTATATATACACAGGTTGATGCCCAGACGGTTTACGGAGTCCCGAGGCCGGCTCATACAAGTGTCCGGCTCGGTCTCTGCCTTCCTAACTTACAATACAAGTTATACAACTATGGCGGTTTACAACTATGGGCCCTAATCCGCCTTTGGGCTCTGGGCCTCTAAGCTTCATTAGTAAAGCGCCATCTTCTTGGTCTTCATGGGCTTCAATATAGTTGAGGGTGAACCGCCCCCTCCTGGGCGGTTTATACTCAGTAGTTATATCCCCAACACATGTGAATTATCGTCAAGCTAGTTTTCATCACGCTCATATGATTCGCGTTCGGTACTTTGACAATTTGATATGTGGATGGACCGGTGTTTGGGTACTGCCCTTACTTGGACAAGCATCCCACTTATGATTAACCCCTATTGCAAGCATCCGTAACTACAACAAAAGTATTAAGGTAAACCTAACCATAGCTAGCATGAAACATATGGATCCAAATCAACCCCTAACGAAGCAACGCATAAACTAGGGTTTAAGCTTCTGTCACTCTAGCAACCCATCATCTACTTATTACTTACCTATGCCCTCCTCTAGGCCCAATAATGGTGAAGTGTCATGTAGTCGACGTTCACGTGACACCACTAGAGGAGAAGACAACATACATCTCATCAACATATCGAACGAATACCAAATTCACATGACTACTAATAGCAAGACTTCACCCATGTCCTCAGGAACAAACATAACTACTCAGAAAGCATATTCATGTTCATAATCAGAGGTGTAATAATATGCATTAAGGATCTGAACATATGATCTTCCACCAAGTAAACCAATAAGTCCAACTAGAAGGAGTAATCAACACTACTAGAAACCCACAGGTACCAATTTGTGGTTTTGGATACAAGATTGGATACAAGAGATGAACTAGGGTTTGAGAGGAAATGGTGCTGGTGAAGATGTTGATGGAGATTGACCCCCTCCCCATAAGAGGATCGTTGGTGATGACGTTGGTGATGATTTCCCCCTCCTGGAGGGAAGTGTCCCCGGCAGAACAGCTCTGCCAGAGCCCTAGATTGGTTCTGCCAAGGTTCCGCCTCGTGGCGACGGAGTTTCATCCCGTAAGCTTGCCCACGATTTTTTCCAAGTTAAAAGCGATGATATAGCAGAAGATGGACACCAGAGGCCCACCAGGGGGCCCAGGAGATAGGGGGCGCGTCCTATAGGGGGGGTGCCCCCCTGTCTCCTGGACAGGGTGTCGGCCCCCTGGTGTATTTCTTTCGCTCAAAAATTCTTATTAATTCCAAAAAGTTGTTTCGTGGAGTTTCAGGACCTTTGGAGCTGTGCGGAATAGGTTTCCAACGTTTGCTCCTTTTCCAGCCAGAATTCCGGCTGCCGGCATTCCCCATCTTCATGGTAAACCTTGTAAAATAAGAGATAATAGCCATAAGTAATGAGATATAATGTGTAATAACAGCCCATAATGCAATAAATATTGATATAAAAGCATGATACAAAATGGACGTATCAACTCCCCGAAGCTTAGACCTCGCTTGTCCTCAAGTGGAAGCCGATACCGAAAAATATGTCCACATGTTTAGAGATAGAGGTGTCGATAAAAATAAAATACGGACATGTGGGCATCATGATCATTCTTAGAACAGTAACATGTATAGATTCCATCATATAATTTCTTATGCTCAAGTAACAATCAATTCACAATATCAAGTATGGTTCACAAACTTCATTAAGAACTAACAAACTATAATCTCAGTCATTGAAGCAATCGCAATTTATCATAACATTATAAAGAGTCAACAATAGAGCTCTTCAGCAAGTCCACATACTCAACTATCATATAGTCTTCTACAATTGCTAACACTCACGCAATACTTGTGGTTATGGAGTTTCAGACGGACACTGAGAAAGATAGGGGCTTATTGTGTTGCCTCCCAACGTATTCACCTTTAGGTGATGTCAACAATAATAGTCCATGCTAACGAACATCCAATTGGATATATATATATCACGATCTTTCAAACACGAGGAGCTTGCCAAAGGATAAAATGAGAAAGGCAAAGGTGAAGATCACCTTGACTCAAGCGCAAAATAAAAGCATAAAGTAAGAACATGAAGTAAAAGATAGGCCCTTCCAGAGGGAAGCAGAGGTTGTCATGCGCTTTTAGGGTTGCATACACAAAATCTTAGTACGAAAGAACGTCACTTTATATGTCACTTGTGTATGGACCTTTATTATGCAGTCCGTCGCTTTTATTGCTTCCATAACAAGATTGTATAAAGCTTATTTTCTCCGCACTAATAAGCCATGCATATTTAAGGAGCAATTTTTATTGCTTGCACCGATGAAAACTTACTTGAAGGATCTTACTCAATCCATAGGTAGATATGGTGGACTCTCATGGCAAAACTGGGTTTAAGGGTATTTGGAAGCACAAGTAGTATCTCTACTTGGTGCTAGGAATTTGGCTAGCATGAGGGAGAAAGGCAAGCTCAACATGTTCGGAAGGTCAATGACAACATACTTTAACTGAGATGTGAGAAAACATAAACCATTACGTTGTCTTCCTTGTCCATCGTCAACTCGTTTAGCATGTCATACTTAATGAGTGCTCACAATCATAAAAGATGTCCAAGATAGTGTCTTTATATGTGAACCTATCTTCCCTTATTACTTCCTATTAACTGCAACGATGACCAAAACTACATTTATCAACTCTCAACAACCTTTATGCCTCATACTTTCTATGTGTGAAGTTATTACTATCCATAAGATCAATATGAACTCTTTTATTCTTTTTATTTTTCTCAAGATCATAGCAACAGAGCAAAAGCCCTTGACTCAACACTAATCTTTATTATAGATAAATCACGTACTCGATTACAAAAAGAGAGCACTAAGCAAAACTCAAAACTACTTGATATCAAAACCTCAATCTACTAGATCAATATACTACTAAAAGGATCGAACTAAATAAAACAGTAAAGATAGGAGTGTGATGGTGATACGATACCGGGGCACCTCCCCCAAACTTGACAGTTGCCAAGGGGTAGTGCCCATACCCATGTGATTATGTCCTCAGAGAAGGTGAAGTAAGAGTTTTTGATGATGTAGGCTTGTCGTCCATCTTCCAAGGCATAGGCTCACCATCATAGAAGGATGATCAAGTCTCCGGGATCCTTAAATCTGCAGCCAAACTCATCCATTTGAATCTATATTCATACTCACAGTTCTGGTTTTGCAGGCCATAAATCTGGGCATGGAGGTGCTCGATCTTCTCTTGAAGCTTGAAGATGGTGTTCGCACACGAACGCGTCATGTGTACCCTCGACTCCGGGGGTGGTGCACCGTAGCTCACGTCGAAGGAGTCTCACCGGAAGCGCGATTCGCAAGTCGACCGGCGAGAGCTTTTGAAGACCCGAAACCCTACACTCCCGGGAGGGACCCCGTCGGGCAATGCGGCGGCTATGGGCTGCCCTAGGTCGGTCAATCCGCCCCTAGAGCCTCCGTATTCGCAGCTCTCCAATATGAAGAACGACGAAGAACGAGGGAGGAACAAAACGTAGATGAAAAAGTTGTAGATGCGTTTGCGATTGTGTGTTGTTCAATCGGCCGTCACCCCTTACGTATATAAGAGGCGGCTGGACTTCCCGTGCAAGGAAAGGCTTGGATTCACGTCCAAAACCCTAGTCAAATTCGGATTGGTTTTGTCCGAACTTTCCAAAACTGTTCGGTTTAAACTGGCTGAACCTTGCGGGCCATGTTTGAGGTAGTAAACGACCACGGATGGAAATGATCCCAAAAGCAATCTTGACAGTTTCGACGAGATGAACAACTTTCATGTTGAACGTTTTTTGATCAGAGGCCATTTTGAGGGAGTTTTCGGCTGTTTTCCGAAGTCTGCGGCAGAAAAATCCAAAACCCGGACAAACACCCCCGGAGTGTCCGGCCATCCTCGGAGAAATCCAAAACCCGGATGGTCATTCCCGGAGTGTCCGACCATCCTGATGCACCCACGCGTTTTCGGCTGTAACTTTTGCATACGAACTCCGATTGAGACGTTTCTTATATCAAAATCGACCGTTTCAACGAGACGAAGACAATTCATGTAGATCATTTTTCTGTTTGAGGTCTTCTTGGGGGCCTAATCGGCCAAACTGTACTCTGAATATAAGATCTTAGTACTTTGAGCATAGTTTCGGCCTTCGAGATGAAACCGGACGGCGATGGCCCAAACTTCAAAGATGCCATATCAACAATACGGAACTCTTTCATGTAGAACACTTCTCCATTTAAAGCCATCTTAAATAAGTTATTGACCATTCCAAAATCTGGTGTCAATACATGCCCCCTTGTTTTTCGGCAAAGCTTGTGTGCCGAAAAATAATTTGCACATATCTTGCTCTGAGGACGATGTCAACACTCCATCGGCCATTTGTATGTGCTTAGGACGATAAGTATATATCAGCCATTGCTTGTTTGAACCTCTTGATGCAACTTGGGTGAAAACTTCTCAACTTCATTAACAATCCGATGATAAAGTTACATAAACATGTATCTCAATGTCATCCTTCGAACCATATTGTTCACCCTTTTGCTAGGATTTTGTAGATAATCAACAATAAACTTTCTCCAATCCTTACTTCCGCCTGCATAAAAATTTCATTAGTGGCCGAAGCTGTGGACTTCAGTTCGGCCTTACCTATGTTGACAAGACGAAGCATCGGCTATTGAGAGAAATGCAATACATCATGATTAACATAGTAGCCGGATGCTTGCTATGCCAACTCTTTCAAATTGTCATGTCTAAATATATGAACAATTTTAAAGCAACTCAAGGTAAATTTTGCATCTAGACATATACCCCAATATAAACTATAAGTGATTCGTCAAAACATTCATAACCCTAGGATATTTGTTGCACTACTTATAACGAATCACTAAAAGCCTCAATCTGTATAGCACCTATAGCAACCAAAAGTTCCAAACCGAATAAAATTTCATATTCGGCTTTGATTATTGTGCAAAAATATTTTAAGTGGCATGAGGCTTCACAAAAATAACACCATATGGAGATATATGAACAACAATGACACTTTGGACATTGCTATGAATTGAACCATCAAAATATAATCTCCATAGTATTAGAGAGACAAGGCTAATATCACTTAGCATGTACCTTGTCTTGGTCTCCAATTTAACTAAGAACAATGTTAGAATTCCACACCGGCCATGATCAGATAGTTTCTTAGGACGATAGTTAAGTATCGGCCATTACCATGAGGTCCATGTAGAATTCATCCACTAAAGCATGTACAGCCGAAATAAACAAATAAAATAGCAATAAAATATTTTGGCCCCTTTGTATTAGCGACAATGTAACTAACCAAATGTATGGTAATTTGGTAATACCCTCTCATGATATAGAAAATTATGTTGCATGGATCAAAATAAATCCATGGAGGGTAATTGATCATACCTAGGGATGAATTCCATGGAAAAGGCATCAACGACATGGTTGAAGAAAATGCATGATGTGCTAACCGAAGATTTTGATGTTGTGATGCACACCTTCTGCTTAATTGTTTGTTGCTTCCATCCTTCTCTTTCTTCACTTTTATTGTACTTGTTGCAATTGAAGCATGCACATCATTTTTATTTTGACTGCTCCTCTTGGGAACCCATGCCATGTTTCTCTTTTCAAGTTCTTGTGCACTAAGCTTTTGCAACTTCTTATTTTGCCAATATGATAAGCCGAGTGGGCACCCCGGCTGCGATTTATTTGAAGTAATGGCAATTCTTGTTTTACCTTGTGCACTCTCAACTTCTTCCCATCAGATTTGGCACTTGATTGACTTGCCTCATTGCCTTTTGTAGCCAATGTCAACACTTTAATTGGCTCTTTGTTATTTGAGATCAAATCTGAAGTAGCACACTTACGACCATCTCTTTTCACGCGGTAAACTTGCTTTACCACCTCTTTCTTCTTCCTTGAGCTCTGGACGGATTCCTTATGATTGAAACGGTCTTTGATGCCTGATTGTTCAAATGTCGATCTCCTTGGAGCTGCATAGTATTGGTGAGATGGTCTAGAATAATATGGAGAATGTGCCCTTGTATCATACCTGTCCCATGATGAATATGTATCTATATGAGCATAGGGAGGCATCCATGGCATTGGCATTGGCGGCCCAAAATAAGGATATGAATATGTTGCATTAAAATTATCACTTTGCCAATACCAATCCTCATATTTGCGCCTTGGGGGTGATCTTGGTTTCTTTGCATGATTTGGCTGATAAGCATTCTTCTCTTCACTCTTCTTTTGATATATATCCAATAGTTCAGCGAAGGTGATTTTTGATCTCTCACACTTGCGCTTATTCCGGCCTTTGCTTTCTTTTGGTTTGATTTCATCGATCATTGGATTTGCTTGCTGCCCCCCAGTTCTTGGCGTCTCCATTGTAGCTTCGGTGGAACTCTCGCCCTCAAGATTATGCTCATTATGCTCTTCAATGACTTCTTTACTTGAAAGCTTGATCCGATCACCTGCAGCTTTTACATTCTCTTTAAATGGATCGGCTTAAAGCAGCCGACGCAAAAACTTTTTGCCATCGGGACCAATCGGAATAGACTGGTCATCTCTTGGTGTTTCAACAAACTTCAATCGTGCTTTTTCAATGACCGATTTAATTATTTGACAAAACATGTTGCAATCCTCAAAATTATGCTTGGACGAATCATGCAACTTACAATACATTCGTCCTTGGATTGATGGCTTAACATGGTGATCAAGAATTCTAATGAAATTATTTTTCAGCAACAAATCAAATATTTTATCACACATGCTTGAATTGAAGGTATATTTCTTGTTTCCTAGCCGATCTTGCTGTTTGAACGGCTTTGGAGATAAGCAAACGAATGGTTCAGATTTGGAATCTCCCCATTCGGCTATGCATTGTGTTTTCCACTCTATCTCCGATGTCTTTGGATAAGATATTATATTAGCATCAGTTTTCTCAATAGAATTTAACCTTGGCATCAAGTAAATTACCCTTCTTCATTGGTCTTTCAAAATTACTTATGAGAATATTTCTTATAGTTGCATCAAAAATAAAGTTGTGACCAAATCTGAAAATAGGTAAATTACTCGCTATGCATACCTCTTCAAATATGTTGGGAGAGCATGATAGTGGTCCCATTTGAAGAACATCTTGCTCCGTTTTTGGATGGCTCCCCAACACCTTGTCATCATCTTTTTCTTCAATCCGTGCATCATTGCTTTGAAGATTTTTGTCGGCCGAACTTTGTTCGACTACTTGTTCTTGTCCTTGAAGCTTGTCAATTTCTATGACATGGAACTCATAGGGCAGGAAGTAGGTTCCATTAACTTCAGAAAAATCAAGCACCGTTGTTTTCCTATGCTTGCCATGCCCTTTCTCAATAATGCTTGCCTCGTTGGATTTGATGGATTCAGAATATATACTACTTGATTCGGCTTTTCCAATAACCGAATTTTCTTTGTTACCTGAATCAACAACTTTATCTTTTTTAATTTGCAAGGCTTCCCGCTCTTGTCTAATTTTAGCCCATATCTCAGCTTGGCGAGCTTTAAACTTTTTCATCTCAATTTCCATCCACTCCTCATGAGATTGCTCCCCAATACTTTCAGACTTTTCCGGCAATGAGGTGCCAAAACATTGCAATTGTTTACGGGGTGCACTGGATGGTACAACACTGGGCGACTGCATCATTTGCACAACTCTAGCTTTTACTGCAGCAAAATCATGAGGCTTCCCGCCTTCTATTAGTTCCTTTCGAATGGAGTTGCACAAATCCCAAGAGAATGTAAGCTTGTTCTCAACTACCCAGTCTGGATATGGTTGCCTCCCAATGCTCTTAAACTCTTTCGGCAATGAGATGTTGCCGAAATTCTGTAATTGTATAGGGGGAACGTGATATGCCACGGTAGTAGGCGAAGGCATTTGGGCTCCTGTAGAAGTTTCACTTATTCGGCCATGACCATTAAGGGGCGGAGCCGAATTATGGACATTAACAGTTGCGTATGGTGCCAAAAAACTAGTAGCAGGAGTTGTAGCATATGATGTTTGAGGGTAATTGGCCGAATAACTAGTAGTAGCATGGCCAATTCCCCTATCCACCGGCATGTTTGGTTTAACATGTTGCAAATTAGTTGCCGATGAATAAAAAGATGAAACACTATGTTGCATGCCATTGAAAGTTCCTACATGGGGTGTTTCAACTTGATTAACCGAACTCATCATGTTGTTCATCGGCATATAGATTTGTGGGGTTGCTGATGCATGGGAGTTGGGATACATATGTTGCATGTTGCTAAAATTATATAAAGTTGAAGCATGAAGATTATGTTGCATCGGCTCTCGCGCATAATTAGATGCATGATTGATAAAGCTAGGGCTAGCCGATACATTATGCTCATTAGATGATCTAGAAACAACATATGCATTATTTGCATCTGCATATGTGAATTGGGTATTCATATTACCTTTGCAGATTGCAAACCCTAGATGACGATCTCTTCGTAGCAAGAACGGGCCGGAGACCGTTCAAAGCTTCTTCCCCAGCGGAGTCGTCAAAAAGTATGTTCGCACACGAACATGTCACGTGTACCCTCGACGCCGGGGGTGGTGCACCGCAGCTCACGTCGAAGGAGTCTCACTGGAAGCACGATTCGCAACTCGACCGGCGAGAGCTTTTGAAGACCCGAAACCCTACACTCCCGGGAGGGACCCCGTCGGGGAGTGCGGCGGCTATGGGCTGCCCTAGGTCGGTCAAGCCGCCCCTAGAGCCTCGGTATTCGCAGCTCTCCAACACGAAGAACGACAAAGAACGAGGGAGCAAGAACGAGGGAGGAACAAAACATAGATGAAAAAGTTGTAGATGCGTTTGCAATTGTGTGTTGTTCAATCGGCCGTCACCCCTTACGTATATAAGAGGCGGCTGGACTTCCCGTGCAAGGAAAGGCTTGGATTCACGTCCAAAACCCTAGTCAAATTCGGACTGGTTTTTCCGAACTTTCCAAAACTGTTCGGTTTAAACTGGCTGAACCTTGCGGGCCACGTTTGAGGTAGTAAACGACCATGGATGGAAATGAGCCCAAAAGCAATCTTGACGGTTTCGACGAGACGAACAACTTTCATGTTGAACGTTTTTTGATCAGGGGCCATTTTGAGGGAGTTTTCGGCTGTTTTCCGAGGTCTGCAGCAGAAAAATCCAAAACCCGGACAAACACCCCCGGAGTGTCCGGCTATCCTCGGAGAAATCCAAAACCCGGATGGTCATTCCCGGAGTGTCCGGCCATCATGATGCACCCGCGCGTTTTCGGCTGTAACTTTTGCATACGAACTCCAATTTAGACGTTTCTTATATCAAAATCAACCGCTTCGACGAGACGAAGACAATTCATGTAGATCATTTTTCTGTTTGAGGTCTTCTTGGGGGCCTAATCGTCCAAACTGTACTCTGAATATAAGATCTTAGTACTTTGAGCATAATTTCGGCCTTCGAGATGAAACCGGACGGCGATGGCCCAAACTTCAAAGATGCCATATCAACAATACGGAACTCTTCCATGTAGAACACTTCTCCATTTAAAGCCATCTTAAATAAGTTATTGACCGTTCCAAAATCTGGTGTCAATACATGCCCCCTTGTTTTTTGGCAAAGCTTGTGTGCCGAAAAATAATTTGCACATATCTTGCTCTGAGGACGATGTCAACACTCCATCGGCCATTTGTATGTGCTTAGGACGATAAGTATATATCAGCCATTGCTTGTTTGAACCTCTTGATGCAACTTGGGTGAAAACTTCTCAACTTCATTAACAATCCGATGATAAAGTTACATAAACATGTATCTCAATGTCATCCTTCGAACCATATTGTTAACCCTTTTGCTAGGATTTTGTAGATAATCAACAATAAACTTTCTCCAATCCTTACTTCCGCCTGCATAAAAATTTCATTAGTGGCCGAAGCTGTGGACTTCAGTTCGGCCTTACCTATGTTGACAAGACGAAGCATCGGCTATTGAGAGAAATGCAATACATCATGATTAACATAGTAGCCGGATGCTTGCTATGCCAACTCTTTCAAATAGTCATGTCTAAATATATGAACAATTTTACAGCAACTCAAGGTAAATTTTGCATCTAGACATATACCCCAATATAAACTATAAGTGATTCGTCAAAACATTCATAACCCTAGGATATTTGTTGCACTACTTATAACGAATCACTAAAAGCCTCAATCTATATAGCACCTATAGCAACCAAAAGTTCCAAACCGAATAAAATTTCATATTCGGCTTTGATTATTGTGCAAAAATATTTTAAGTGGCATGAGGCTTCACAAAAATAACACCATATGGAGATATATGAACAACAATGACACTTTGGACATTGCTATGAATTGAACCATCAAAATATAATCTCCATAGTATTAGAGAGACAAGGCTAATATCACTTAGCATGTACCTTGTCTTGGTCTCCAATTTAACTAAGAACAATGTTAGAATTCCACACCGGCCATGATCAGATAGTTTCTTAGGACGATAGTTAAGTATTGGACATTACCATGAGGTCCATGTAGAATTCATCCACTAAAGCATGTATAGCCGAAATAAACAAATAAAATAGCAATAAAATATTTTGGCCCCTTTGTATTAGCAACAATGTAACTAACCAAATGTATGGTAATTTGGTAATACCCTCTCATGATATAGAAAATTATGTTGCATGGATCAAAATAAATCCATGGAGGGTAATTGATCATACCTAGGGATGAATTCCATGGAAAAGGCATCAACGACATGGTTGAAGAAAATGCATGATGTGCTAACCGAAGATTTTGATGTTGTGATGCACACCTTCTGCTTAATTGTTTGTTGCTTCTATCCTTCTCTTTCTTCACTTTTATTGTACTTGTTGCAATTGAAGCATGCACATCATTTTTATTTTGACTGCTCCTCTTGGGAACCCATGCCATGTTTCTCTTTTCAAGTTCTTGTGCACTAAGCTTTTGCAACTTCTTATTTTGCCAATATGATAAGCCGAGTGGGCACCCCGGCTGCGATTTATTTGAAGTAATGGCAATTCTTGTTTTACCTTGTGCACTCTCAACTTCTTCCCATCAGATTTGGCACTTGATTGACTTGCCTCATTGCCTTTTGTAGCCAATGTCAACACTTTAATTGGCTCTTTGTTATTTGAGATCAAATCTGAAGTAGCACACTTACGACCATCTCTTTTCACGCGGTAAACTTGCTTTACCACCTCTTTCTTCTTCCTTGAGCTCTGGACGGATTCCTTATGATTGAAACGGTCTTTGATGCCTGATTGTTCAAATGTCGATCTCCTTGGAGCTGCATAGTATTGGTGAGATGGTCTAGAATAAGATGGAGAATGTGCCCTTGTATCATACCTGTCCCATGATGAATATGTATCTATATGAGCATAGGGAGGCATCCATGGCATTGGCATTGGCGGCCCAAAATAAGGATATGAATATGTTGCATTAAAATTATCACTTTGCCAATACCAATCCTCATATTTGCGCCTTGGGGGTGATCTTGGTTTCTTTGCATGATTTGGCTGATAAGCATTCTTCTCTTCACTCTTCTTTTGATATATATCCAATAGTTCAGCGAAGGTGATTTTTGATCTCTTACACTTGCGCTTATTCCGGCCTTTGCTTTCTTTTGGTTTGATTTCATCGATCATTGGATTTGCTTGCTGCCCCCCAGTTCTTGGCGTCTCCATTGTAGCTTCGGTGGAACTCTCGCCCTCAAGATTATGCTCATTATGCTCTTCAATGACTTCTTTACTTGAAAGCTTGATCCGATCACCTGCAGCTTTTACATTCTCTTTAAATGGATCGGCTTGAAGCAGCCGATGCAAAAACTTTTTGCCATCGGGACCAATCGGAATAGACTGGTCATCTCTTGGTGTTTCAACAAACTTCAATCGTGCTTTTTCAATGACCGATTTAATTATTTGACAAAACATGTTGCAATCCTCAAAATTATGCTTGGACGAATCATGCAACTTACAATACATTCGTCCTTGGATTGATGGCTTAACATGGTGATCAAGAATTGTAATGAAATTATTTTTCAGCAACAAATCAAATATTTTATCACACATGCTTGAATTAAAGGTATATTTCTTGTTTCCTAGCCGATCTTGCTGTTTGAACGGCTTTGGAGATAAGCAAACGAATGGTTCAGATTTGGAATCTCCCCATTCGGCTATGCATTGTGTTTTCCACTCTATCTCCGATGTCTTTGGATAAGATATTATATTAGCATCGGTTTTCTCAATAGAATTTAACCTTGGCTTTAAATTTCTGAAACGAAGATATTTAGAACATACATGTCTCAGTTGAGACCAAGTGTAAGCCAAGTAAGAAATAAGCAAAGCTACCCAACTAGATATGAACTTTAGAGAAAGCAACGGGAAAAGCTTTGACTGTAACAATAAGTCATTATCGGTCTTTATAAATGGCGCAATGGGTTGACCGATATGTTCCATAATAATTTTACTGCTAACAAGTAAATTACCCTTCTTCATTGGTCTTTCAAAATTACTTATGAGAATATTTCTTATAGTTGCATCAAAAATAAAGTTGTGACCAAATCTGAAAATAGGTAAATTACTCGCTATGCATACCTCTTCAAATATGTTGGGAGAGCATGATAGTGGTCCCATTTGAAGAACATCTTGCTCCGTTTTTGGATGGCTCCCCAACACCTTGTCATCATCTTTTTCTTGAATCCGTGCATCATTGCTTTGAAGATTTTTGTCGGCCGAACTTTGTTCGACTACTTGTTCTTGTCCTTGAAGCTTGTCAATTTCTATGACATGGAACTCATAGGGCAGGAAGTAGGTTCCATTAACTTCAGAAAAATCAAGCACCGTTGTTTTCCTATGCTTGCCATGCCCTTTCTCAATAATGCTTGCCTCGTTGGATTTGATGGATTCAGAATATATACTACTTGATTCGGCTTTTCCAATAACTGAATTTTCTTTGTCACCTGAATCAACAACTTTATCTTTTTTAATTTGCAAGGCTTCCCGCTCTTGTCTAATTTTAGCCCATATCTCAGCTTGGCGAGCTTTAAACTTTTTCATCTCAATTTCCATCCACTCCTCATGAGATTGCTCCCCAATACTTTCAGACTTTTCCGGCAATGAGGTGCCGAAACATTGCAATTGTTTACGGGGTGCACTGGATGGTACAACACTGGGCAACTGCATCATTTGCACAACTCTAGCTTTTACTGCAACAAAATCATGAGGCTTCCCGCCTTCTATTAGTTCCTTTCGAATGGAGTTGCACAAATCCCAAGAGAATGTAAGCTTGTTCTCAACTACCCAGTCTGGATATGGTTGCCTCCCAATGCTCTTAAACTCTTTCGGCAATGAGATGTTGCCGAAATTCTGTAATTGTATAGGGGGAACATGATATGCCACGGTAGTAGGTGAAGGCATTTGGGCTCCTGTAGAAGTTTCACTTATTCGGCCATGACCATTAAGGGGCGGAGCCGAATTATGGACATTAACAGTTGCGTATGGTGCCAAAAAACTAGTAGCAGGAGTTGTAGCATATGATGTTTGAGGGTAATTGGCCGAATAACTAGTAGTAGCATGGCCAATTCCCCTATCCACCGGCATGTTTGGTTTAACATGTTGCAAATTAGTTGCCGATGAATAAAAAGATGAAACACTATGTTGCATGCCATTGAAAGTTCCTACATGGGGTGTTTCAACTTGATTAACCGAACTCATCATGTTGTTCATCGGCATATAGATTTGTGGGGTTGCCGATGCATGGGAGTTGGGATACATATGTTGCATGTTGCTAAAATTATATAAAGTTGAAGCATGAAGATTATGTTGCATCGGCTCTCGCACATAATTAGATGCATGATTGATAAAGCTAGGGCTAGCCGATACATTATGCTCATTAGATGATCTAGAAACAACATATGCATTATTTGCATCTGCATATGTGAATTGGGTATTCATATTACCTTTGCAGATTGCAAACCCTAGATGACGATCTCTTCGTAGCAAGAACGGGCCGGAGACCGTTCAAAGCTTCTTCCCCAGTGGAGTCGTCAAAAAATATGTTCGCACACGAACATGTCACGTGTACCCTCGACGCCGGGGGTGGTGCACCGCAGCTCACGTCGAAGGAGTCTCACTGGAAGCACGATTCGCAAGTCGACCGGCGAGAGCTTTTGAAGACCCGAAACCCTACACTCCCGGGAGGGACCCCGTCGGGGAGTGCGGCGGCTATGGGCTGCCCTAGGTCGGTCAAGCCGCCCCTAGAGCCTCGGTATTCGCAGCTCTCCAACACGAAGAACGACGAAGAGCGAGGGAGCAAGAACGAGGGAGGAACAAAACGTAGATGAAAAAGTTGTAGATGCGTTTGCGATTGTGTGTTGTTCAATCGGCCGTCACCCCTTACGTATATAAGAGGCGGCTGGACTTCCCGTGCAAGGAAAGGCTTGGATTCACGTCCAAAACCCTAGTCAAATTCGGACTGGTTTTTCCGAACTTTCCAAAACTGTTCGGTTTAAACTGGCTGAACCTTGCGGGCCACGTTTGAGGTAGTAAACGACCATGGATGGAAATGAGCCCAAAAGCAATCTTGACGGTTTCGACGAGACGAACAACTTTCATGTTGAACGTTTTTTGATCAGGGGCCATTTTGAGGGAGTTTTCGGCTGTTTTCCGAGGTCTGCAGCAGAAAAATCCAAAACCCGGACAAACACCCCCGGAGTGTCCGGCTATCCTCGGAGAAATCCAAAACCCGGATGGTCATTCCCGGAGTGTCCGGCCATCATGATGCACCCGCGCATTTTCGGCTGTAACTTTTGCATACGAACTCCAATTGAGACGTTTCTTATATCAAAATCAACCGCTTCGACGAGACGAAGACAATTCATGTAGATCATTTTTCTGTTTGAGGTATTCTTGGGGGCCTAATCGGCCAAACTGTACTCTGAATATAAGATCTTAGTACTTTGAGCATAATTTCGGCCTTCGAGATGAAACCGGACAGCGATGGCCCAAACTTCAAAGATGCCATATCAACAATACGGAACTCTTTCATGTAGAACACTTCTCCATTTAAAGCCATCTTAAATAAGTTATTGACCGTGCCAAAATCTGGTGTCAACAGATGGTTTGCTCAATGACTTTGACATCTGGCTTGTGGTTGTTGGTGAACTCTGTGATCATTATCTGGTTAGCGTTGAGTCCACGGTCCACCATCCCTTGGCACTTGAAAACTTGCTGCTCCACAGCTTCGAGCTTTGTCTCCACGCTTCCGGTACACCTGGGTCCCTCCACATCACGGATGTGCAGCACCCCCTCACGCATCTCAATGGTTTGAGGGTGTTGCAGCACCTCCGGGAGATAGGGGTTGATTACCCTCTCGAAAAACTTGTCCTTGGGAGCGCTTGGAGATGCCATAATGCTCTAGATCTGCAACAGAAAATAGCTCGAAACGAAAACAGAGGATATTTGCGTGATACGGTGGTCAAAATCTCCGGGAGTATATATAATGAATTTTTACCAACCAAAATACGTAACATACAAGAAAACAGAGTCCGGGAGGCACGCGAGGTGCCCACG
>NC_041381.1:24708837-24720271 GCF_002162155.2 Triticum dicoccoides | reverse complement strand
GCGCACCCTCCACTCTCGTGGGAGCCTCGTGTCCCTTTCGGACTACTTCTTTCTTTCTAAAATTCTTAAATAATCCAAAACTGATAAAAATTGCCATTGGAGTTGTCTTGGAATCGGTTTACTTACCGTACCACATACCTATTCCTTTTCTAAGTCTGGAACATTCTAGAAAGTGTCCCTTATGTATTCCTCCGGGGTTATGGTTTCAATAATATTATTTTCAACATTAATAGGATTACCTAAAATGTAATGTTTAATTCTTTGACCGTTTACAACCCTCGGACTTGTGCCTTCGAAGTTGTTGATCTTTACCGCACCAGAACGATAGACCTCCTCGATAACGTAGGGGCCTTCCCATTTAGAGAGAAGCTTTCCTGCAAACAATCTTAAACAAGAGTTGAATAATAACACATAATCACCTACGTTAAATTTTCACACTTTTGTGTCCTTTTATCATGCGAGCGCTTGACTTTTTCTTTGAATAGCTTGGCATTCTCATAAGCTTGGGTTCTCCATTCATCAAGTGAGCTAATATCAAACAACCTCTTCTCATCGGCAAGTTTGAAGTCATAATTGAGCTCTTTAATAGCCCAATATGCTTTATGTTCAAGTTCAAGAGGTAAATGACAAGCTTTTCCATAAACCATCTTTTACGGAGACATGCCCATAGGATTTTTGTATGCAGTTCTATAGGCCCATAATGCATCATCAAGTTTTTTGGACCAATTCTTTCTAGATCTATTAACAGTCTTTTGCAAAATTAATTTGAGCTCTCTATATTGCTCAACTCTACTTGACCACTAGACTGCGGATGATAAGGAGATGCAATTCTATGATTGGCATCATACTTAGCAAGCATCTTACGGAAAGCACCATGAATAAAATATGAACCACAATCAGTCATAAGATATCTAGGGACTCCAAACCTCGGAAAAATAACTTCTTTAAGCATTTTAATAGAAGTGTTATGATCAGCACTACTAGTTGGAATAGCTTCTACCCACTTAGTAACGTAATCAACATCAACTAAAATATGTGTATAACCATTAGAGGCAGGAAAAGGTCCCATATAATCAAAGCCCCAAACATCAAATGGTTCAATAACAAGAGAATAATTCAGAGGCATTTCTTGACGTCTACTAATATTACCAATTCTTTGACATTCATCACACGATAAGACAAACTTACGATCTTCTTTAAAGAGAGTAGGCCAATAAAAACCAGATTGTAATACCTTATGTGCAGTTCTATCTCCAGCGTGGTGTCCTCCATATGATTCAGAGTGACACTTGCATAGGATCTGTTCCTATTCATGCTCAGGTACACAACGTCTAATAACACCATCTACTCCTTCTTTAGAAAGGTGTGGGTCATCCCAAAAGTAATATCTTAAATCATAAAATAACTTTTTCTTTTGCTGGTATGTGAAACTAGGTGGTATAAATTTAGCAACAATATAATTAGCATAATCAGCATACCATGGAGCAGTGTGAGAAGCATTAATGACCGCTAATTGTTCATCAGGAAAGCTATCATCAATAGGCAGTGGGTCATCAAGAACATTCTCTAACCTAGACAAGTTATCTGCAACGGGGTTCTCAGCTCCCTTTCTATCAATAATGTGCAAATAAAACTCTTGGAGCAGGAGAACCCATCTAATGAGTCTAGGCTTAGCATCTTTCTTTTCCATAAGATATTTAATAGCAGCATGATCAGTGTGAATAGTAACTTTGGAATCAACAATATTAGGTCTAAACTTATCACATGCAAACACAACTGCTAATAATTCTTTTTCAGTGGTAGCATAATTTCTTTGGGCTGTATCAAGAGTCTTACTAGCATACTGTATAACATTCAATTTCTTATCGACTCTTTGCCCTACAACAACCCCTACAGCATAATCACTAGCGTCACACATAATTTCAAAAGGTAGATTCCAATCAGGTGGCTGAACAACAGGCGCAGTGATCAAAGCTTTCTTAAGTATTTCAAATGCTTCTACACAATCATCATCAAAGACAAAAGGAATATCTTTTTGCAATAAATTAGTCAGAGTCCTAGAGATCTTAGAAAAGTCCTTAATAAACCTCCTATAAAAACTGGCATGACCAAGAAAACTTCTTATACCTTTTATATCCTTGGGACATGGCATCTTTTCAATAGCATCAACTTTAGCTTTATCAACTTCAATACATCTCTTGGAAATCTTATGCCCCAAGACAATGCCTTCATTAACCATAAAGTGACACTTTTCCCAATTCAGGACGAGACTAGTGTCTTCGCATCTCTACAAAACTCGATCAAGGTTGCTCAAACAATTATCAAAGGAGGATCCATAAACAGAGAAGTCATCCATGAATACCTCGCAAATCTTTTCACAAAAATCAGAGAATATAGCCATCATGCATCTTTGAAAGGTAGCAGGTGCATTACATAAACCAAAAGGCATATGTCTATAAGCGAAAGTACCGAAAGGGCAAGTAAAAGTAGTTTTTGCTTGATCTCCCTCTGAGATAGGTATTTGAGAGAAACCAGAATAACCATCTAGAAAGCAGAAATGTGTGTGTTTGGACAGTCTTTCTAGCATTTGATCAATAAAAGGTAAAGGGTAATGATCTTTCTTAGTAGATTTATTTAGTTTATGAAAATCAATTACCATCCTATAACCTGTAATAATTCTTTGCAGGATCAATTCATCTTTATCATTAGGAACAACAGTAATACCTCCCTTTTTAGGGACACAATGGACAGGGCTTACCCAATCATTATCAGCAACGAGATAATCATACCTGCCTCAAGGAGCTTTAGTATCTCCTTTCTTACCACTTCTTTCATTTTAGGATTTAGTCATCGTTGAGGATCTCTAACTGGTTTGGCATCGTCCTCCAATTTAATTTTGTGTTGGCATAACGTGGGACTAACGCCCTTAAGATAATCCAGAGTATATCCAATAGCAGCTTGATGCTTCTTCAGAGCTTTCAATAATCTTTCTTCTTCTTGCTCTGAAAGGTTAGCACTAATAATAACATGATATATTTTCTTTTCATCAAGATAAGCATACTTAAGATTATCAGGTAGAGGTTTGAGTTCAAACACGGGATCACCCTTGGGTGGTGGGGGATCCCCAAGAATTTCAACGGGAAGGTTATGTTTCAAAATAGGTTCATGTTTAAGGAATAATTCATCTATTTCCCTTCTTTCTTTCATAAACATATCATTTTCATGGTCTAGCAGATATTTTTCTAACGGATCAGTAGGAGGCACGACAATAGAAGCAAGACCAATTATTTCATCTTTACTAGATAATTCTTTATCACAGGTTTGTCTACGAAATTTAGCAAAATTAAACTCATGAGTCATATCATCTAAGCCAAAAACAACATCCTTTTTGCAATCAATCGTAGCTTTAACAGTGTTAAAGAAGGGTCTACCAAATATAATGGGACAAAAGGCATCTTGTGGAGAACCAAGAACAAGAAAATCAGCAGGGTATTTAACCTTCCCACACAAAACTTCAACATCTTTAACAATCCCAACAGGTTTAATGGTATCCCTATTAGAAAGCTTAATAGTAACATCAATGTCTTCTAATTCAACGGGTGCAATGTCGTGCATAATTTCTTTATATAAATCATAAGCTATAGCGCTAGCACTAGCACCCATATCACATAAGCCATGATAACAATGTTCTCCTATTTTAATAGAAATAACAGGCATGCCTATGATAGGTCTACGTGTCTTAGTATCTGGCCTAGCAATATTAGCAGTCTCGCCACAGAAATAAATAACATGCCCATCTAAATCATCATCCAAGAGATCTTTAACTATAGCAATACTAGGTTCAACATTAATTTGCTCAGGAGGTGTATAAGTCCTAGTATTACTATTACGAACAATAGTCAAAGTTTTAGCATGATCCTTTATCCTAACAGGAAAAGGTGGTTTCTCAACATAAGTAGTAGGAACAATAGGATCACTATAAGCGATAGTCTTTTCTTCAACTGTAATAGGTGAAACTACTTTAACTTCAACATGAGGATTATATTTAAACCACTTCTCTTTAGGGAGATCAACGTGAGTAGCAAAAGATTCACAGAAAGAAGCTATTATCTCAGAGTCAAGTCCATACTTAGCGCTAAATCCATGAAAAACATCGGTATCCATAAAAGATTTAACACAATCGAACTTAGGTGTCATACCTGACTCCTTACCATCGTCGGAACCCCAATCTTCAGATTTGCGTTCAATTCTTTCCAATAAGTGCCATTTGAAATCAATAGTCTTTAGCATGTAAGAACCAACACAGGAAGTATCGAGCATGTTGCGATTATCAAGAGAAAGCCGAGCATAAAATTTTTGAATAATCATTTCCCGAGAGAGATCATGATTGGGGCATGAATATAACATTGACTTAAGCCTCCCCCAAGCTTGAGTGATGCTTTCTCCTTCGCGAGGCCAGAAATTATATATGTAATTACGATCACGATGAACAAGATGCATAGGATAGAACTTCTGGTGAAATTCCAACTTCAATCGCTTATAATTCCAAGATCTCGTATCATCACATAGCCTATAACATGTCAATGCATCTCCCTTCAAAGATAAATGGAAGACCTTCCTTTTGACAACATCATCGGGAATACCTGCAAGCTTAAATAATCCACAAACTTCATCCACAAAGATAAGATGTAAATCAGGATGCAATGTTCCATCTCCTGCAAATGGATTAGCTAGCAGTTTCTGTAATACCCGAAGGGATATCAAAATAAATATTTTCATAAAGTTCAGTAGGTTGAGGAGAAACTCTTTGCTCTTATGGTTGGGGTGAAGATACCCCAAACAAGCCCCTCAAAGGATTAGTTTCCATAGTGACAAGTAACAGAAAATTTCAGCACACTATATAAATGTTTCCTTACCAAGTTCCACTCACCAAAAGTGCTACACTCCCCGGCAACGGCGCCAGAAAAGAGTCTTGATGACCCACAAGTGTAGGGGATCTATCATAATCCTTTTGATAAGTAAGAGTGTCAAACCCAACAAGGAGCAGAAGGAAATGATAAGCGGTTTTCAGTAAGGTTTTCTACAAGCACTGAAATTGTAGGTGATAGATAGTTTTGTGATAAGATAAATAGTAACAAGTAACAAGTAAACAAAGTAAATAAAGTGCAGCAAGGTGGCCCAATCCTTTATGTAGCAAAGGATAAGCCTGGACAATTTCTAATAATGATCAAGGAGCTCCCGAGGACACATGGGAATTATCGTCAAGCTAGTTTTCATCACGCTCATATGATTTGCGTTCGGTACTTTGATAATTTGATATGTGGGTGGACCGCTGTTTGGGTACTGCCCTTACTTGGACAAGCATCCCACTTATGATTAACCCTTATTGCAAGCATCCACGACTACAAAAAAGTATTAAGGTAAAGCTAACCATAGCATGAAACATATGGATCCAAATCAGCCCCTAACGAAGCAACACATAAACTAGGGTTTAAGCTTCTGTCACTCTAGCAACCCATCATCTACTGATTAGTTCCCTATGCTCTCCTCTAGGCCCAATAATGGTGAAGTGTCATGTGGTCGACGTTCACATGACACCACTAGAGGAGAAGAGAACATACATCTTCATCAAAATATCGAACAAATACCAAATTCACGTAACTACTCACAAAGCATATTCATGTTCATAATCAAAGGTGTAATAATATGCATTAAGGATCTGAACATATGATCTTCCACCAAGTAAACCAATAAGTATCAACTACAAGGAGTAATCAATACTACTAGCAACCCACAGGTACCAATTTGTGGTTTTGGATACAAGATTGGATACAAGAGATTCACTAGGGTTTGAGAGGAGATGGTGCTTGTCGGTGTCAAAACCGGCGGATCTCGGGTAGGGGGTCCCGAACTATGCGTCTAGGCGGATGGTAACAGGAGACAAGGGACACAATGTTTTTACCCAGGTTCGGGACCTCTCGATGGAGGTAAAACCCTACTCCTGCTTGATTAATATTGATGATATGGGTAGTACAAGAGTTGATCTACCGCGAGATCAGAAAGGCTAAACCCTAGAAGCTAGCCTATGGTATGATTGTTGTTCGTCCTACGGACTAAAACTCTCCGGTTTATATAGACACCGGAGGGGGCTAGGGTTACACAAGGTCGGTTACAATGGGAGGAGATCTTCATATCATATCACCAAGCTTGCCTTCCACGCCAAGGAAAGTCCTATCCGGACACGGGACGAAGTCTTCAATCTTGTATCTTCATAGTCCGGGAGTCCGGCCAAAGGTCATAGTCCTGCCATCCGGTCACCCCCTAATCCAGGACTCCCTCAGTAGCCCCCAAACCAGGCTTCAATGACGATAAGTCCGGCGCGCAAGTTTGTCTTCGACATTGCAAGCGGGTTCTTCTCCAAATTCCATGTACCTGTCGGATAGTGTCCGGCTTCTGGTGCGTGTTGCTCTCCTCAGCTTCTGTGCCCAATAATGACCATCTTCCACGTGTCAAACGAATGCGAAAAGCCAGGTTTTTTTTTCATTTACCCCCCCAGTCGCGTAAATGAGCCGCCCATAAAAGAGATGGGGGTTTAGATCCAATTCACACCACCTTCCCTCCGTGAGTATTCATCAGAGCACTTTCGACAGAGATCCATTCCACCATGGCCGGTCAAAGCAGCTCCTCCTCTCGCCTCTCCAGCCCTCGACCCGGAGATTGGGAGCGGTGTTCCGTACCGCATAGCAAGCTAGTAGTGCTTCAATCCAAGGGGCTCCTCCCCCCAGCATATATGGTCCCAGTTCGAGCCGGGATCGCCACCTATAGCGGCGGAGAGCGTCCCCAATCCCTCTCAAGGGGAGCGGGTATGCCTAGTCCCTTATTTAATAAGAGGACTCGGTTTTCCAATTCATCCGTTTCTCCAAGGGCTACTGGAGTTCTACAGCCTCCAGCTACACAACCTCACGCCTGCCTCCATTCTGCATGTTGCAGGCTTCTTGGCCCTCTGCGAGCTGTTTTTGGGCATCGAGGCCCATTTCACGCTGTGGAAGAGGTTGTTCTGCCTTGTGCCCCTCTCTCAGGAGGGGTCAATTTATCAAGTGGGCGGAGCCGAACTATGGCGCATCGCCGGGACCGGATATCTATCCGGTACCCCAAAGAAGGCGTCCGATGACTGGCCTTCGGAATGGTTTTATATGGATGACGTCCCCGTGTCGGACCCTGTACAGATTGGCCTTCTTGAGTTTAATAACGCTCCGTTGAAGAAACGCCTGAGCTGGCGCCCACGAAACCCTCAGAGGGAAACTGATAGGGACGTCCTTCCGGATTGTTGGCTCATTCCGGATTGACCATGATCGAGGTCATGGCCACATGCATTACGCGGGGGGTGCAGCCGCTTTAGTACAGAGGCCACCCCATGTGGGATTTCAACGGGGAGGACGACGCCACCCGGTGCGGTCGCCAGGGGCCGGATTCGGTCGCCACTCTAACGAAGATCTTATCCGCTTTGTACAAGGGAGAACAAGAGGAATTCCTCCGTGTCAACCCACGGGGCGGATTCTCTATGTACAGTCCTCCAAGCTGGGTGAGAGAACACTTTCACTTGCCTACCCGCTTTCAAAATTCCCATAATTGAGTACTTAGTCTAGCAATGTTAATGCAGGAGCTGCGCCAGACTGTGAAGGAGATAAACAACCCTCCTCCACAACCCGAGGACCCAGAACGGTCCCTCGATCCGGACTCCCAAGAGGACCCGGACTTATGTGTGGAGTTAATTGATGGGGTGTTTCATCAATTGAGTAAGGACAACACCTTAGTGGCCATTACGGCCGACTATCCCGGACTACTTCCGGCCTCAAAGGTAACCGAGACCGAAGTCCCAGTGCTTTCAAGAGGATCCATCCATGCTTTATTTTGATTGTCGTAAACCAATAGTGTTTCGCTTTGCAGGTGAAATCCTTGAGGCGGAGGGCCGAGCCCGCGGTGGGTAGCCAGCAAGGGCCATTGAAGCCAGGCGGGCTAAAAAGTAGTGCGGAACGGATTGAGACTCCGGTGCAACGGTACAACGTGCAATTTTAACGCCTAGGGTTTATGCCCTCAAGTCACACTAACGCCCATGCTCTCCTTAGGAAGAAGAGTGCCGACCGGACTATATCCACCGGCCATGCTTCAAGGCCGGGTCCGAAAGCGGAGGCGAACACGGGGTGCGCACTGGACGGTCCTCCGACAGAGGACGCGGACGGGTACTACAAGAAATATGTCAACTTGTGACCACCACTATTGGTCACTGAAAGGTCAAGGTTTTTCATTTGCGACCTTTTTGTGACCAAAAATAGAAGGTCAAAAGCTGAGGGTCGTAAACTGACTATAGCGACCTTCACCTTCTCTGTGAGAAGGTCGTAGACGTTTACGACCAAAATATGCCTACTGTGGCGTTTTGGTCACTAGCAACCTCCCCAGGCCACGTAGGCATCCAGCGTGGCAAGCTGATGTGGCACAAGATTCAGCCCGGTCTGATTCGGCATTTTACATGGTCCGAGCCCATTAATTCAGCCTTTTTATATATTTTTTGTGTCAATTTTTGGTCGATTTCATGGGCCTAGCCCAACATTGTAGCCTTTTTATTTTTGGGCCATAGCCTTTGTTTCTCTTTTTTTAATGCATGCCAATTGTCAAATTCTGATAAGTGGGTCCCAAATGTGACGTTCTAGTTTGTGGGACCCTACTGTCAAGGTCATGTTCTTTCATATTTCAATATGCAAATACAAAAAACAGACACAATATTTTAAATAACAGCAGGAAGCAATCTGCTACATCATATAACATACATAAAAATGTGATCAACATCAAGTTTACAATTAGATAACACACATACTGCCCAAGTGTATCAGCCCATGTCTATCACAGGAGCCCTACAAGTTCTGCTACATCATATAACACACAAATAGGATCAGCTCCCAGAACTAGCACACGTACAAGTTCTGCTACAAGGAGTTCATTACTCCCAGAACTAGCTCAATGAGGTAAAACTATGCTTCATCCAACTTCTTTGTCCTGAATGAAATGCCAGCATCTGCACATTGTAGAACAAAATGTTTAGGGACAAAATAAAAGTAAATCAAACAGCAAAGTATCAAAAAAACCAAAGTATTAAAAACTGCAGTAATTTACTCGTAGTTGGCAGGTACACAATACCATGGTTTTAATATAAAATACAGAGAAAGTGTTTGGCTACAACATAGAATGCTGTAAAATTTGTAGACTAGCCCTTAAGCAGTTGCATCTAGCTAGCCGATGTGGCAGCCAATGCAAACACGAGGTAGCCGGTTGTGTACTATTCCTGTAATGTTAATCTAGCTAAGTAGGTTGGCTAGCCCTTGCCATTCAGGTCCATATTAACCAAAGCATACATAGACGGCAGATTTTGGCATGCTAGAATTCTTACGGTAAACAAGATTGTTTGTCCAGTAAATTTTTCGTTAGGAACATCTCAGGTATACAAGAAACGGGATAATGATTCATTATCCATATGAGGGTGACCTCTGTGGTGCAGCCTATTAAGCACGAGTACATTAAGAAACCCCGAAACAAAACCCTAAGCAACAAGATATCAAGCAGAGGCCCACAATTCAATGTATTTCAGGCCATGGGGGCACCAAACTGTATAACCATGCATGCAAACGAAGCAAACAACACAAATAATGGCATTTAACAAGTGCACCAATAGTTGCATTTAAGGTAAACAAGAGCTGCATAGTAGAGTGCAAGAGAATGACAGCATAATTCTTGCTTGCTGCAATCTAAACAACATCACTACAAGTTCTATGATGCATCCAAACTTGTGAATTTGTGCACAGATCCAAGCATGATACTACATGAGCCAGAAGTGTGCTGCAGATTGCCTTTGCTAGGGAGACCTAAATGCAGGAAGTGTGCCACAGACCCAAACAATATCACGAACATAAGCTAATCAATGGAGGAAGGAGGAGGACACCGGGACCTAACCTGTACATGAAGATGTCACGGTTTGCAAGCAGGCCTCCTTCTCCGGCTCCCACTACGCACATGAGGTCTTCCAGGGATATGTTGTTCACCTGATCACCACCTCCCTGCATGCCACACACACACACACACACACACACACACACACTGTGCAAGTTAGATCACATACAGACAGATTGTGTTTCTAATGCCCAGCCGCCACATGCCGTTGTTAGTCAGCAAATTCTGATCAGGGTGGAACATACAAGATAAGCAGATAACATCTATAACAAAATAATATAGAAGGAAACAATGATGAAACTTTGAAGGTTTTTACACATTTGGAAGGTTTGATGTGCTTATCTTCACAACAAATGGTAAATTAATGCCGCAGCATCCTATTTGCATCCATTCCGTAGAACAAAGAAGTGATATAAAGAATTTCAGATAAAATGACACCCTGATAACTGTATAAATTTCTGTTGGGTGGGGGGATAATCTAGAAATATACCAATCTGAACACTAAACCAACATGTTATCTGAACATTCCCCTGCCGAACTGAACTCGTATATGGAAATACAAACCAACAAATCAGATGAACATAGCAATCTCTGCACACTCCAGAGCAGGTATTACTAACTAAACCAACCTATTTTCCTCTAGTATTTCACAGAGATTACAGGTCCGTACACAACAACGGCCTGATTCCCTTGACAGGGCCAAGCACTACAAAGAAGTCGACCTAGGCAGTACGCGATGGAACTAACAGAGCAGGTGCAGAGCCGATGCTACGCAGACATTACAGAGCAGAATCAACCGGGTTCAGGTGGATGAATCGACATCGCTTCGGCTGGCTCACCAAGGTTGCTCGAGAAGGAAAAGGAATGGACCCAAATCCATACCTCGGCTCGGAGGAGCCGACGACCCAGGCTGGTCGACGCCGACGAGCGTGGCCATCAGGATGACGAAGACGAAGTCGCCGAAGGAGATGTTGTAGCTCCGAGGCACGCGCCGTGGTGCTTCTGCCATGGGCCGAGCGCGCGAGTACGGTCGGGCTCCTCCCGCTTCTCCTCCAGAGGCCTCCACCGTGTGCTGCTCCCGCACGAGCCCTGCATGTCACCCAAGGAGAGGAGAGGAGCGCATATGTTAGGAACTGCAGGAGAGGGAGGGGAGGCGCGGAGTGTCATGCGCGTACGTGGTCGTGGCGGGGCACGCCGCCATCCTGGCCGTGGACTGCTTGCCTGTGGTCGCCGGGCCGGCGAGACGAGGCGCCGCGACACAAAATCCCAAGGACGGAGTGGTTGGTTGGCTCGGAGTGGATAAGGCTAGGGGAGAACAAGAGGGAGGAAGGAGCTCGATCTCGTCGATGGTGAGGGTCGTCGATAGTGGGCGGCAGCGGATCGAGATCTGAGGGAGGGAGAGGGTGAATTGGAGATGGGGATCTGGGATCGAGGG
>NC_041381.1:24687380-24708410 GCF_002162155.2 Triticum dicoccoides | reverse complement strand
CGCAGGAATGGAGATGGAGGCCGGAGGTGGAGGTGGCCGTCGCTCTGACTTGGATTGGATCTGGGCGGCGGCGGCGATTGGGAGAAGGGGGCTAGGGTTTCATGGGTGGACGAGGATGAGAGGGATATGGGGTGATTCGGGAGGGGGTGAGAGCGACGAGGGGGGTGTGGGCTGTCGTCGGATTCGGGCGCATCCCACGGTGCTTAAGCCATGATCCGCGTGAGCTGATTTTAGACCAATCAGAACAAAGTATCCCCTTTGATGATGTTAAGACCATTTAAATTGGTCATAATCGATTGAAAATAAGATTTTGAATCATGTCTGTTATTTGACTACCTAAGAAATTTATAAAAATATGGAAATAGAAAACCTTCGCATTGTGTCACCAAGTGTGAACTACTTTTCAGTAAAAATAACAAACTTTGAATATTGTTAATATCATTAAAAAAGTGTTCTAAGATATGAGTTTTTTGTAAGAGAATCATTTTTCGAGTGTCCAAAATGATATTTTTATAAAGAACCTAGCAAATATTTGTTGCAAATTTGGAGCACATCAATTTTATAATTCACAATCATAGCACGTGTGGAGCACATCAAATACTTTTTCAAGCTTATGTATTTGTGTTTTTCTATTTGTTTCTCTTGTGTTTTTTGCACAAGGGTGCATTTTGGAATGGCATAGTTCGTTCAAATTATCTCATATTGTGCAGAAGGGTGCATATTGGAATGACAAACAATGTTGACTAAGGAAGTTTTCATTTTCTTTGGACGAAAAATCAATTTTCCATTTTTTGAGTGCCCAAAATGAGTTTTTTTGTGAAGGACCTATCATATATTTTCGCAAAATTGGACCATATAATTTTTATAAAAAAACTAGGCCATATTTAATGCACAATTTACTAAATGGTTGGGTGTCAAAAAATTTGATCCACCTCAGGTGAAAAAGAGAAATCTTCGTCGATTCAGTAGGAAGCGGGTCAAATTTGAACTATAGCTGCCTCATAGTTTGCTCTTTATTTTTTCCAAAAATCATTTCTAGGTACACATAGAAACACCAAAAAAATTCCAAGATTCAACCACTAGCTAGGAACGGTCAAGCCCGCCGTTTTGACCGCATTTTGAAACGGGCATAAAAAATTCAAAAAAAAATCAAAAAATTGGAAAACCTTCGCATTGTGTCATTATATGTGACCAAGTTTCTAGGAAAAATAATAAACTTGTAATACGGTAATTATTTTAAAAAAGTATTCTTAGAAATGAGCTATCATGCATGAAGATTCAAGGCTTTCAAGCCAAATGATCAATCTTGTGGCCACATTCATGGCATAGTTTGTTCAAATGATCTCATATTGTGCATGAGGGTGCATCTTGGAATTCCAAACAATGTTGCCTAAGGAAGTTTTCATTTTCTTTGCAGGGAAAATTCATTTTTCATTTTCCGAGTGCCCAAAAGGAGGTTTCTTTGTGAAGGAACTACCAAATAATTGTTGCAAAATTGGACCAAATCTTTTTTATAAAATACTAAGCCATATATAATGCACAATTGACAAAATGGTTGGGTGAATTGTTTTTGATCTACCTCTGGTGAAAAAGACAAATTGCCGTCGATTCAGTTGGAAACGGGTCAAATTTGAACTGTAGCTGCCTCATAGTTTGCTCTTTATTTTTTTCCAAAAATCATTTCTAGATAAATAAGTATCTATTTAATCATAGAAACACCAAAAAAATTCCAAGATTCAACCACTAGCTAGGAACAGTCAAGCCCGCCGTTTTGACCGCATTTTGAAACGGGCATAAAAAATTCAAAAAAAATCAAAAAATTGGAAAACATTCGCATTGTGTCATTATATGTGACCAAGTTTCCAGGAAAAATAATAAACTTGTAATACGGTAATTATTTTAAAAAAGTGTTTTCAGAAATGAGCTATCATGCGTGAAGATTCATGGCTTTCAAGCCAAATGATCAATATTATGGCCACATTCATGGCATAGTTTGTTCAAATGATCTCATATTGTGCACAAGGGTACATCTTGGAATTCCAAACAATGTTTCCTAAGGAAGTTTTCATTTTCTTTGCATGGAAAATTCATTTTTCATTTTCTGAGTGCCCAAAAGGAGGTTTTTTTGTGAAGGAACTACCAAATAATTGTTGCAAAAAATGGACCAAATCAATTTTATAAAATACTAGGCCATATATAATGCACAATTAACAAAATGTTTGGGTGTCAAAATTTTTGATCCACCTCTGGTGAAAAACACAAATTCCCGTCAATTCAGTTGGAAGCGGGTCAAATTTAAACTGCAGCTGCCTCATAGTTTGCTCTTTATTTTTTTTCCAAAAATCATTTATAGGTAAATAAGTATCTATTAGTTCATAGAAACACCAAAAAAATTCCAAGATTCAACCACTAGCTAGGAACGGTCAAGCTCGCCGTTTTGACCGCATTTTGAAAGGGGCATAAAAAATTCAAAAAAAAATCAAAAAATTGGAAAACCTTCACATTGTGTCATTATATGTGACCAAGTTTCCAGGAAAAATAATAAACTTGTAATACGGTAATTCTTGTAAAAAAGTGTTCTCAGAAATGAGCTATCATGCGTGAAGATTCATGGCTTTCAAGCCAAATGATCAATCTTATGGTCACATTCATGGCATAGTTTGTTCAAATGATCTAATATTGTGCACAAGGGTACATCTTGGAATTCCAAACAATGTTGCCTAAGGAAGTTTTTATTTTTTTTGCACGGAAAATTCATTTTTCATTTTCCGAGTGCCCAAAAGGAGGTTTTTTTGTGAAGGAACTACCAAATAATTGTTGTAAAAATGGACCAAATCAATTTTATAAAATACTAGGCCATATATAATGCACAATTGACAAAATGGTTTGGTGTCAAATTTTTTGATCCACCTCTGGTGAAAAAGACAAATTCCCGTTAATTCAGTTGGAAGCGGGTCAAATTTGAACTGCAGCTGCCTCATAGTTTGCTCTTTATTTTTTTCCAAAAATCATTTCTAGGTAAATAAGTATCTATTTAATCAGAAATACATGGTTTGATGGCGAGACATCGAGGTTTGGACGGTGGCCGAGGGCCCCAACACTAGAGCGCATAAGCTCGCATGCCCGCCGCGTGGTCACCGCGTGACTGTGGCGTTGCCATGTGTTCTGGGCGGCCTAGGCATGTCTAGTGGGTTGGGCACTCCCCAGGTAGGTGGTAGGAAGAAAACCACAACATAAGATTCTCACGAGGAGACCGATCGATGCTCAAACATGAATAAGCAGCCAAGTGTTTGATTTGCGGTACGGGAAATGCACATGGCTAATGGGTGTGACTTTTGGCTGAGGATGATCAGTTACTAAGAAGACCGTCTTCACAAATTTTCACCTCAAAAGGAGGAGCCCAGGTGGTACTTGCTTTGCAACGTACCACACTGGACATAAATACGAATGTTGAAGCTGGGCTCAAAATAATGAATCGATTGAGCTGGCATTTGGTGGAGGATGGTTATTTGGGCATAGGAAAGCACTGTAGAAAATGGATACAATTTGGACATGCCAAAGTGGTACTTCCTTCACAAAGTGCCGCTCTGAATAGAATAGGAAAATGAATATTGTTGAGTTATTTTGAACTAGGCAAGGAATGTTTTTGACATATTTGATGAAGATATGATCCAAAACGTTTATGAGAATTTTTTGGGAATTTTTGGAATAACAGAAATATAGGTTGCTTCACAACCTAGGGCAAAAACTGCCACACGGACATGACACGTAGGCAAAACTGATGAGATGGCGCCTAGTCATCACAACCCACCACAATCTACAAGGCTATGACCATCTATATTGGTCATTAACAACTAGAAATAAGGCAGCGGACTAGCACTGTTTGCTTTGTGACCATTTCGTGTAAGGAAATTACGACCTTTCTGACTGAAATGGTCGCAATGGTTTAGGGTTTGGAGCCCCCCGAACAGCTTTTGACCAATTGGTCTGAAATGGTCATAGATCTATGACCAATTCTTCTAGGGTCACTGACAGAAGGTCACTAGTTGACATATTTATTGTAGTGGGGCTATCTGCCACTAATTCAGAGGTGGAGAGTGCCATGAACGACAGGCGTCGTCGGGCTGTTCTTCGTGACGCATGTTTTTCCCAAGAGGCATTGGACGCCTTTAATACGGGATATGCTTATCTCCGTGCCGCTCAAAATGGTCTAGCCAGAGTCACAAAGCAGTATGTGAAAGACATACGGGTGAGTAAATCTGATGGTTATATATGTCAGTAGCCCCCGAGACATGAAACAGTTAACATAATTGATTTAAGGATCATATGTTATGTAGGATCTTACAAAGAAGAACACACAACTGTCCCAGGAGCTGGAGGAGTGCAAGGCCCAACTCGAGGCCGCACTGGCCGCTTCAGAGAATGCCATGGGGACCCCCTTAGGTAATATATGATCCGAAAGATAATTCTGTTGTGAAGTGCGGCATGTGTGCAATTCTGACAATAATAGTGCAGATGGGGACGGAGTGAATCCAGACAAGCAGCAACTCCTGCGCCAGTTAAAGGCTGGCGAGAGCGTGCTGACGAAGGTAAGGCAAGAGAAGAACAAGCTTCAAGACGCCAATACCCAGCTGGGCGAGGAACTAAAGGATGTTCGTGCTCAGCTGTCTGATTCCGTAAAGGAGAATTGGCGACTTCGACGCAGCATTTTTAGTAAGTGCTTAAACGAATCTTCGAAAAAAAGAGTTCGGCGAGGAAGTCGATTGATAGAGCTATGTCTGCAGATATGCTGACAGGTCGTCCTGTGCAGGAGATGCCCGGTTCAGCGGGGGACCTTCTTCCCGAGCTGTTGCAACTGAACGAACGAGTTCCGCAGGAGATGCAAGGCGTCGTCCAGGCTATGTGGCCATCCCTCTCCATGACCGAAGGCCTTGGAGAGCTTGCAGAGAAGCTGGAGGGAGTGCGGCAGCGCTTCCGGTTGTGGAAGATATCAACCTGCCGTCAAGGTGCCAGGGAGGCCTGGGCCATGGTGAAGACTCGATACACGAAGGCTGACCCGAACCACATGGCCGAGGTCGGCCCTGTGGGGCCTGATGGAAAGGAGATCCCTGTCAGATTAGTGTATGGCCAGGTAGAGCTGGCTGCCAAGTATTCTCAACAGGACTATAAATTAGACAGCCTGTTGGATGGTATTGAAGAAGAATATACTGAGTCAAATTGACTATGTAATGTAAAATGACATGTAAAATGCCTTCTAGCCGGATTGTAGATCGTTTGTCATTGCGGACCTTTTCGCTTCGACCTCTGGACCCAATAGTCCGGAGTGTGTCTGAATACCTCTCGGTTATGTAAGAACCGGGGCATGCATGGAGGCCAGGCGTAGGGGTCATAAGTTCTTTAGCAGACAAGTGCCCAACTAGTTATGTTATACTAGTCGCCAACCCGTGCAATTGCACGGGCTAGTTACTAATACTATTACCTTAGAATAAATTTTATTATTATATAATTTTATGTTATATACAATTACAATGCAGCGTGACAACTACACGGCGGATTCGAAACACGGGAGTTCAGAGAGTAGTAATAAGATGACATCAGGATAGCATGTTCTGGGATAACATATCGTCACATCTTATAAGATTCTATGGTCTTTTCTGTGAATAAAATTATACAAAAAATGGAAATAACAAAACCTCTCACTTAATTGGTCATCTTTAGCATATATTAGTTTTCCTCCTTTTAAAATCACCGAATATCTTGCATCCTTTGGTATATTCATCTGTATATGTTTTGACTATAATGTTTGTAATAATATAATTTTTCATTGTTACCAGTAGTAGTCGTCTAAGAAAATACTCAATTGTATTAACTGTGTAATGCCCCCAAAAATATGTTTTAGTAACCCATGCGAAATGCGTCACCTCTTTAAACTATCTTATATCATATAAAGAGCAATAGGAAGAAATGTATACTTGCTATGCATGGCACTTCATATATACTCTTAAATCGATGAAGTACAAAAACAACTCGTAACCAAAAAGTTAAGAAACCCAATAATGCTGCAACAAATATGGTGGAACTAAATGGATGACACAACTTTTATATTCAGAACTTAAAGAACACCAAAATTTATAGAGAGCTTCTGTTGAATATCAAGGCAAGACCTTGCAGATATTGAATTCACATTAGATGTACTTGGAACACATTTCTGAGTTATTGAAATTTGGAATCTACCGATGATGGTCTTAGCTGACAAATGTTCTTTCATGTTTATGTACAGATTAGGTGACACTATGTTGCATCTTATTGAAAAAACGTGATGAGTGCTGCATATTTTACATCTTCTAGTAATTGTTCTTTGGACTTGCATCTATGTCCTCCCAAGTTTTCAGCTATCCAGAGTACATATGAAAATCAAAAGCCTGAATAAGTGCTGACCATTGGCTTTATACAATTCCTAATTTTGATTTTATTCGTATGTAATGTATTCCGTATCTAACATTATTTACAAACACAGAACCTCATCAAGCATCGATCATCCAGATTTTATGTATTCTTCCTTGCTCACAACAATGTGTAAGTAACAAACCTGGAAAGAAATTGAGGGGACCTGGATTAGTAGCTTGTATGTTTGTGACTTACAGTGGTATATTTTTTCTTGGGAGACATACAGTGGTATTTAATAGGCAATTAAGATCCAACATATTTACGACTTACAGTGAAGTCTAGTTCGTCCCCATATAATGCCTCACATGCTTCCATCGGAAACTCTGAGTTATGTATTTGAACGTACCTATTGTCAGATACATGTGACACGTCTTCAGTCTTCTCGTGTGTACGACATTGCTGCGGTGACTCCATCAAATTATTTAGAAGATGGATCGCTGCTTGTCTTTGTTTCCCTGTAATACTATTTATATTGGAAAGAGAAAAGGAGAAAATAATATGAAGCACATGAGATTTTCTTATTGGAAAGACATGGATAGATATTGGAAAACGAAGATACCAGCCCGTAAGGTGCTAGATAACTTGGTACCACATCAAGCATCAATCATCACTATGCTATGCATTCGTCCTTGGTCACCGCACAATGTAAGTAACAATCTGAAAAAATATTAAGAAGACATTGATTAGTAGTCTGTATGTATGTGTATTACAGTTTAACCAAATAAGACACAATACGTGTACCGCTTAAACATCCTCATCCTAGCAGACCCCTCAGCAGTAAATCCTAGATTCCTAGCCCATCGCCATCTATATAATGCTCATGCATGCGTCCATCACAAAAACGACCAATTATGTGTCAGAATGTATCTACCGTCAGATGCATGGTTCACTTCTTGAGTCTTCCCGTCTATACCCGACATCGCTGCGTGACTCCATCAATCAAATTACTTAAGTAGATAATTGATTGTCTTTTCCTGTAATACTGTGTATATGGAAAGGAGAATATGGAGAGAATAATATCAGAAAAACATGTGAGATTTTCTTGCCAGAACAATAGATTGGAATTGAGAAACAAACATAACAACCTAGACCACCGGATTGATGTGTTAACACAGCACCATTGGCGGCTGTACTACTTGGTGGAGTTTATTTAGATGAACTACTTGCTGGAGTTGCAGCCGCCGTCGTCGAACCCTCCGCTGTTTACTGGAGTCGTCATGTATGTCCAGAAGTAGTGTCGGTTACTGGGTAGATTCTGTAGGTTGGCCTGTAGGACGTTAGGGCTGGAGAGAATTGTTGGCAGAGAATTAACCCCACGGGTCTCCAAAGGAGTGTATGCTTCTACGACTCCTAGACAAATACGACTTAAGAGAGACTCAAGTCCTTTTTTTTACGTGAGATGAAAGTCTTTTGAGTCATGGTTCTGTACGACTCTAAGCAAACAGTTTTTTTTCTTTCTATGTAATCACGTGGAATTAGGTGGAGCACCCACAATGATTTTAGATTAGATCTAAACATTTATAATTCAGAGACACAAAATCAATGGCTAGGTGTAGATAGATTCTTTTTCTAGAAACATATGTATACTCCCAAAATAATGCATAACCAGCTAGTATTTTGTTTTGTGGAACGTACGTAGGTAAATTGCTAGTCAACCAAACCGTTTTGATTCTGCACGTCCATTATTGGACTCCCATATGGGAGAGCCACGTGAAAGGCTGAGACTTGTTTCAACCGTAAAAGGATTGTGGACCCTATGATTATTTCTTTCTTCAGAATTATGTGGGCTAATCTACACCGTAATAATTTGGTCCCACAAAATCAACGGTTAATATTTTCTAATTAACGTAGGAATTTATAGGAAGTGCCTAATTAGTATAGGTATAGATAGATAGATAGATAGATAGATTACATGGTTAGTAAGAAACATCTTCCAGGGAGAATAGTTCTGTTAGGGGTCCTTTCCCTGGGAGGCATGCCCTAAAGTGCATGTCCGGACTGCGAGAAAAAAATAAAAAAGCATCTAGGGGCAGATAAATAAACAAGAAAAATCATCTTTTAGTTCACCGACCGAATATTCTCTTAAGAACGCTAGCTTTCGGCTTCACCCAGTCTGAGGTACACATCCGGCTGACCTGGCAGTAACAATTGCTCCGTTTACCACCAAGTCAAACAAACGGGAATGTAGGGGTAAGCACAGGAGCCAGGCAACCCAGCTTGGCCAAAACTTAAGTCATATCAATGCATATAATGGTGTATAAAAGGTTCATGCAGAAGTGTCACACATGTTTTGGGCATGAGGCCCGTTTATATAAACTTATGATAAAAAAGCCCCCAGGTATAATGAGCACGGGTGGCGCGTCAAGTATGTGCGAACAACGCGTAGGCAAGCCCCTAAAGGCTTGGGAGAAAAAGGGAGGGAGAAGGAGAGAAATACCAGGCAGCTAATTTGAAAAAATAATAAAAAAGGGACAGAGGAAGGAGACAAACACGGAGTCCGGCGCTAGGCGTAGAATCTTCGTAGGCGTGCTGCGTTCCATGGGTTCGGCTTGAGTCGGTTGTCCGGTGCGTTTCGCAGACGGTATGCTCCACCAGTCAGGACTTGGTCGATTGTGAAGGGACCCTCCCATTTGGGCTTTAGTTTGTCCTTTTGCTTGTCCGGCAGGCGTAGAACTAGTTCGCCAACGTTATAAGTTTTGGCCCGTACTTCTCTGCTTTGATATCTTCGAGCCTGTTGTTGATAGAATGCGGAACGGGCTTTTGCCACGTCGCGCTCCTCCTCCAATGCGTCCAAGCTGTCCTGCCGATCGAGCTCGGCTTCTCTTTCTTCGTACATGCGCACGCGAGGTGAGTCATGAATTATGTCGCAGGGCAGGACTGCCTCTGCGCCGTATACCATAAAAAATGGTGTGAATCCGGTAGTGCGATCCGGCGTGGTCCGCAGCCCCCAGAGTACGGAGTCAAGCTCCTCTACCCAGTGCATGTTAGATTCCTTGAGGGATCGCACTAGTCTGGGTTTGATGCCGCTCATGATGAGACCGTTGGCTCGCTCGATTTGACCGTTAGTTTGTGGGTGATAGACTGAAGCATAGTCGAGCTTAATGCCTATGTCTTTGCACCAGAGTTTAACTTCGTCGGCTGTAAAGTTTGTGCCGTTGTCAGTGATGATGTTGTGGGGGACGCAGTAACGGTGTACAACCCCGGATATGAAGTCTATCACCGGTCCGAATTCTGCCATATTTACAGGCTTGGCCTCTATCCATTTGGTGAATTTATCCACCATGACCAGTAGGTATTTTTTCTTGTGGGTTCCTTCTTTAAGGGGTCCAACCATGTCAAGCCCCCAGACCGCAAAAGGCCAGGTTATGGGTATGGTTTGTAGGGCGGTAGGCGGCATGTGGCTTTGATTAGCGAATAATTGGCAACCGACGCATCGCTGGACTAAGTCCTGAGCGTCTGCCCGGGCCGTCGGCCAATAAAATCCCGTACGGAAGGCCTTGCTTACAAGGGCTCGGGCTGCGGCGTGGTGCCCGCCGAGTCCGGCGTGAATTTCCGCCAGAAGGTTCCGCCCTTCCTCTTCGGAGATACACCTTTGAAGGACTCCGGTGGTGCTTTTCTTATAAAGCTCTCCTTCGTGGACTTTATAGGATTTAGATCGCCGCACTATGCAGCATGCCTCATTTTGGTCCTCAGGGAGTTCCTGCCTAGTTAAGTAGGCTAAGAATGGTTCTGTCCATGGGGCAATTACTGCCATTATTTCGTGGGCTGAGGGTGTGACTTCATTGACGGAGTCTTCCGTTGTGCCATGGTGTTCTGGGTCAGGCGATGCGGCCTGGTCCGGTTTGTTAATTCCGGATTCCCCTTCCCACTGTACGGATGGCTTGAATAACCTTTCCATAAAAATGTTGGGGGGGGGGGACTGCATCGCGCTTTGCGCCGGTGCGTGCCAGGACATCTGCTGCCTGATTATTTTCCCGGGCTATATGGTGGAATTCCAGCCCTTCAAACCGAGCTGACATATTTAGGACGGCGTTGCGGTAAGCTGCCATTTTCGGATCTTTGGCGTCAAAGTCTCCGTTTATTTGGGATATCGCGAGGTTCGAATCCCCACGCACCTCTAGGCGTTGAATGCCCATGGAGACTGCCATCCGGAGGCCATGTAGAAGGGCCTCGTATTCGGCTGCATTGTTGGAGTCCGTATACATTATCTGGAGTACATATTGGACTGTATCTCCTGTTGGGGACGTCAGGATGACGCCAGCCCCCAGACCTGCCAGCATTTTGGAGCCGTCAAAGTGCATGGTCCAGTTGGAATATGTGTCGTACTCTTTAGGGAGTTCGACTTCAGTCCATTCCGCGACAAAGTCAGCCAAGGCTTGCGACTTGATGGCTCCCCGTGGCTTATATGTTATGTAGAACGGGAGGAGCTCAATGGCCCATTTGGCAATCCGGCCTGTTGCGTCGCGGTTGTTTATGATGTCGTTAAGAGGTACTTCGGAGGCTACTGTTATCGAGCACTCTTGAAAGTAGTGTCGTAGCTTCTGGGATGCCATGAACACTGCGTATGCTATTTTTTGGTAATGCGGGTACCGGGACTTGCATGGAGTGAGGACATTGGATACGTAGTACACTGGTTTCTGGACAAGGAATTTGTGTCCGTCAGTTTCTCGTTCGACGACGAGGACTGCGCTTACAACTTGGTGAGTTGCCGCGATGTATAACAACATTGGTTCGCTGATGTTTGGCGCGGCCAGGATAGGGTTTGTTGCCAGTATGGCTTTTATTTCTTCGAGTCCGGCCGTGGCGGCATCTGTCCACTCGAAGTGTTCGGTGCGCCGGAGGAGGCGGTAAAGGGGTAATGCCTTTTCCCCCCAAGCGGTAGATGAAGCGGCTTAAAGCCGCCACGCATCCAGTCAATTTTTGTATTTGGTTGAGATCTTTTGGGATATCCAATTGTGACAGAGCTCGGATCTTGGCTGGGTTTGCTTCAATTCCCCTACCGGATACAATGAAGCCCAAGAGCTTTCCGGCTGGTACGCCGAAAACGCATTTTTCCGGGTTAAGCCTAATGTCATATGTTCGGAGGTTATCGAACGTGAGCCTCAGGTCGTCTATTAGAGTTTCGACGTGTTTGGTTTTGACGACCACGTCATCCACATATGCTTCAACCGTTTTGCCGATCTGTTTGGCCAGATATATCTGAATCATGCGCTGATATGTTGCGCCGGCGTTTTTGAGCTCGAAGGGCATTGTGTTGAAGCAGAATGTGCCGTATGGGGTGATGAATGCCGTTGCGGCTTGGTCTGACTCTGCCATCTTGATTTGGTGGTAGCCAGAGTATGCGTCGAGGAAACACAATGAATCGTGTCCTACAGTGGCGTCGATGATTTGATCAATGCAGGGGAGGGGGAAGGGATCCTTTGGGCAGGCCTTATTTAGGTCATTAAAATCGATGCATAGGCGCCAGGATTTGTCCTTCTTTGGTACCATCACCAGGTTTGCTAGCCAGTCTGGATGTTTTATATCTTTGATGAATCCGGCTTCCAGTAGTTTGGCTAGCTCCTCTCCCATGGCTTGTCTCTTGGGTTCAGAGAAACGCCGAAGAGTCTGCTTGACGGGCTCGAATCCTTTTAGGATGTTCAGGCTGTGCTCGGCCAGCCTGCGTGGGATTCCTAGCATGTCTGAAGGGTGCCAGGCAAAAATGTCCCAATTTTCTCGTAGGAATTCTCTGAGTGCGGCGTCTACATCTGGGTTTAGTTGTGCCCCGATGGAGGCTGTTTTTGTAGTGTCCGTTGGATGGACTTGGAACTTGACTATTTCGTCTGCCGGCTTGAAGGAGGTGGACTTGGATCTTTTGTCGAGTATCATGTCATCCCTGTCCACCGTGGAGCGCAACACAGTTAGTTCCTCGGCCGCTAGGGCTTCGGACAATTTCTCGAGGGCCAGTGCGGCTGTCTTGTTTCCGGCGCGGAGCGCTGTGTCCGGATCACTAGCAAGAGTGATGATTCCGTTGGGTCCGGGCATTTTGAGCTTCATGTACACGTAATGGGGTATAGCTTGAAAAATTGTGAATGCTTTTCGCCCTAACAGTGCGTGGTATCTGCTGCTGAATGGGGCCACTTGAAATGTGACCTCCTCGGATCTGTAATTGTCCCGCGTGCCGAACACCACATCCAGTGTGATTTTCCCTGAACAGCACGCTTCCCGGCTGGGGATTATTCCTCTAAAGGTTGTGTTGCTTCGCTCAATGCGGCTCCAGTCTATTTCCATTTTTCGCAGGGTTTCCTCGTAGATGAGGCTCAGTCCGCTGCCGCCGTCCATGAGTACCTTTGTAAGCCGGAAGCCTTCCACTATCGTACTGAGGACCAGTGCGGCTGGTGCTTGGGCTGTCCGGAATTTAGGTTCTTCACTGGCATTAAAGGTAATAGCCATGTCACTCCATGGGTTTATTGTTGCTACCTGGTAGACTTCAGAAAGGCTGCGGAGCGTTCGTTTCCTTGCATTGTTTGATGCGAAAGTCTCGAAGACTGTTGACACCTTACTGGCGTTTCTGGGGTGGTGCTCTGCGGATTCTGGAGTTAGAATCTCCTCGCCACTTCTGGCCACCTGCCGGAGTATCCAACATGCTCTAAGACTATGAGTTGGTGTGACTTCCCCTGAACTATGAATTTTACAGGGTCCATTGAGCCATCCCTCCAGTACGGTTCCATACCCTATAGAGGGTTTTTGTTTTTTGCTGTTTGGCCCAGGTGCCTGGCGATAATGCGCCCTTTTGTTTTGGACTGGGATTGTATTCAGGGTCGAATTGTCCTAGAATTTTGTTTTGGTTTTTCGAACGCTTTCTGTTGCACAGTACTTTCGTACTATGGATGCCAAGTCGGCGAAGCGTGTAATTTCGCGGCGACTTATGGCGTTGACGATTCTGATGTCCGTGCAGTTGTTACAGAAGAATGAAATTGCATCCCTCTCGCGGCAGTCCTTTATCCTATTTCTAACCAGAAAGAATCTGGCCCAGTAATGGTGTACTGTTTCCCCAGGCTCTTGCCGAATTTGGGATAGATCCCTTGTATTTGGGTGGGCGGGTGGGTTTAAATCTGGAACCTCGCCTGATCTAAGACTCAGGGGCCAAGAAATTTCCGAATTCGGAATCTTGTTTTCTTGGATGTTATTCAAGGAATCAGGCCTGCTGGCTGACTTTAGGTTCAGGGCTTGGGCGACGTCCTCCCCTCCGCGGATGTCTGGCTCGGAGGGATCAGGAATCCGGACACATCTGGTCCTTAGGATCGGCGAAGATTCGCCGCATTGTTCTTCCACCACTTCAACGTGGTGGGTTACCTCGGGAGAGTCAATCTCTCTCTGATCGGGTTGAAGCCCAACCTGGCCGTAATCCGTGGCGACTCCCAGGGCGGCGATGTGATCCAAGAGCTCGTTTAGGGAAGAGAGCTCCATCGGATCTAACTGCTCGGCAAGTTCCGAGCTGATGTGGAGATTGCTTTCGATGGCCCGAGAGGTCATCGTCGGCGCGGCAGCCGAACAGGCGGTCATCAAAAAACTGCCTAGCCGGAGAGTTTGGCCGATAGCCAAAGCTCCTTTAGCAACAGCGCCGTCTTTAAAGACGGGGTGAGGCATCCTTCCTGACGGTGACGCCACAGAGGAACTCTCAATGAAAGCACCAATGTCAATGTCAAAACCGGCGGATCTCGGGTAGGGGGTCCCGAACTATGCGTCTAGGCGGATGGTAACAGGAGACAAGGGACACGATGTTTTTACCCAGGTTCGGGCCCTCTCGATGGAGGTAAAACCCTACTCCTGCTTGATTAATATTGATGATATGGGTAGTACACGAGTTGATCTACCGTGATATCAGAGAGGCTAAACCCTAGAAGCTAGCCTATGGTATGATTGTTGTTCGTCCTATGGACTAAAACTCTCCGGTTTATATAGACACCGGAGAGGGCTAGGGTTACACAGAGTCGGTTAAAATGGGAGGAGATCTTCATATCGTATCGCCAAGCTTGCCTTCCACGCCAAGGAAAGTCCTATCCGGACACGGGACGAAGTCTTCAATCTTGTATCTTCATAGTCCGGGAGTCCGGCCAAAGGTCATAGTCCGGCCATCTGGACACCCCCTAATCCAGGACTCCCTCAGTGCTGGTGAAGATGTTGATGGAGATTTACCCCCTCCCGATGAGAGGATCGTTGGTGATGACGTTGGTGATGATTTCCCCCTCCCGGAGGGAAGTGTCCCCGGCAGAATAGCTCTGCTAGAGCCCTAGATTGGTTCCGCCCAGGTTCCGCCTCGTGGCGGCGGAGTTTCATGCCGTAAGCTTGCCCATGATTTTTTCCAGGGTAAAGCGATGATGGACACCGGTGGCCCACCAAGGGCCCAAGAGAGAGGGGGCGCGCCCTATAGGGTGCGCGCCCCCTGTCTCCTAGAGAGGGTGTGGGCCCCCTGGTGTATTTCTTTCGCTCAAAAATTCTTATTAATTCCAAAAAGTTGTTTCGTGGAGTTTCAGGACTTTTGGAGCTGTGCATAATAGGTTTCCAATGTTTGCTCCTTTTCCAGCCAGAATTCTAGCTGCCGGCATTCCCCCTCTTCATGGTAAACCTTGTAAAATAAGAGAGAATACCCATAAGTAAGGAGATATAATGTGTAATAACAGTCCATAATGCAATAAATATTGATATAAAAGCATGATGCAAAATGGACGTATCACTCACACTAGTAGAAAAAGGACCTAATACGAGACACATTAGTGCCGGTTTGATTTTGAGCCGGCACTAATGTGTCCATTAGTGCCGGTTCCAATGGCTAGCCGGCCGTTCTCATTAGTACCGGTTCATGGCGAACCTTTAGCACCGGTTCGTGCCACGAACCGGTACTAAAGAGAGTGGTGGCAGGGTGTTGTTAGTCTGGGGCCCCTCCAGCACCTTTAGTACCGGTTCGTGGCACGAACCGGTACTAAAGGTCGACGTACATAAACCCTTTGTCCACCCGAGCCACTCTGTTCTTCCCCTTTCCCCTAACTTCCTCTGTTCTTCCCCTCTCTTCCTCGAGCTCCTCACAAATTTTGCCCAAAATTTGTCAAGATTTGAAGGCCCCCATCCATTCGAATGATCACAAAGGTTAGCAACTTTGTCCTTTCAACTCTCATTGCTAGATTAGCTCTTGCAATGCTTTGTATAGTGATTAATTTGGGAGGAATTATATTTGCTAGTATTTGATTTATATGCAATTTGAGGTCAAAAATAACACTTAGTTTGCATATGTAGGTGTGGTTTACTTAGTGCCTTCTAAATCTCCGTCGTAACCACCGTCGATCGCCCGCACCACCTTGTGGTGAGGCTCTTGTTCATGAATGTTTTACATTACCAAATTGATGTTTGTGTGATTTGGATATATAGTTACTTGTATAATTATCTTACCTGTATGTTGTTTGTTATACATAGTGCCATGGTTTTGATATCTGTCTCCGTCGGCCCTCGTCCTTGTTATGATTCGGATGTGGTATATTCTCTTTTAAAACTAGTTGTTGCATTTCGTGTTTATGACAAATTATTCCCATCAAGTTGACATAGATATTTTTATCTAGGAGGTATGTGAACCGGAAATTCCAACCGACCCTATTGTCGAGAGGTTAAATTTAGTTGAAAGAGAAAACGAGTATTTGAAAGAAAAATTGAAAAGAATTGAGGTGGAGAAGACGGAATTGGAGTTGCATGTTGCTAATGTCATCGATGATCACAAGATCAAGATGGAGAAAATGAGGTTGAAGATTAGAAAGATTAGAAAATATGCCATTGATAATGTGGCTTGATATCATTATGCTGTTGGATCAATTGTTACCTTAGTTGTGATCTTCATCGCATTTGTTGTTGCATTTAAATTCTTTAGCTAGAGAGTTATTTGTATGTTGCATTATAATTAAGTGCTGTATATGAACTTTATGTATGAACTTTATGTATGAACTTGTATTAATTTGGTCTATTCGGTGTTGTGTAATGAAGATGAGCCGACAATGGATGTATGATGACCGATGCTCTCCCGAGTTCATTAATGGCGTGCATACTTTTCTGCTTGCCGCCGAGGCAAACAAGCGGGCGGATGGTTTTATGCCTTTTCCGTGTGCTGGCTGTAAGAATGGTCATAGTTACTCTACGTCAAGAACCATTCTCGTCCACCTATTTGAGTCCGGTTTCATGCCCCACTATAATGTTTGGACCAAGCACGGAGAAATAGGGGTTATGCTGGAAGATAATTAAGAAGAAGAGGACGACGACGGCTATCCTGGACATGGGTTCCCTGAATACGATGATACAACAATGGGGGAAGAAGCTGAGCCAGCAATGCAGGAAGAAGCTGAAGAAGAGGCATCAGATGAGCCCGCTGATGATCTAGGTCGGGCCATCGCCGATGCAAAGAGAAACTGTGCAAGTGATCTGGAGAGGACGAAGTTGCAGCGCATGTTAGAGGATCACAAGAAATTGTTGTACCCGAATTGCGAAGCTGACAAAAAAAAGTTGGGAACCACACTTGAATTGCTGCAATGGAAGGCAGAGAATGGTGTATCTGACAAGGGATTTGGAAAGTTGCTGGTAATGATAAAGAATATGCTTCCAAAGGACAATTAATTGCCCGAGAGTACGTATGAAGCAAAGAAGGCTGTCTGCCCTCTAGGGTTAGAGGTGCAAAAGATACATGCATGCGCTAATGACTGCATCCTCTACTACGGTGAGTACGGGGATTTGAACGCTTGCCCGGTATGCAGTGCATTGCGTTATAAGATCAGTCGCGATGACCCTGGTGATGTCGAGGGTGAGCGCCCCAGGAAGAAGATTCCTGCCAAGGTGATGTGGTATGCTCCTATAATACCACAGTTGAAACGTTTGTTCCAAAACAAAGAGCATGCGAAGGCGATGCGGTGGCACGCAGAAGAACATAAGAAAGACGGAAAGTTGAGAGTACCCGCTGACGGTTCGCAGTGGAGAAAAATCGAGAGAAATTACTTGGAGGAGTTTTGCAGGTGACCCAAGGAACGTATGGTTTGGTCTAAGCGCAGATGGCATTAATCCTTTTGGGGAGCAGAGCAGCAACCATAGCACGTGGCCTGTGACTCTATGTTTGTATAACCTTCCTCCTTGGTTGTGCATGAAGCGGAAGTTCATTATGATGCCAGTGCTCATCCAAGGCCCTAAGCAACCCGGCAACGACATTGATATGTACCTAAGGCCATTAGTTGAAGAACTATTACATATGTGGAATGGAACAGGTGTACGTGCGTGGGATGAGCACGGACAGGAAGAATTTGACCAAAAGGCGTTGTTGTTCATGACCATCAATGATTGGCCTGCTCTCAGTAACCTTTCAGGACAGACAAACAAGGAATACCGCGGATGCACGCACTGTTTGGATGATACCGACAATATATATTTGGATAGTTGTAGGAAGAATGTGTACCTGGGACATCGTCGATTTCTTCCGACAAGGCATCCCGTAAGAAAGAAAGGCAAGGATTTCAAAGGTGAGGCGGATCACCGGACGAAGCCTCGCCACCGTACTGGTGCTGATGTACATGATATGGTCAAGGATTTGAAGGTAATCTTTGGAAAGGGTCCTGGTGGACAACCTGTTCCGAAGGATGCTGACAGACGCGCACCCATGTGGAAGAAGAAATCTATATTTTGGGACCTGCCATATTGGAAAGACCTAGAGGTCTGCTCCGCAATCAACGTGATGCACGTGACGAAGAATCTTTGCGTGACCCTGCTTGGCTTTTTGGGCATGTATGGGAAGACAAAAGATACACCAGATGCACGGGAGGACCAGCAACGTATGCACGGAAAAGACGACATACATCAGGTCAAGCCAGCTACGCTCTTACCAAAGAAGAGAAGGATATATTCTTCGAATGCCTGCTCAGCATGAAGGTACCGTCTGGCTTCTCGTCGAATATAAAGGGAATAATAAATATGGCAGAGAAAAAGTTCTAGAACCTAAAGTCTCATGACTGCCACGTGATTATGACGCAACTCCTTCCGGTTGCATTGAGGGGGCTTCTACCGAAAAACGTTCGATTAGCCATTGTGAAGCTATGTGCATTCCTCAAGGCAATCTCTCAGAAGGTAATCGATCCAGAAATCATACCAAGGTTACAGAATGATTTGGTGCAATGTCTTGTCAGTTTCGAGTTGGTGTTCCCACCATCCTTCTTCAACATCATGACGCACGTCCTAGTTCACCTTTGCGAAGAGATTAACGTTTTGGGTCCTGTATTTCTACACAATATGTTCCCCTTTGAAAGGTTCATGGGAGTCTTGAAGAAATATGTTTATAACTGTGCTAGGCCAGAAGGAAGCATCTCGAAGGGCCATGAAAATGAGGAGGTCATTGAGTTTTGTATTGACTTTATTCCTGACCTTAAGCCGATTGGTGTTCCTGAATCACGGCATAAGGGCAGACTAGAAGGAAAAGGCACACTAGGAGGGCATCAAATAATATGTATGCACAAGCATTCTCTCACTGAAGCACACTACACAGTTCTACAGAATTCCGCCTTGGTGGCTCCGTATATGGAGGAACACAAGAATTTTCTACAGTCCAAACACCCGGAGAAGTTTGACGACTGGATTACACGCGAACAAATGAGGACTTTCGCCGGTTGGTTGCAGAAACATGCCCTGAATGATGGCGATATTCAAAATGACCTGTACTCGTTGTCCCAGTTACCATCTTCGAATATAATAACTTTCAAAGGGTACCAGATAAATGGGAATACATTTTACACGATCGCCCAAGATAAGAAGAGCACCAACCAAAACAGTGGTGTCCGCTTTGATGCAACAACCAACACGGGAAAGGAAACATATTATGGTTACATAGAGGACATATGGGAACTTAACTATGGATCAGGTGATTTGAAGGTCCCTTTGTTTCGGTGCAAATGGGTCAATATGACACGAGGCGGGGTAACGGAAGACCCGCAGTATGTAATGACAACAGTGAATCTCAACAATCTTGCGTATGCAGACGAACCATTCGTCCTAGCCAATGATGTGGCGGAGGTTTTTTATGTGAAAGACATGTCTACCAGGCCGAGAAAAAGAAAAGATAAGGAAGCGAATGGATCATATGACGAGCCAAAGCGCCACATAGTTCTTTCAGGAAAAAGAAACATCGTGGGAGTGGATGACAAGACAGACATGTCAGAAAAGTTTGATGAAATTACTCCATTCACTGTGAATATTGACCCGAGCATCCAGTTATATGATGAAGATTTTCCATGGCTACGGCGCAAAGGGACACACACGAATAAAAAGTTTCACACCCAAAGATCTGGGATGTGATCGGCTTCACTATCATCACTTTCTTCTGTGTTTCAAACCCAGGAGGGAATGTCTGTAATAGTTAGGGTAGTTATGTGTTTTGGCATTCGAAACGCAAAGAAATTTTATGTGCAAACAAATTCTTTTCATGCATTTACTGATTTTTTCCAGCTAAAAGACCCTAAAATTGAAAATCATTTCAAATGAACTCAGAAAAGGTTGAAAGTTGGCATGGTATCACAATTTCATACAAATAGTATGTGCAAAAAAGTAGAGAGGGTTACGGCAAAAACTGGATGCACTTCGTGTACAAAATGGACAATCTCTGCATTTCATTTTTTAAATAACCTAAGCATTACCAAATTGAATATAATGATAAAACACACTAATATTAAACATAAGAAAAAAGAATCACTGAAAAAACTTTTTTCAAAGTTAAGTTATTCACAAACTAGTGATTCACACAAATTTAAAATAATTCAAAATTTAAACTATTCAAATTTGAAAACTACCGACATTAACAGAAAGTTTGTAATTTTTTTGTACCTAAAGCAAAAATATTCACAGAAAAAAACAACTCAAAAATAAATAAAACAAAAAGAAATAAAGCGAAAAAAATTAAGAAAATAAAAAAGCCCGCCTAGTGGGACAAAGCGGCTTGCATACGACTACGAGCACAACCTTTTGTTGGGCCAGGATGCAGGCCCTCAAAGGCCCAGTAGGCCCACTGGGCGGAAGAGGACAGATAGGTCCAGTAGGCCTGCTTAGGAGAGGAGCTCGAGAGAGCTACCGCACTGGGGCTTATAAACCAGTGCGGTAGCCCCTCGGCTAGCGAGGTGGGATTAAACTTGCGCACCGCCTGGAGCCAGCACATCCCCTTTAGTACCGGGCCGTGGCTCCAACCGGTACTAAAGGGGGGCCTTTAGTACCGGTTGGAGCCACCACCCGGTACTAAAGGGGGGGCGCTTCCCGCCGCTTGGCCTAGCCAAAACAGACCTTTAGTACCGGTTGGTGGCTCCAACCGGTACTAAAGGTCCATCCTATATATATAACACTTGAAAAAAATTCAGTTTCCCTCTGTTTCTTCCCTCTGTTTCCTCCCTCCGTCGCGCCGCTCTGCCCCGATCGACGCCGTCCCCGTCGACGTCGCCGCCCCCGCCCCTCGTCGCCGACCCCGGCCGTCCCCGCCCCTCGTCGCCGCCCACATCGACGTCGCCGCCCCGGCCGTCCCTGTCCCCGTCGCCGCGCCCCACCCTGCCT
>NC_041381.1:24657917-24686919 GCF_002162155.2 Triticum dicoccoides | reverse complement strand
CCACCCTGCCTCATCGTCGCCGCCCCGTCCTGTCGCCCCGCCCCATCGTCGCCGCCCCGTCCCGTCTCCCCGTCGTTGCCGCCCCGTCGTCGCCTCGCCGGTGAGCTCGCCCCGGCCGCCATGTCCACATACACACACACACACTACACACACACACTACACACACACACACTACACACACACACATTAGTTTGTTTGTTATACATTTTTCTATTTTTTAGTTTTAGCAATGTTAGAAATTATTCTGTTTTTTAGTTATATAAATATTAGAAATGTTAGTTATATAGAAATGTTATAAATGTTTTCTGTGTTTTAGTTATAGAAATATTTACAGAAATGTTAGCAATTTTTCTGTTTTTTAGTTATATAAATATTAGAATTGTTATAGAAATGTTAGTTATATAATCAGGAAATTTTAGAATTAGTTTTAGTTAGATGAATTAGATTAATGTCAAATTGTTAGAATTTGCATATATATAGAATTTTAGTTATCACAATCCAATCATTTAAAAAATGTTACTTTTTGCGGGCATATAGTATTTGTTCTCGACGATATGCCCGGCCCGCATCCTCGCCGTCGACCCGTTCGCGACGACGTCCTGCTTCAAGGACCCATGTCCGGGACTGGGCTCCGCGAGCTGGCACTGGGAGGTGCTACCTGGAGGGGTGCGCCGCTTGGTGAGGAACCCGACCTCGGGTCCCGTCATCGACCCTGATCTTCTTTGGTGGCGTTCGCGTGGGCCACATTCGATGCAGAGGCAGCCGGCCCCGCCGGAGGTGGTGCGTCGCTGTGTCAGGGAGGAAGATGAGCACGTCCATCGCTACATGGCTGCTATGGACGACATCAGGTTCTCCACTACTTGGCGGGTTCTTTAGGCAGATGACCGGAGATATGATCCTGTGATGGTTCCTTCTCTTTGGGTGTGCACCGCCCGCGCCCCAGGAACCGCGAGTGGCGCACTAGATTCTTCTGTAGTACTCGATCTTTATTAGGTACCTAGCCAGTGATGTATTCGATATATAATATTCGAGACGATGTATTCGAGATTATATATATTAAGGAGATGATGTATTCGAGATTATATATTCGAGACGATGTATTCGAGATTCAGTTTTTCCTTATTGATTAATTGCATCCATGCATTGTAACTTGAATACTAAATTGTTTAATATTTCTTCTGTATTAATTAGTAAAGTAAAAGCTATGGCGGACAATACCGGCAGAGAGAGAGAAGAGGAATTGTTCGACATCATACGCAACCCTCACAGGCTAGATGATCTGAATGAAGATGACGGCTCCCAATATCTGAACAATACCGGAGAGGGTGATGAAAAGATATTCGATCTCGACGACCGAGCTGATGAAGTCATGAACCATGATTATGATGACATAGATAATGTTTGTGATGACACAAACAATGCTGATCTTCAAATAACAAAGACTACCGGCGAGGTATATTTATATAAGCATGCATCCTGGTGATCATCACATGTTTTTTTATTGAAGATATATTAACGAATCGATCTTTCTTCTTTCAGCCCTCCGGATCGAGCAAATCCGCTTCTACAGACAGCAAGACAAAGCGAGGCCGGGGCAGATTGTTGAAGGATGGTGTAAAGTACCACATCGAATCCACCAAACTTAGGGGTGAACCCCTCACGCCCAAGAACGCTGTGGACAAGTGGACTCGTCAGTGCGGAGTTCTTGTGAAGGACAAACTCCCGATCTCCATTCAAGAATGGAAAGAGCCAAAGACTAAACGTCCAGGTGTTACTTGGGTCGACGACAGAGCCAAAAAAGACCTGGTGAAATCTCTGATGGAACATTTCACCCTACCAGATCATTTCGCTAAAGCAGATGTGGAGAAAGTCAAGGCCACTGCTCTTAAGAAGATGGCAATTGCATTCAACACCCACAAGAAAACTGTATGGGCCAACTACCTCGCTAATGAAAGGAAGACTCCAGATTTCAAGGGAACACTGGAGAAGCAAAGAGAACACTGGGACGATCTCGTGACCTTCAAGGATTCTGAATTATCTAAGGAATGGTCGATGAAAAACAAGGCAAATGCCGCAAGAAAGACGCAGTTCCATAGGCTGAGTCCAGGTGGCTACGCGGTGGGATTGCCTAAGTGGGATAAGTCTGAGCAAGAGATGGAGGGTGCAGGGGTCACTCCGATTACTAGGAGCTGGCCCCCAGGTGCAGAACTTGGTTCTATGTGCATGGGGGGGCATTGGACCCGAAGACAGGCCTGGTTTCGAAGAAGGCAAGTCTAAAAGGAGACGAACAAAAGATACTTGACGCAATAGAAGAAGCTCGAGCGGGGGTGTTCACTCCCAACAGAGAGAACGACGAGCTTACGCGCGCCCTGGGAAATCCTGAACACCCGGGAAGAACACGAGGCACGGGCGTTATTCCCTGGTATGAGGGCTTTTCAAACTGGAATGATGACTAAAGGTCCCGTGCAAGAAAGAAGATGGAGGAGGAGAAGAAGAGGAAGCTGGAGGAGGAGCAGAGGAAGCAGGACGCGGAACGCCTTCAAGGCCTAGAAGCAAGGCACGCGGACCTGTCACTCAAATTCCAGCAGCAATAGTAGCAGATCGACTCACTTAGCCAGGAAAGGGGGTCTCAGCAGCGGCAGCAGCAAGCGGATGATCATCAAGCATTGGATAGCACCGTTCCATCCATGCCGAGAAGCAGCGTTGGTTCTGCCCCGGGCGACACACTGCTGGATACATACCCTGTGGATGACATCGTAGAGAACACTAACTGTGAGCTACACTCCAAAATGAAGAACATATCCATGAAGGTGGCTGACGGTGTTGCTTTTCCAGTTACCCCCGAAGCAACCTACCATTGCATCCCGATTACAGAGGGCTATGCTCGTGTCATGGTTGATGAAGTGATGGACCCATATTCGGGGCTAACGCTTGACATTCCTGGAGGTGAAGACGAGCGCACACTGGGAGAGGCCATACATCGTATCATCCTATGGAGAAAGGATTGCATCATCTTTCGAAGTCCACCGACACCGCGTCGTCTGCCGACTCCTCCTCGAAGTCCGCCACCGAGTCAGCAGACTCCCGCTCCTCCAAGTCCACGAACGCGTGAGACGACTCCTCCTCGAAGTCTGCCACCTCCTCCCAGTCCCCGAACGCGTGAGCTGACTCCTCTGGTTTCAAGTCCGGCACAGCGTCATGCCACTTCTCCGGTTTCAAGTCTGGCACCGTGTCAGGCCACACCTCCTACTTCAAGTCCGGCACATCGTCAGGCCACTTCTCCTGGTCCAACTCCACGTTAGCCGTCTCCGCCGTCTCAGCAATTGCAGAAGAGACATGCCGCAGCTTTGGTGTGTAGCGGTACGAGTCGAGGTAGTTCAGGAAGTACAGGTGGAGACAAGCGATATAAATATGGTCCAAGCCTCGCTCCTCTTCCTCAGAGGCCTTACGACATGACTAAGGAGCAAAACGCAGCCATAGTGCAAGCCCAAGTGGACGCCCATTTTGGACTGAAACCGGCACCACCGCCAAAGGAGAAAGTGCATGAGAAAGTAATTGACCACTTCATTCGTATGGCTAGAGAACCAGCTCCCAAGCCTGTTGACTCGGACTATGAGCGCCAAATCAGGAAACTACATCAAGAACGGCTAAAGAAGGAAGCGAGCTCGAGCTCGAGCCAACAAGCAGCTGGCAAAAAATGCGGGAAAACCGTTCCCCAGTTGGGAGAACAGGCGGCGCAAGCGACCCCCCCGCTTGTTGTGCCAACAACACATGAGAGGAGTAGTACGCGCGCCAAATATTATTGTGGGAAAACTGTTAGCGTTCCCCAGCATGGCGATGTTGCAATAATGGAGGATCATATAATGCAGGCTCAAATGCTCAATATCTCTGTTGGACAACTCCTCGAAATCGAGCCCATGCCTACGCTTAGAGAATCGGAAATGCCAACCTTTGGTCCATCCAGACAAGGTCAAGGACCTCCCAACGAGAATGTATCAATTGCATCAATGGTACATGAACATTACCAAGATTTCCAATCGAGAGTCGCTCATGGTGAATGTCAAGCATGAGCATTGTTACCATGAGAAAGCTCTGGCCATTGAGTATCCAGAACTATTTCAGTTATACAATCAGGACGCACTTGACAAGTCTATCGTCAGTTGCTATTGTCTGTACGTGATTTCTTTCTGTAATTTAAGTCTCAAGCTAGTTATGTAGTGATAATTTTGAGCAATCATTACATGTAATTATCCTCACTATATTCTTTTTTTGTGGTATTATATGCAGGATGAAGATGTATGAAATGAAAAAGCTGGACGCTATGTCGTTGGGTTCATTGACCCAAATACCATTAATGAGGACATATGGCAGATTGAATAATGTCAAGATGCTGTAGAGGAAAGCATGCTAGAGTTCTTGAAGCGCCTCAATAGCAATGAAGATATACTACTTCCTTGCAACTTCCCGTGAGTCTCACTGTCTTGTACTACAAATTCTGTATTTTTGCTTACTAGCTAGCTAGATGTTAATAATTAAGTATATACGGTTTACGGTAGTTGATTAATTTTATGCACATGCCCTCTTAATTAAGACATGCAAACGTGTGCGTATGCAGTTGGCACTGGGTCTTGTTAGACATTAAAGAAGAGGAAGGAAAAGTTGAATTACTGGACTCACTAACTAAAGAAGATAAAGACTACACCATCGTGAAGGGGATAGTCAACATGTAATTTCAATCATTACTAACTATAACTTAGCCTATTAATTATTAGTTCGTCATTTCCTGATATGAACTATCTAATAACCGCTTTATTAATTTTCTTTGCCGGCGGGCAGGGCATGCGCAAAGTTCATCAAGGTGACTCCAGGCAAGTGGCCAAAAAAGTTGTTTTGGCATCGACCCAAGGTAAGTAATTAAGTAGTACTAGCTAGCTACCATCTCTTTAATTCTTGTTTCAATATCATTAATTAATTATCATGCTTGATTAATCATTATCTGATTCAATTCCATTCTCGTAAAGGCCCTGAAGCAGGCCCCGGGGAATAATCTGTGTGCATTCTACGTTTGCGAGAATATTCGCATGATGACATGCGAAAGGAGCAGATCTGATAGACAGGACTGGGTACGTTTGTCAAAACACTATTCACACCATTATCGATATCTAGTCACACAACTAACACACATGCATATTGATCTCCTTCTTAACAGTTCAGATCAATGCGGGATAAGCTCCTACCATCGGACAGCATACTAGCACTTCAAGAGGAAATAGCCGGATTTTTGCTCGACCAGGTCATAGATCCCAAAGGAGAATACTATTACCCGCTACCGCCCCCATGAACCACTTGTCATCGTGCTCCGGAGGCACCAAAGGCAACATATGTAGGAGAAATTGTATATGTATATACATGTGTATGTGTGAATAATTAATGGTGTTGGTTTGTGAGACATTCGATGATATATATATATATATATATATATATATGCGGTTCTACGTACGAGAAAATCTATTTATATATATGCATAACGTGTACAATTTGTAGTATAGTGAAATACCAGCAAACAAAAAATGAATGGAAAATAAATCAAAACCCCCCCGAAATATTTAGTACCGGTTGGTGTTACCAACCGGTACTAATGCCCTACGCGCACCCCGGGCCTGGCTCGTGCAACGTGGTGGCACTTTAGCGCCGATTCGTGACGAACCGGTACTAAAGGGGGGGGGGCTTTAGCCCCCACTCTTTAGTGCCGGTTAGCAAACCGGCACTAAAGGCCGTTACGAACCGGCACTAAAGGCTGGTTCTGCACTAGTGTCACTATGCACATATTCAGGGGGAGCTCTTCTATATCTTGCAATCAATTTCCTCAATATGAGTATTTACACTTCATATGTTTATCCCCGTTGAAAACTTAACCTATGTTGTCATCAATCACCAAAAAGGGGGAGATTATAAGTGCATCTAGTGCCCTTTAGTGATTTTGGTGTATTGAAGACTTATAGGTTAAGGGACTAATATGTTTGTGAGTGTACACAGGCTCTTTAAGTCAATGAGGAGTTTGATATTTACAATGAATGTCGACCCCTAAAAATGAATGTCTTCAGGTGAAGACTTTGGTTCTCCTCAATACTTTGAAAGTGATGAAATTGGTGTGACCTTGAAGACTTGGATATTCATGCAAGGATTATGAAGCGTGAATACTTTTGTTTTCGTAGTTTCATTTTTTCTTTCTTGAGTCATAGGAAACACCGTACTGTTAAAGGGGGTCGAGGTAATACTAAGGAAACTGATTTCCAAGTGATGTTCATCTCAAAATCCTACACCTACCCAATCCTTTCGAGTGAAGCCAATGTAAATATCATATCAGTTCAGTCAATTTCTTCAGTGACAGAGACGAAGATCTTCTGGTCTCTGAGGAATTTGTTCTAACTGAGGAGTTAGGAATTCGCCAGTGCGGATTGCCTACACAATGAGGAATATGATAGCCCTGAGGAATTCGAACCTCAAACCGACCATTGATGTGCTACACGCCAGCTGTCCAAAATATCCTACCACCTGACGGTCATATCATTGAAGGGCATTTATGTCTTATCAAGTTGTGCTGCTCCCCAAGCTATAAATAGCCGCCCCCTTCAACCACTAGCTGGTTGGCTGCTCTGAGTGAATCTGACACTTTTCAATTGAGAGCATCCCATTCTCCGAGGACTTTGAGCAAAAATCATCAAGTGAGGAAAACCCAAATCCCAAACCCAAAGTCCTACAAACCCAAAGTGATTGAGCATCACTGAAGAGATTGTTCCTGCGTGGAACTGACGCTTATTACCTTTGAGGAGTGTGTATCCTCCAGACAATTAGGCGTCATGGTCTGAGCATCCAAGAGGAATTGTGGATCTCCGAGTGACCAAGTCTATGAAGGTTTGGAAGTCACCTGTGAAGACTTACCATGAGTGTTGGGCGAGGTCTGTGTGATCTTAGCTCAAGGAGAATACAGTGAGGACTGTGTGTCCGGGACTGTGTGTCCTCGAGTTTAAATACTAAGCCGCTCCAACCAGACATACAACTGTTATAACAGTTGGAACTGGTCTACCAAATCATTGTCTTCACCAAGCCTACTGGTTCTATTTCCTCAACCATTTCATTTCGTCATTCATGTGCTGATGAACCTGTTCATTACTGTTTGAAGAGTTTGACTGAAGACTTTCTCCATTCCCTCAATCCAATTTCTTCAGTCACACAGTCTTTAGCCTGCTTCTCCTGTGTTTACGCTTCCTGTACTCTATTTCTGTCTTTCATTTCATCATGATGACTATGCTATTGCTATGTTATGCTTATACCTGAGTACTTATTCTGCTGCTATTTGTTCGTGACTTAGGAATTTCGTCACCCTGAAATTCCTCACTAACAAATTTGTAAAAATCGCCTATTCACCCCCCCTCTAGTCGACTTAACGCACTTTCAATGACATAGTTTGTTCAAATTATCTCACATCGTGCACAAGGGTGCATCTTGTAATGACAAATAATGTTGCCCAAGGAAGTTTTCATTTTTTATATGAAAAATTCATTTTCCATTTTTCCGAGTACCCAAAATGAGTTATTTTGTGAAGGACCTACAATATATTTGTTGCAAAATTGTACCAAATCATTTTTATAAAATACTAGGCCATGTTTAATGCACAATTGACCAAATGGTTGGGTGTGAAAAGTTTTGATCCACCTTTGGTGAAAAAGACAAATTTTCGCCGATCCAGATGGAAGCGGGTCAAGTTTGAACTCCAGCTGCCTTATAGTTTGCTCTTTAGTTTTTCCAAAAACCATTCATAGGTACATAGGTATCTATTTAATCAGAGAAACACCAAAAAATTTCCAAGATTCAACCACTAGCTAGGAACGGTCATGCCCGCCATTTTGACCGCATTCTAAAACGGGCATAAAAAATTCAATGAAAATTAAAAAATTCAAAAACCTTCGCATTGTGTCATTATATGTGACCAAGTTACCAGAAAAAGTAATAAACTTGTAATATGGTAATTATTAAAAAAAATGTTCTCACAAATGAGCTATCATGCGTGAAGATTCATGGCTTTAAAGCCAAATGATCAATCTTATGGCCACATTTATGATATAGTATGTTCAAATGATGTCATATCATGCACAAGGTGCGTCCTGGAATGGCAAACAATGTTGCCTAAGGAAGTTTTTATTTTCTTTGGATGAAAATTCATTTTCCTTTTTCTTCAAGTGCCCAAAATGAGTTTTTTGTGAAGGAGCAAAATTGTACCAAATCATTTTTATAAAATACTAGGCCATGTTTAATGCACAATTGACCAAACGGTTGGGTGTCAAACATTTTGATCCACCTCAGGTGAAGAAGACAATATTTTGTCGATCCAGTTGGAAGCGCATCAAGTTTGAACTGCAGCTGTCTTATAGTTTGCTCTTTATTTTTTCCAAAAACCATTCGTAGGTACATAGGTATCTATTTAATCAGAGAAACACCAAAAAATTTCCAAGATTCAACCACTAGCTAGGAACGGTCATGCCCGCCGTTTTGTCCGCATTCTGAAACGGGCATAAAAAATTCAATGAAAATTAAAAAATTCGAAAACCTTCGCATTGTGTCATTATATGTGACCAAGTTACCAGAAAAAATAATAAACTTGTAATACGGTAATTATTATAAAAAATGTTCTCACAAATGAGTTATCTTGCGTGAAGATTCATGGCTTTAAAGCCAAATGATCAATCTTATGGCCACATTTATGAGATAGTATGTTCAAATGATCTCATATCATGCACAAGGGTGCGTCCTGGAATGGTAAACAATGTTTCCTAAGGAAGTTTTTATTTTCTTTGGACAAAAAATACGTTTTCCTTTTTTTCAAGTTCCCAAAATGAGTTTTTTGTGAAGGAGCAAAATTGTACAAAATCATTTTTATAAAATACTAGGCCATGTTTAATGCACAATTGACCAAACGGTTGGGCGTCAAACATTTTGATCCACCTCTGGTGAAAAAGACAATTTTTTGTCGATCCAGTTGGAAGCGCGCCAAATAATTTCTAGGTAAATAAGTATCTACTTAATGAGAGAAACACCAAAAGTATTGTAAGATTCATTCACTAGCTAGGAACAGTCTTGCCCGCCGTTTTGACCGCATTTTGAAACAGGCATAAAAAATTGAAAAAATTCATAAAATTGGAAAACATTTGCATTGTGTCATTATATGTGCCCAAGTTACCAGAAAAATAATAAAATTGTAATAAGGTAATTATTTTAAAGAAGTGTTCTCATAAATGAGCTATCATGGGTGAAGATTCATGGCTTTCAAGCCAAATGATCAATCTTATGGCCACATTTATAACATAGTTTGTTCAAATGATCTCATATTGTGCACAAGGGTGCATCTTGGAATGGCAAACAATGTTTCCTAAGGAAGTTTTCATTTTCTTCTGAACAAAAAATCATTTTTCTTTTTTTTTTCGAGTGCACAAAATGAGTTTTTTTGTCAAGGACCTACCATATATTTGTTGCAAAATTGTACCAAATTACTTTTGTAAAATACTAGGCCATGTTTAATGCAAAATTGACCAAATGAATTTTCTTGAACCCCCTCTAGTGAAAAAGACAAATTTTCGCCGATCCAAGTAGAAGCGGGTCAAGTTTGAACTGCAGTTGCCTTATAGTTTGCTCTTTATTTTTTCCAAAAATCATTTATACATACATAAGTATCTGTTTAATCAGAGAAACACCAAAAGTTTTCCAAGATTCAACCACTAGCTAGGAACGGTCATGCCCGCCGTTTTGACCGCATTTTGAAACGGGCATAAATTTTTTTGAAAAAAATAAAAAAAATTGGAAAACCTTCGCATTATGCCATTATATATGACTAAGTTACCAGAAAAAATAATAAAATTGTAATACAGTAATTATTTTAAAAAAATGTTGTCAGAAATGAGTTATCATGTGTGAAGATTCATGGCTTTCAAGCCAAATGATCAATCTTATGGCCACATTTATGACATAGTTTGTTCAAATGATCTCATTTCATGCACAAGGGTGCATCTTGGAATGACAAACAATGTTGTGTAAGGAAGTTTTCATTTTCTTTGAATGAAAATTCATCTTCCGTTTTTTGAGTGACCAAAATGAGTTTTTCTGTGAAGGACCTACCATATATTTGTTGCAAAATTATACCAAATCATTTTTATAAAATATTAGCCCATATTTAATGCACAATTGATGAAATGGTTGGGTGTACAAAGCTTTTATCCACCTCTCATGAAAAAGACAAATTTCCACCGATTCAGGAGGAAAACATGTCAAATTTGAACAGCAGCTGCCTCATAGTTTGCTCTTTATTTTTTCCAAAAATTATTTCTAGTTACATAAGTATCTATTTAAGCAGAAATACATGGTTTGGTGGCGATACGTCGAGGTTTGAACGGTGGCCGAGGGCCCCAACTCCAAAGTGCGTAAACTCGCATGTCCACCGCATGGTCACCGCGTGACCATGGCGTTGCCATACGTTCTAGGCGGCCAAGACATGTCTAGTGGGTTGGGCACTACCCATGTAGGTTCTAGGAAGAAAATGACAACACAAGAATCTCACGAGGAGACCGAACTATGCTCAAACATGAATTAGCAGCCAAGTGTTTGATTAGCGGTACGGGAAATGCACATGGCTAATGGGCCTGAGTTTTTGCTGAGGATGATCATCTACTAGGGAGACTTTCTTGGCAAAATTTCATCTCAATTGGAGGAGCTTAGATAGCACATGCTTTGCAAAGTACCACACCGGGCAGAAATATTGATGTTGAAGCTGGGCTCAAATGAATAAATGAATTGAGCTGAAATTTTGTGGATGATGGTCATTTGGGCATAGGAAAGCACTGTAAACTTTTTATACCATTTGGATAGTCCTAGCTTATACTTCATTCACAAAGCTTCTCTCTAGATAGAAACTTTGGAAATTTGCTCAGGAAGATTTAATAGGCAAATGGAGTTGAGTATTGGAATGTGGCAATGATTTGGATATGTAAGATGGCACACAAAGTTTGAGGGCAATAGGAGGTGCCTAGATAGCACTTGCTTTGCAATGTGCCAATCTGGACATAAAGTAGAATTTGAAGCTGGGCTTACATAGATGGTTTGATTGTGCTGAAATTTGGAGTAGGATGATAAGTTTCACATATGAAGGGACTGTAAATATTTCACACCATTTGGATAAATAAATATGGTACTTCCTTCAAAATGTTCTCCACTAAACATAAAATTGGGAAACATATTGAGGGAAATTGGTTAAATTAAATGAGCTAAAATTTGGCGTAGTGAGTTTCTATGGTCAGGTTAATGTCCTGGTAAATTGGAAACAATTATCAAGCAATATAAAATATAGTTACTTCACAAACTGAAAATATTACTGGAAACAATGATTGGATTGTGAGCTATCATGGTTTGTTATATGGAGCTAAAATTTTGTGGAGACCTACGATATCGGCATATAGAAGATGTGGAAAAAATTCAACTCATTAGGATATGCATAGCTAGTACTTCCTTCACAAAGCTTCTAGCTGAACAAAAACTTTGGAAATTTGCCGAGGAATATTTACTAGGAAAATGGAGCTAAATTTTTTCATGAGGCAATGATTTGCATAGGAAAGATTGTCCAAAATATTTGAGGGCAATCAAGAACATAGAAATATCTCTTCCTTCACAAAGTGCTATTCTGAATAGAATAGGAAAATGAATATTGTTGAATTATATTTGAACTAGGGGAGGAAGCATTTTGACAAATTTGACGAACATATGATCCAAAGAATTTATGAGATTTTTTCGGAATTTTGGGAATAACAGAAATATAGGTTGCTTCAAAATGTAGGGCAAAAATTGACACATGGACATGACACATAGGCAAAACTGATGAGGTGCCGCCTAGTCATAGCAATCCACCACAATTTACAAGGTTATGACCATCTATGTTGGTCGTGATCAGCTTGAAATAAGGCAGCGGACCAGTGTAGTCTGCTTTACGACCATTTCGTGTGAGGAAATTATGACCTTTCCGACCAAAATGGTCGTTATGGTTCAGGGTTTGGAGCCCTCCGAACAGATTACAACCAATTGGTCTGAAATGGTCGTAGATTTACAACCATTTCTTCCAGGGTCACTGACAGAAGGTCTCAAGTTGACATATTTCTTGTAGTGTTCCTACTCCGCCTGTTCCACTTGCATGAGAGAAGGAATTCTTTCAAATCAATCTTATCTTCTTTCGTGTATAACAAAAGAACTACGCCTATTTGCTTTATGTCTCCTTCCGTATTAGAAAAAGAAGTAAAAACATAGGCCGGACAAACTAAATCTAATCATCGCCTCCCGCTAATTGATACGCCGACACAAGCTACAGGAGAAGTCGCCTCAATTCCTCTTCAGTCTGCACACGTGCAGCTTCATAGGCCTATCTTCTCTTCCTTATTAAAAATAAGTAAAAAGAGTAGGCCAGACAAAGTAAATCTAATGATTGCCTCCGGCCGCTAATTGATTCGCCGCCACAAGCTTCACGAGAAGCCACCTCCATTCCTCTTCAGGATCCACACGTGCAGCTTCATAGGCCTATCATCTCCTTCCGTGTTAAAAAATAAGTAAAAAAACGAGGCCAGACAAAATAAATCTAATAATCGCCTTTGGCCGCTAATTGATTCGCTGGCATAACAATACCAGGGAAAACCTTATACACATAAACTTACCAGTAGCACGGGTCAGAGAGAAGCGTTACTACTAATTAACACTAGCGCCCGACAGATAAACGCGCTGTAGCTAAGCTTATAGCAGTAGCGCGTCATACGAAAGAAGCGCTACTACTACAATTTTGACACTGTTCTCGGCAGGCTAGGAATAGTAGTAGCGAGCTTACGCAAAGTGCGCTGCTCCTAAGATGGTTGTATCAGCATGTTTTACACGGAAAGCGCTACTGCTAATGAAAATAAAATAAAATAAAAAACATATAGAAAAGTAATTGAAAATGAAAGAAATACAAAAAGGGGAAAGGAAGAAAAGAATATGTGAAAGAAAATAAAAGAAAAACAAAAACAAAGGAGAAAGGCATAGAAGCAACGTGCTTTCAGGACAAGTGCTATACCTAACGTAGCAGTAGGGCGTTCTCTTAGCCAACGCTATAGCTAAGTTAGTTATAGCTAATGTAGCAGCATCGCTTTTCCGGGCCCGCGCTACTGCAATTTTTGTCTTATCCATGCGGTTCTTCTTCCCCCGGCCACTTCCCCCAATCACCCCTTGATCTGCTGTCATCACCGTCGGCCGCCACGCGCTCTCTCGTTGCCCCCCGCATGCCCTCTGCTGCCCTTGGTGGCCGCCATTGTCGTCGCCCTACATTGCCGCCCTCTACCGGTGCCCAAGCCCCAACCCCGACCTCGACGCCTCGTGCCCCTCCCTCGGCCGCTCCCTAACTCCGTCGGCACCTGAGGAGTGCACACCGACACCTCCTTCTTGTCCTCCACCCTACATCTGCCTAGCTAGGGTTCCTAGGGTTCATCAAATTTTAGGTTCATCTAATTAGTTAGGATTCATCAAATTAGCTACTACTTATAGATGCTTAAGTAGTTATACAGTTGTTGTGTACCCAATGTTGTTAAGTAAATATAATTGTAAACTAGATGTTAACTAGTGGAGTAGTTGTAGATGCTTAATTAGTTTTTAGGACAAATTCCTAGGGTTCATCAATGGGTGCTTAAGTAGTTGTAGATGCTTAAGTACCTAGCTAGAGTTCATCTAATTAGTAAGTACTTGTAGATGCTTAAGAACTAGTGTTTAATAGAATTAGTAAGAAAATTAATAGAACTAGTTTATTTTTAGTATGAACTAGTCTATTTTTAGTAAGAAAATTCATAGAACTAGTTGAACTAGTTTACTTTTAGTAAGAACTAGTTTATTTTTATTTATAGTAAGTGTTTAGTTGAACTAGTTGAATTAATAGAACTAGTTTATTTTTAGTAAGAAAATTTAGGTATATGAGATTTGATGATCTAATTAAAAATTTATGATAGAACTAGTTTATTTTTAGTAAGAAAATTAAAAGAACTAGTTTATTTTTAGGTGTATTTAACATAATTCTAGGTTGATTTGTTTTGAAGTGGACATGTCATATTTTGAACATGTCACATCTGTTGTTATTTTTTTAGTTAAAGCAATTATTCCTGCATCGACGTCGATGATGCCTATCATGTATCCTCGTCATCGACTCGACGGAGGAAGCCTGCTTGATCAGAGGGGCCATGTCTCGGACTGGGCTCCGCCGGCTGGTACTGGGATGTGCTACCTTCTGGGGGCACAACTTGGTGAGGAGTCAGCCTGTCATTGACCCGAACCTTCTTTGGTGGCAGTCGCATGGGCCAGTGACGGTGCGGACGCTTGAGGACCCCGCGGAGGTGGTACGTCACTGTGTCAGCGAGGAGGATGAGCACGTCCATCGCTACATGGTTGCATTGGAGGGCACGTTCTCCAATACCTGGCAGGTTCTTCAGGGATCTCACTGGTGCTATGATCCTGTGATGGTTCCTTCTCTTTGGGTGTCCATCGCACGCCAATACCCGTCGTTCGCTAGGGTTTTGAGCTGTATTAGTGTGGTTATATGTATGATACTATTTGAGAGGTATTAGTTATAGTATTCGACGATGTACGAACGCAAGAGATGATTTAGTTTTGCTTATTGAAAGCATGCTAATTTGAATACTAATTTATTTTATGATTTAGTTTTCCTTATTGAACGCTCAAATTGGAGAACTACTCCTATTTTGAATGCTCAAATTGGAGAGCACTATGCAAGGCGTATGCATTTGATTAGTTGATATCTATAGGGTTTCACTAAGTCCTAAGATGAGGATAATGATGTTTTTATTTATATTTTGTTTTTGCAGCCAAATATCCATGTCATTGCCATCGTTGTCCCCGTCATCGACCCCCTGCGACCTCGAGGTGAGACCAGCCAAATATCCATGTCAATATGAGTCCTATAAGATATTTTGAAATGTTTTTTGTTCATATTTTCAACCATTGAAATGCAATGACCATCAAGTTTGAATGCAAAATAGGATATGTGTTTGCCCAAGTGGCCATTTTTGCAGGTAACACCTCCAAGTGGCCTATGTTTTGCCGGAGTGCTGATTAATTTCCGTTCCGGCAAATTTCAGGCGCTCGATATGTCCTTTTTTAGCAAAGGTCATGCCGGATTTTTTCACGAATTTCGGCATGACTTGTGCTAGAATATGTAGGAAATATCGAGTGGCCTAGATTTTATAGAAAGATAATTAAACAAAATTTTGGATTGACTTTAGGTCTACCAAGGCTCCATACATGACAATCAAAAAACGAGTGAGGGAGAAAGTCTGCACATTGTATGAGAGAGGAAGAATCCTGACTGTTGCCGTGGGGGTCGTTTCTCCATGTCCTTGTGCTAGACCTTTGTTATGCACTAGGGGAATGAGGAGTAACGACCATCACCGAGTATCGAAAAATCAGTGAGGGAGTGTGTCCACCATATATGAGAGAAGAAGAATGCTGACTGTTGTCATGGGGGTCACTTCTCCTTCGCTCCCGTGTGCTAGATATTTTGGTTTAGTGCACTCGGGGACGAAGGGAGGAGCGACCATCACCAACGGTAGAATATATACACCGCGTGAGCTGAGAGTTTTCAAAAAAGACTAGACGGGCCGATATTTAACCCGTACTGAATAATAATGAGCTAATTTAGTTTTTGTAGTGAATTTTAGAAATTTAATCTATGAATTATGAACATAGGAAATGTCCTCGGACGATGAAAGCCTCGCGGAGTGGTCCTGGTGCGGCGACGACCGGGGTTTCTGCGACAGACCTCACTTGGTGGAAGGTCGGCGCTTCAGCATTAAGCTCCAGGAGACTTTCGATGTTGAAACGGTATGCAACGATAATTAATCTCAACTTCTTCTTCTTCAACGTGTAATTTTCGTCTTTTACAATTCGACTAGCTTATCCCATGCCATGCAAGATGTTATGTCTTGGGGAGGATGGATTTTGAAGATCATAAAAATATGGAAACAAAGATAGTTCACCTAAGGACCCATCATGGTTTTGATTTTCCTGTAAATCTATACAATTTTTTGAGATCCCATTTTGGTTGCCCGAATTGGGAAGCACTTTACAAGGCATATGATTTCCATGAGAGTATGCTTGTCACCATGGATCTTGGTGATCCGACATCGAGGAAGACAAATTTTCACTTAAGCACATGAAGGTTTTATGCTTGTATACAGAAAGGATTTGCACTCCTACAGAGTCTTCAACCACGGATATTTGGGTCCTTGTTGATACGCTTTCAATTCTACCATTATGTGAGTTTCTCAAACATAATTATTAAGTAATTTATATTGTTTATTTCAAAATAGTCGCCAGCTTATTTCCATTGATATCTTATTTTCATTCTTCAAAGAATGTGCGGAAGATGGTATACAAAACCACCGATAGCGCGGAATTAACTTATCAGGAGAAAAATCATCTGATCTCATTTATTAATGATCTTGAAAATTACAATATCTGTTATCAAACTCCTGCACATTATGGTCAATACGTGCCACTAATGCACGTGGTGAATTACGGTAACATCCTTGGAGATGGCATGGTAAGATTTTTTACTATTATGACATCCGTGCACCTTTTGCAGAAATTCTTTGAAAACTAAACTAAATTGCTAGCTACGAAGTTATTACTATGTTTTTCAACAGAAAATCCCGAAGGATTGTGTGCCTCATCTGATGTTGCCGAAAGGTCGCCTTGATGTTATGAGCTTACGGCCAGGTCATCCTACACATCACAGTTGTTCATACCGGATTTCTAAAACCGACGAATACATGACAATCAAAGATTGGAAACAATGTATGGTCAGTCGTAGGGAGGTACTTGGAAGCAACATTGTGCGACGAGCAAGAATTGGAGACAGGACAATCTCCATTCTCCATTATGGAGAGTCAGGGCCTATCTTGTTTTATGCTATTTTACCTAAGAGAGTGTAATAGATCCTATTAGAGAGGAGTATGTCCGGTACAATGTGTTATTATGTGGTACAATGTGTTAGAGTTGATGATGATAAGGAGGAGGAGTTGTGATTATGACGGGTGACCAACTTGCTATATGATGTTTCATTGACGAAAATGATGATCATGAGTTGTTATATGACAATGATGTATTATGACGATAAGTTGTTAATGATATGATGATGATGATGATGATGATGATGATTTATTATGTCATTGGGTGAAAGAACCGCAGTTTAGTTTCAAGTGGATGGATCCAAAGTGACCATTGTTCACTTTGGAGCCATGCGCTTGAAACTAATTCACAGTTCTTTCGCCCAATGATGTAATAACTCATTCTGATGTAAAAACAATCTCTAAATTGCTACTGTATGAAAACTTATATAATGGCATATGGATACGACATAAAACAAAAAATAAATACGTAACAATAGTAGTAGCGCGTGTAGCGAGGCGCGCTGCTAGTAACTACCAGTAGCGATCACTACCAAAAGCGCTACTACTAAGCAGGTATAGCAGTAGCGCGGGCAAACACACGCTACAGATACACTTTAGCTGTAGCGTCGTATCAGTAGCGCGCCACCCCGCGCTACTACTATACCTAAAATCGGCGCTACTGCTAGCCTTTGCCCTAGTAGTGTAAGTTGCTGGAGAAGTTGCCTCAATTCCTCTTCAGACTCCACATAAGCAACTTCGTTGGCCTATCTTTTAGACGAATAACATCTCATCCATGTATATGGATCTCGTTATACGCACATGTCGTAATTGCATGTCTCCGGATGCCCATGATTTCTAAAGGATTGTGAATCCACAAGCATTTAGTCGATGAGTAGTGCTGATGAGGTTCATGCAAAGCCATGATTGAGAATACTGGCCAGCTGCAGGCTAGCTGCTCGAATATCTATTTAATTTGCTCTATCTCCACAGTCCGGCTACATCATGCCTTCAGATCAATGAAAAAATAGCATGCTATGGCAAAATAGCAAGGCTTTTAAAAATATTCTATTAGCGTGCTATTAGCGAGATATTGTACACTGGTTTATTTAGCAAGGCATTTCTCATAACGCTATAGTGTGCTATTAGCGATGCTATAGCACGCTATTTTTTTCAGTGCTCCAAATGTAGGCAAAGGTAAATATACCAATCAGATTGACATAATTCATGTGTGCTATAGATTTTGGTAGTTCATATGTGCATCTATTTTCTGATGCATATATGTGTAGATTTGGGTGCAAGCATTGAATTTTCTGATAAATTTAATGCAAGGTGTGATAACTACAAATATGTATATTTTTTTGTCATAATTAGGAGAAATAAATATTAAAAATTATTGTACGCTAAAATCTCCATACCAATTTTACTAACTCAATGTAATAAAAATAAGCCTTATGTCTGTCATCTGTCAGAAACATGTGATACGCAGACCCATATATGTGTTGCAGATTAAAAAAAAGCTATAATACCCACCTTACCTCAATTAGATATTTTCAGGTCAATCTGTTGTAGTTTAACAGAAAAGTGCAAATTTATTTTTGATGTAACTTAAATATCAACCCTTGCTAATATATTATGGTCCCAGGATCTGCTCATTGTCGGCAAAGAAAATGAATGTCTGCATGCATTCATGATAAAAATAGGCTTTGACAATTAATTTAAAAAATGGATATGACCTAAAAATTTGTCAAATATGTTGCCAATAGACACATGCTATTGCGGACACAAGACCAAATTAAACAGCTCCTAATGAGCGATCCCCATGAAGAAGAAAAATAGTAGGCGCATATAGCACTTTAGTGACAAGAAAATCTGCAGATTGGCCATGAAAGAAGACGGTGTGCTCCTTGGTGACCGAAGGCGTTGATGAGCACACCGTTGCCCTACAATGTGAAGTGCTAAGGACGCCCATGCCAAGAGCTGATGGTGAGTACTGGCCTATTGCAACTCCATGAGTTTCTTTTGTCTACATGTACGTGGCGATGAACGGGATCCATTTGCTCTAGATGCAGGCAATGGTAATTTTTTCAAGCAGGTTTGATCTATGTCATACATGCTAACAAGTTGGTGGTTTGATTATTATCTTGCGTGAGCATTAGATTTGCGTTGGGCAAATTCGTCACTTAATTTACTTCTTTTTATATGAAGCACATATATGGCTGGTTCATTGACTGCAGTGCGTGGGATTTGCTGATACTTTGGCACAAGGTATGATAACTACACATATATCTACTTCTGTCATTGTTAGGAGAATAGTGCAAATAGTAGTTAAATCATCATGTGCTCAAATTTCCATGCTAATATACCGCTACAAGGTTATAAAATTAAGCCTTCCATTTATCATTTGTGAGAAAGATCTCATGCACACAGACAATTATCCATGTCATGAACCGATATGACTTCTGTGTTTTCAATGGAAAATAACTAGAATTCCCCGCTTTTCCTCAATATGTTTTTCTTAGAAATTTAATAGTAAAAAAATCAGGTCCCCTATATGATGAATTTAAAAAAAACTCTAAAAAATGACAATATATTTTCATGTAACATAAATGGTTTATATCACATTTTTCCAGAAAGAATGAATAAAGAGCACGGATTCACTACTTATTACTAGGGGAAAATGAATGCCCACATGTACTCCATATAGAACACTTTGCATGAATATCTTTTGTAAATTTGACCTTAAAAATGAAATAACCTTAAAGATAAGAGTAAAGATGTTATCGAGAGCATGCTCAACATCTCTAAACCATAACATCAAACTCCGTCATAATTTGTCGGAAAATGGGATAACAAATGATACATCCACCGAATTTTGCATTTGCAAAACTGCAACCACCAATAAACAAGCAACCTTCATGAATATGGAACATTGTTACATTTATTATAAAATAAAGTTTCTGGGGTGAAAAATAGTTGTGTCTCGATTGATGGTTGGAAAAGGGTATACATGCAAACAGTACAATCACAAATGGATGGAGCTGTTTAACTCGATCCTTTTATCTATACAAAATTACAAATTAAATAATATTACACTGATCAAAATAGTGTACTGAATGTCCCTATATTTGAAAACCGGCAACTCTACGGGGTTAATAACTAGTATGTCTAATTAAGAACATTCTATCGTAGATGGCTTTAGCATCCCAAATATATGGATTATGCAGTAATCGTGACAAAAGTAAATAGATGGTTAAGAAGCTCAATGATCAGGATGAGAGGAAAAAGAGACTGGCAGCTGAACCGTACATGTTTGAGGAAGTAGACAATGCAACCCATACATTATATAAAATTAACATAATGTTGAATGTTACTAAAATATACGAGGTACATCAGGAGCACATACAACAGGGTTGGGGGAGGAAAACGCATATCAATTCTTACAGCAGAAACACAACAAAAAGTGAAAAACCAGGGATAAAGGAAACTCAGAACAGCCATCACACCGTCGCTCTCGTAACCACTTGTAGTACTGGTGATTTTATGCTGTTGGCGAATAAATAATAAAGTGTGGTTTGCTAATCGGTCATGCAGTGGTTGTGATCGGGACGCTGTAGAGGACGAGTGTCTCGACGGTGAGGCCGGGGCCGAAGCCGAAGAGGACACCCCACTCCTTACCCTCTCCAGTGGTTGTGTGGCCATCCTGGGAAGAGGTCTTACGCATCACATCGAGGACGAAGAGGACACATGCACTGGACATGTTGCCGTACTCCGACAGGACCTCTCGGCTAGCGCGCATGCGTTCCTTGTCAAGGCCAACTTTCTCCTCAACCATGTCCAGGATCGCCGGCCCGCCTGGGTGTGCAATCCAGAAGATGGAGTTCCAGTCATGGATGCCAAGAGGCTTTAAGGCGTCCTCTAGCGCTTGCTCGATGTTCTGGGAGATGAGCCCGGGCACGTCCTTGAGAAGGTGGATGGTGAGCCCCGCCTCCGTAAGGTGGCCGTTGATGGCACCCTCGGAGTCGGGCAGGATGGTCTGGCTCGCTGATACCAGTTGGAAGAGTGGCTTCTCGAAGGGCACGTCGGGGTCGGCGCCGATGATGGCAGCGGCCGCGCCATCGCCAAAGAGCGCATGTCCGACCAGCGAATCCAAATGGGATTTGGAGGGGCCACGGAATGCCATGGCGGTGATCTCCGAGCAGACCACCAACACACGTGCGCCGCGGTTGTTCTCGGCGATGTCTTTGGCCATGCGGAGCACTGTGGCCCCGCCAAAGCACCCTTGCTGGTACATCATGAGGCGTTTGACCGTCGGGGAGAGGCCGAGCAGCCTCGTCAACTGGTAGTCGGCGCCTGGCATGTCCACGCCAGAGGTGGTGCAGAAGACAACGTGGGTGATCTTCGACAACGGCTGGCCCCACTCCTTGATGGCCCTCTCTGCCGCCTCTTTCCCGAGCTTCGGGACCTCCACGACGACAATGTCGTGGCGTGTGTCGAGCGACGGCTCCATGTGGGAGCAGATGCTGGGGTTCTTTTTGAGGATCTCCTCGGTGAGGTGCATGTGCCTCTTCCTGATTGTGGACTTCTCGCACATCCTCTCGAACTTCTCCTTGAGGTCCGGGAGGTGCTCGCTCTTGGTGACCCTAAAGTAGTAGTCCGGGTAGGTGGCTTGGTACACGCAGTTGGCCGGGACGGCCGTGCCGATTGCCAGCACGGTCGCCAGACCCTCAGCACGCTGTGCCCTTCTCACTTCCTCCAACTTCACCGCCGCCATTGATCAGCACCAAGCAGTCGTACTAGCTAAGTAGCAAGGGCTTGTAAGGTGCACTTAACGTAAGATTGTATTTCTCAACTCTGGTGATAGAACTCACTGGGAGTGCTGCCACTTTATAGAACATGATTTGCTAACGGATCCAATTTTTTTATACCACAGTTGAATACACCGACAACTGAGCTTGTTTGTTTTCTTAATTCCGATGGGAGCGCCTGCAGCTTATAGAAACTCTACCATAATAGCGGTCTTAAGGAGCACGTACGATGCACAAAAAAATCAGCTTAATTTAGCAGTCGCAGCAATGTTTCCAATTTTAAAGTGCCAGTGAGTTTGCCGTGTTCCGCCCGCGGCAAACAGCACACGGCTGGACCGGGTCGGCAATCATTAAGATCGCTGAGTTCTTATTATAAGAAATTCGACAAAACAAAAAGCAACTACTGCCAAGTACGTAAAAAGGACAACTCGTCAAACACAGGGGTCGTTAACGGTGATGCCACATGGCAATGGCATGCACCTTTGCTGAGTTCCATCTAGGCAGACGTACTACGTGTGTGAGGCCCACACATAGCATGCCTTTTTTTGCCTAGTTACATCTGACAAAGAGTCGGCAGATCCTTTGCCGAGTTCCTGGCATGCGGTTTGCGAAGTACCTTTGTTTTGTTGTTGGTTGCCAGATAGGAGGTCATTGGGGAGGCCGGTTCTCGATTTATGTTCGAGTCAGGGTACTACTGCTCAGTCCATGAGGTGGAAAAGACTTAGTAACGAGCACGCGTCGCAACGCGCCATGGACTGCATGGAATAATCCCTAATCATTTACCCCCTGATTTTACGTGATGTGTTGTTACCTATGTCCGCATGCACCCATCGAATGCTACCCCAATAAAGATTGGTGCGAGGGAATGCAACATGAGAATGGTCATTGGCGTCATGCTTTGGAAATAATTGTGAAAAAAAGTTTAATTGATGGGTTAATCAAAAGCCAATAAATATGCTGTAAAATCCCATGTTCATCAGAAAATACTAGACATCAATATAAAGGATCTTTTACAATTATGAAACCATGACCGCTTGATCCGCATAACAGAGTATGGTGGACCAGAGATGACATAGAAATACCTAATAGACCATCATCGTTAACTTGATGTTAGCTTAAGCCAGAAGAAATGTCCTATTTGTTTTACGAGAAACCCTACCCAATCTCTTCTGCGAAGGGAAAAAGGAAAAACAGAAAAGCTACCATAGCAAGTTGCGCCATGGCTGCCGGCATTCCATGACGCAAGTACTTGGCTGGCCGGCTGCAACACCCTTCAAGTGCCGATCAAACTTTGAACGATAAAGAGGAAATAAACAGTAGTGGCATCAGTAGCCTGCCGGCCGGCCTGCCGAAACGTCCTTCGTCCTTGGTGTATATGAGTGTCCTATACCAGTTGGCGTTTTCATCAATCATGGCAGCTTTGGCCTCAGGAGGCTGGTACTTGACCCATTATCTCAAACTATCCAAGCCTAGATGGAAGTTCTCCTTGGATGCACGTCTTTCATTTCTGTTTTTAAATTCTTTTTTTGCCGTCTTCTGTTAATAATAGGACACATGGAAGCTGATGTGCGTTAGCGATAAAGCAACAGCGATTACGACACATGGTATCACCATACTACTTGGGGAAGCAGGGTACATCGGATGAGCCAGCATACCGCCAGATATGTGTCTTTCCACGTCCCAACAGATGAGCTAAAAATTAATGCCACCTTCCTCCTACAGCTAAATAATTTCTAAATTATGCTTATGGGACAGCAGTGTAAGATGTTACCTAGCGCGTGATTAAAGTTTCATTTTATGTTTCAAAGATTTGCACAATACATGCATTACTAATTTCTTCCAAAACTATCTATCTATCTATCTATCTATCTATCTATCTATTATTATTATTATTATTATTATTATTATTATTATTATTATTAATATTATTATTATTAGTATTATTATTATAAGACAGAAGAAAAGGAACGGTGGAGGTTTGTTAAACTTCAGTTATGGAAATTTAACGCTAGAGATTCATCATCTTATATACATAGGCTAGAGTAGATGAAAAAAAATATGTGATACGTGCAGTTAGGATCCCCATTCAGTTTGTATTTATATGCCGGAGAGTTTCGTGTTCACATGCACATCCTTCGTGTGAGTCCTGCACTCCTTTATGGATTTGTCTTACAAGACATTGTCTGTAGGCTATGTAAAAAATTAAATGTATATATTTAAAAGAAAATGATAAAATCCGAACATCGAATTTTTGACCATGGCAAAGCGAACGTGTTTTATGGATATTTTGGTTGACGCGAGTATGGCAACTTAGTTTGCAAGCATGGCAATTTTCTGGTAAAAATAAAATTGAGGGCGGATTTGCCATCTTATATCTTATATTTACTAATTGGAGGCACCATACGAGGTTCCACGTTAATCCTCATAAAGTAAGAATATTATCCGTCCAATCTCCAGATTAGTTATCTACAACCGTCAGATGAAATACCTTAATTAGGGACACATTAACATGAAACAAACTTCCCTCGGCATGTTGTTGCCTGTTGTACGAGTGTGGGATCCAAGATTTTTTGACGGTAGTTAAATAGCAACTCAATGGACGACTTCATCAGCTATACAGAACTACAGATGCATGTATATTGCACAAGGCACATGTCAGCAAGTTAACGTGCAGACTAAAGGCCTTCATCATGCGCAGGCGTGGTGGCGTTCGGTCTTCGTCAGAGCCTCTCAAGTATGGCGGCAACTTCACCTGCGGCCGTCAAGGCATCCTATAGTCCCATCGGCAGCTGAATCAGGTTCTGGATCAAGATACAGTCAATTAGGCGTACGCACAGGTTTGGATAAAATAATTCTTTTTCTGCAATTAGACACCTCTGCTCTGCGAGAAAGCAATGAAACAGTCCGTACCTTTTTTAAACTCTTTCATTATTATCTCAAGCAATGAAAGCAATGATACAGTCGACAATCAAAGCTACGGATGGCATGAAGAGGATTCAGGTTTGTTTCTTGCAGGGATGAAAAAGATTAGGGTTAGCTAGCTTAGCTTGGCGGACGATGTTGGTGCAATAATGCTGGGTAATGTTGAAATCTTTAGTCTCGACAAGTTATTTTTGTAAATACTTATGTAGTGATTACCTTTTCACAAAATATAATATGATTCAAAGCATACATATATCGTACTAAGCTGAACATGACATGCCTTGAAGAAAATCCATGACGTTGTGTGTCTTATCTACTATTCAAGGGTAAACAATTAATTTCTAGCATTGTGCAGCTAATTATTTTATTTTATTTTTGCTACTACGTTCTTATAGTACCAAATGTATCCCTTCTAATTAGGGTACTCATGTTATGTCATAGACCAATATTTCTAAAAAAAATCTTTTGGAAAAGCACAAGATATCTATATTAAATTATGTTCTGTGAAAGTTGAAACCAACAGATAGCTAGCACGTCAACAACACATCTCCTTATAATCACAATAGTCAGATTCAATAAAATTAAACATTCTTTTGTATAATTGTTATTTGGTGGAAAAGATAGTTACTGAAATTAGTATATGCGGTATTTTCTTTATGATCATGCATGGAAGTACAACTCCACTGTGTGTGGATTTCCCTAATCCTAATACTACGAATGTATTAGTTGTTGGAGTACACAAAGATATTTACAAGCAGGATAATATTTTTTTTAGTTCAAACCAGTGAATATCTCAAACTGACAATGGCTGTATTTCGAAAATCAGAAGGGATACTGAAAGACAAACTTTACTATTGTAGAATAACGCGAGTACAGTTCAATGAAATTACTTAACTCATATCTATATAATTATTTTCCTAAAGTGTGTCGTCTAACCTTTATGTATGAAGTACCATATACTAACCTTTATGCATAATAGGGAGATATTACAAATTTTCATGTCATATAGTACTAGTCTGTGCAGTAGAACGGGCTGACGACTATTGCATATAAACTAAACTTGCCATGGTCAATAAATATAAATCGCCCACCCGCAAAAAAAAATTGCCACAAAAAACTTCTATTTGCCATGGTCAAATCCCAAATCATTTGAGACTAATCGGCGTTGTATTTAAAAGGCCATAACATGCTCATTATCCTGTCTTACCCTAGGTTGCTCGAAAAGCCAGAACAATTGTTCTCTCGATACGTTCGTCCTATGCAGCTCATAGTGTCTGCCGGCGAGATGCAATGCCTCCAAACTAGCGGGCACCAACTGGCCGGGCGACCTACTCAGTGCAATAGTAGTACTACCACATCGAACTCCTCAAGCTTAATTATTCCGGTGGGCCGAACAGGTGCAACATCTATCAATGTGTAGGATCGAAAGTAAGTCTAGATAGGGTTATTAGACTACTTGACCAAATAAAAATCTAGCATTTTTCAAGTTTTATTTGTTGGTAGATTTTAGCAACTAGTACAAGTCAAGCAATCAACCTACACATGCAATTCTAAGAGTATAGCAACGAAAAGTAAAGCATTGCATATGAAGGTAAAGGGACGGGATTGGAGAGTGCAAACGCAATATCGATACGGAGATTTTTGGCATGGTTCCGATAGGTGGTGTTATCGTACGTCCACGTTGATGGAGACATCAACCCACGAAGGGTAACGGATGGGCGAGTCCATGAAGGGCTCCACCCACAAAGGGTCCACGAAGAAGCAACCTTGTCTACCCGACCATGGTCATCGCCCACGAAGGACTTGCCTCACTCGGGTAGATCTTTACGAACTAGGCAATCTCCTTGCCCTTACAAACTTCTTGGTTCAACTCCACAATCTTGTCAGAGGCTCCCAAGTGACAGCTAACCAATCTAGGAGACACCACTCTTCAAAAGGAAATAGATGGTGTGTTGATGATGAACTCCTTGCTCTTGTGTTTGAAATGATAGTCTCCCCAACACTCAACTCTCTCACACAGATTTGGCTATGGTGGAAAGATGATTTGAGTGGAAAGCTTTTGGGAAACGTAACATGCAATTTCAAAAAAATTCCCATGCTCACGCAAGATCTATCTAGGAGATGCATAGCAACGAGAGGGGGAGAGTGTGTCCACGTACCCTCGTAGACCGAAAGCGGAAGCGTTAGCTTAACGCGGTTGATATAGTCGAACGTCTTCTCGATTCAACCGATCAAGCACCGAACATACGGCACCTCCGAGTTCTGCAGACGTTCAGCTCGATGACGTCCCTCGAACTCTTGATCCAGTAGAGGTACGAAGGAGTAGATGAGTTCCATCAGCACGACGACCTGGTGACGGTGATGTGATCCGCACAGGGATTCGCCTAAGCACTACGACAATATGACGGAAGGAGTAAACGGTGGAGTGGGGCACCGCACACGGCTATGAAACAGTTGATGTGCCTTGAGGTGCCCCCCTGCCCTCGTATATAAAGGAGGAGAGGGGAGAGAGGGCAGGCCTGAAGGAAATATGCCCTAGAGGCAATAATAAAGTTATTATTTATTTTCTTATTTAATGATAAATGTTTATTATTCATGCTAGAATTGTATTAACCGGAAAGTTGGTACATGTGTGAATACATAGACAAAACATAGTGTCCCTAGTATGCCTCTACTTGACTAGCTCGTTAATCAAAGATGGTTATGTTTCCTAACCATAGACTTGTGTTGTCATTTGATAAACGAGATCACATAATTAGGAGAATGATGTGATGGACATGACACATCCTTTAGCTTAGCATTATGATCATTACCGTTTCATTGCTACTGCTTTCTTCATGACTTATACATGTTCCTCGGACTATGAGATTATGCGACTCCCGAATACCGAAGGAACACCTTGTGTGCTATTAAATGTCACAACATAAAAGGATGATTATAAGATGCTCTACAGGTGTCTCCGAAGGTGTTTGTTGGGTTGGCATAGATCGAGATTAGGATTTGTCACTCTGTGTTTTGGAGAGGTATCTCTAGGCCCTCTCAGTAATGCTCATCACTATAAGCCTTGAAAGCAATGTAACTAATTAGTTAGTTGCGGGATGAAGCATTACGGAACGAGTAAAGAGACTTGCCGGTAACAAGATTGAGCTAGGTATGATGATATCGACGATCGAACCTCGGGCAAGTAACATACCGATGACAAAGGGAACAACGTATGTTGTTATGCAGTTTGACCGATAAAGATCTTCGTGGAATATGTAGGAGCCAATAGTTCTTGATCGAATATCCAGATTCCGCTATTGGCTATTGATCGGAGATGTGTCTCGATCATGTCTATATAGTTCTTGAACCTATAGGGTTCGCACGCTTAATGTTTGATGATGATATGTATTATGAGTTATGTGTTTTTGATAACCGAAGTTTGTTCGAAGTCCCGGATGAGATTACAGACGTGATGAGGAGTCTCGAAATGGTCGAGACATAAAGATTGATATATTGAACCATGTTATTCGAACACCAGAAGTGTTCCGGGAAGTTTCGGGTAAAACCGGAGTGCCGGAGGGGTTACCGGAACCCCCGGGGGGAACTATTGGGCCACCATGGGCCTTAGTGGAGATAGAGGAGGGCCGCGGGAGGGCTGGCCACACCCCCCCCCCTTTGGGTCCGAATTGTACTAGGGGAAGGGGGCATCGCCCCCCTTTCCTACTCCCTCGTCCTCTCCTTCCTTCCCCCTCTCTTCCTTGGAGGGGAATCCTACTAGGACTAGGAAGTCCAAGTAGGACTCCTCCTCTTGGGGCGCACCATAGGGTCGGCCGGCCTCCCCCTCCCTCCTTTATATACGGGGGCAGGGGGCACCCTAGAACACACAAGTTTCTCTTAACTGTGTGTAGTGCCCCCCTCCACAATTACACACCTCGATCATACCATCGTAGTGCGCAGCCGAAGCCCTGCGCCGGTAACATCATCATCACCGTCGCCACGCCATTGTGCTGACGGAACTCACCCTCTTCCTCAACTGGATCAAGAGTACAAGGGACGTCATCGAGCTGAACGTGTGCTGAACTCGAAGGTGCCGTACGTTCGGTACGTACTTGGATCCGTTGGATCGCGAAGAAGTTCGACTGCATCAACCGCGTTATTGAAACGCTTCCCCTTGAGTGATCGTAGGATTTTTTTTGAAATTACCATGTTCCCCAACACGGCTAGGGCACGCCCACAAGGGGGGAGTCCTACTAGGACTCCAAGTCCTAGTTGCCCCCCTCC
>NC_041381.1:24646212-24657612 GCF_002162155.2 Triticum dicoccoides | reverse complement strand
GGAAAGGGGAAAGAGAGGGAGGAGGGAGAAGGAAAGGGGGGCCGCGCCCCCTCCCCTAGTCCAATTCGGACTCCCCATGGGTGGTGGGCACCACTTCCTCGTGGCCTGCCTCTCCTCTCCATATGGCCCATGAGGCCCATTACTTCCCTCTGGGGGTTCCGGTAACCCCTCAGTACTCCAAAAAATACCCGAAACACTCCAGAACCATTCCTGTGTCCGAATATAACCTTTCAATATATCAATATTTACCTCTCGACCATTTCGAGACTCCTCGTCATGTCCGTGATCTAACCCTAGACTCCGAACAACCTTCGGTCACCAAAACACATAACTCATATAATATATATCATCATCAAACATTAAGCGTGCGGTCCCTACGGGTTTGACAACTATGTAGACATGACCGAGACACCTCCGCGTCAATAACCTATAACGGAACCTGGATGCTCATATTGGTTCCCCACATATTCTATGAAGATCTTTATTGGTCGAACCGCAATGTCAACATACGTTATTCCCTTTGTCATCGGTATGTTACTTGCCCGAGATTAGATCGTCGGTATCTTCATACCTAGTTCAAGCTTGTTACCGCCAAGTCTCTTTACTCATTTCGTAGTGCATCATCCCGCAACTAACACATTAGTCACATTGCTTGCAAGGCTTCATATGATGTGCATTACCGAGGGGTCCCAGAGATACCTCTCTGATACTCGGAGTGACAAAACCTAATCTCGGTCTATGCCAGCCCAACAAACACCTTCGGAGATACGTGTAGAGAATCTTTATAAAGTTATGTTGTGATGTTTGATAGCACAGAAGGCATTCCTCCGGTGTCCGGAATTGTATAATCTCATAGTCGGAGGAATATATATTTGACATGAAGAAAGCAGTAGCAATAAAAATGAACGATCATTATTCTAAGCTAACGGATGGGTCTTGTCCATCACATCATTCCGCTAATGGTGTGATCCCGTTCATCAAATGACAACCCATGTCCATGGCTAGGAAATTTAACCATCTTTGGTCAACGAGCTAGTGTAGTAGAGGCATACTAGGGACACAGTGTTTTGTCTATTTATTCACACATGTATCAAGTTTTCGGTTAATACAATTCTACCATGAATAATAAACATTTATCATGAATAAGGAAATATAAAATAACAACTTTATTATTGCCTCTAGGGCATATTTCCTTCAGTCTCTGACTTGCACTAGAGTCAATAATCTAGATTACATTGTAATGTATCTAACACCCATGGAGTCATGGTGCTGATCATGTTTTGCTCGTGGAAGAGGCTTAGTCAACGGATCTGCATCATTCAGATCCGTATGTATTTTGAAAATCTCTATGTCTCCCTCCTTGACCAAATCTCGGATGGATATGAAGCGTCTCTTGATGTGTTTGGTCTTTTTGTGAAATCTGGATTCCTTCGCCAAGGCAATTGCTCCAGTATTGTCACAACAGATTTTCATTGGACCCGATGCGCTAGGTATTACACCTAGATCGGATATGAACTCCTTCATCCAGACTCCTTCATTTGCTGCTTCCGAAGCAGCTATGTACTCCGCTTCACACGTAGATCCTGCCACGATGCTCTGCATGGAACTGCACCAACTGACAGCTCCACCATTCAATAAAAGTACGTATCCGGTTTGTGACTTAGAGTCATCTGGATCAGTGTCAAAGCTAGCGTCTATGTAACCACTTATGACAAGCTCTTTGTCACCTCCATAAATGAGAAACATATCCCTAGTCCTTTTCAGGTATTTCAGGATGTTCTTGACTCCTGTCCAGTGATCCACTCCTGGATTACTTTGGTACCTCCCTCCTAAACTTATAGCAAGGCACGCATTAGGTCTGGTACACAACATACCATACATGATAGAACCTATGGCTGAAGCATAGGGAATGAATTTTATTTTCTCTCTATCTTCTGCGGTGGTCGGGCATTGAGTCTGATTCAACTTCACACCTTTTAACACAAGCAAGAACCATTTCTTTGACTGATCCATTTTGAACTTCTTCAAAACTTTATCAAGGTATGTGCTTTGTGAAAGTCCTATCAAGCGTCTTGATCTATCTCTATAGATCTTGATTCCCAATATATAAGAAGCTTCACCGAGGTCTTTCATTGAGAAACTCTTATTCAAGTATCCTTTTATGCTATTCAGAAATTCTACATCATTTCCAATCAACAATATGTCATCCACATATAATATTAGAAATGCTATACAGCTCCCACCCAGTTTCTTGTAAATACATGCTTTCTCCAAAAGTCTGTATAAAACTATATGCTTTGATCACCCCATCAAAGTGTACATTCCAACTCTGAGATGCTTGCACCAGTGCATAAATGGATAGCTGGAGCTTGCACACCTTATTAGGACCTTTAGGATCGACAAAACCTTCTGGTTGCACCATATACAACTCTTCTTTAAGAAATCCATTAAGGAATGCAGTTTGGACATCCATTTGCCAGATTTCATAATCATAAAATGCGGAAATTGCTAACATGATTCGGACAGACTTAAGCATCACTATGGGTGAGAAAGTCTCATCGTAGTCAACTCCTTGAACTTGTCAAAAACCCTTTGCAACAAGTCGAGCTTTATAGACAGTAATATTACCATCAGCGTCAGTCTTCTTCTTGAAGATCCATTTATTATCTATGGGCCGCCGATCATCGGGCAGATCCACCAAAGTCCACACTTTGTTCTCATGCATGGATCCTATATCAGATTTCACGGCCTCAAGCCATTTATCGGAATCTGGGCTCATCATAGCTTCTTCATAGTTCGTAGGTTCGTCATGGTCAAGTAACATAACCTCTAAAACAGGATTACCATACTACTCTCGTGTGAATCGTGCTCTGCTACACCTATGAGGTTCTGTAGCAACTTGATCTATAGTTTCATGATATTTATCATTAGCTTCCTCTCTAGTTGGTGTAGGCATCATAGGAACTGATTTCGTGGATGAGCTACTTTCCAAATTGAGAGAAGGTACAATTACCTCATCAAGTTCTACTTTCCTCCCACTCACTTCTTTCAAGAGAAACTCCTTCTCTAGAAAGGATCCATTCTTAGCAACAAAAATCTTGCCTTCAGACTTGTGGTAGAAGATGTACCCAATTGTTTCCTTAGGGTATCCTATGAATACACATTTCTCCGATTTGGGTTTGAGCTTATCGGGTTGAAGCCTTTTGACATAAGCATCGCATCCCCAAACTTTAAGAAACGACATCTTAGGTTTTCTACCAAACCAAAGTTCATATGGTGTTGTCTCAACGGACTTTGTCGGTGCCCTGTTTAAACTGAATGCAACTGTCTCTAAGGCATAACCCCCAAATGATAGTGGTAAGTCGGTAAGAGACATCATAGATCACACCCTATCCAATAAAGTGTGGTTATGATGTTTGGACACACCATTATGTTGTGGTGTTCCAGGTGGCGTGAGTTGTGAAACTATTCCACATTGTTTTAAATGAAGGCCAAACTCGCAACTCAAATATTCTCCTCCATGATCAGATCATAGAAACTTTATTTTCTTGTTACGATGATTCTCCACTTCACTCTGAAATTCTTTGAACTTTTTAAATGTTTCAGACTTGTGTTTCATTAAGTAGATATACCCATATCTGCTCAAATCATCTTTGAAGGTCAGAAAATAACGATACCCGCCACGAGCATCAACACTGATTGGACCGCATACATAGATATGTATTATTTCCAACAAGTCACTAGCTCGTTCCACTGTTCTGGAGAACGGAGTTTTAGTCATCTTGCCCATAAGGTACGGTTCGCAAGTATCAAATGATTCATAATCAAGTGATTCCAAAAGTCCATCTTTATGTCGTTTCTTCATGAGCTTTACACCGATATGACCCAAAGGCAGTGCCACAAATAAGTTGCACTATCATTATCAACTTTGCATCTTTTGGCATCAATATTATGAATATGTGTATCATCACGATCAAGATTCAACAGAAATAGACTACTCTTCAAGGGTGCATGACCATAAAAGATATTAATCATATAAACAGAACAACCATTATTCTCTGATTTAAATAAATAATCAGCTCGCAATAAACAAGATCCAGATATAATGTTCATGCTCAACGTTGGCACCAAATAACAATTATTCAGGTCTAAAACTAATCCCGAAGGTAGATGTAGGGGTAGCGTGGCGACGGCGATCACAACAACATTGGAACCATTTCTGACGCGCATCGTCACCTCGTCCTTAGACAATCTTCTTTAATCCATAGTCCCTGCTTTAAGTTACAAATTTGAGCAACCGAACCGGTATCAAATACCGAGGCACTACTACGAGAATTAGTAAGGTACGCATCAATAACATGTATATGAAATATACCTTTGTTGACTTTGCCATCCTTCTTATCCGCCAAATACTTGGGGCGGTTCTGCTTCTAGTGACTAGTTCCTTTGGAGTAGAAGCACTCAGTTTCAGGCTTGGGTCCATTTTTGGGTTTCTTCCCGGGAGTGACAACTTGCTTGTCAGTCTTCTTGAAGTTCCCATTTTTTTACCCTTGCCCTTCTTCTTGAAACTAGTGGTTTTGTTAACCATCAGCACTTGATGCTCCTTCTTGATTTCTACCTCCGCGGCCTTTAGCATTGTGAAGAGCTCGGGAATACTCTTTTCCATCCCTTGCATATTGTAGTTCATCACGAAGCCTTTGTAGCTTGGTCGCAGTGATTGAAGAACTCTATCAATGACAAAATCATATGTAAGACTAACTCCCAGCTGAGTCAAGTAATTATGGTACCCAGAAATTCTGAGTATGTGCTCACAAATAGAACTGTTCTCCTCCATCTTATAGCTATAGAACTTGTTGGAGACTTCATATCTCTCAACTCGGGCATTTGCTTGAAGTATTAACTTCAACTCCAGGAACATCTCATATGGCTCATGACGTTCAGAACATCTTTGAAGTTCCGACTCTAAGCCGTAAAGCATGGCACACTGAACTATAGAGTAGTCATCAACACACAATTGCCAAACAATCACAATGTCTGCAGTTGCTAGGGCAGTTGTGGTACACCTAGAGGTGCATCAAGGACATAATTCTTCTGTGCAGCAATGAGTATAATCCTCAAGTTACGGACCCGTGCAGCAATGAGTATAATCCTCAAGTTACTGACCCAGTCTGTGTAGTTGTTGCCATCATCTTTCAACTTAGATTTATGTAGGAACACATTAAAATTCAAAGGAATGGTAGCCATTGATCTACAACATAGATATGCAAAAAACTATCAGGACTAAGTTCATGATAAATTAAGTTAAACTTAATCATATTACTTACGAACTCCCAATTAGATATACATCCCTCTAGTCATCTAAATGATATGCGATCCAAATCAACTAAACCATGTCCGACTATCATGTGAGATGGAGTAGTCTTCAATGGTGAAAATCACTATGTTGATCATATCTACTATATGATTCATGTTCGAACTTTCAGTCTCCAGTGTTCCGAGGCCATATCTGTATATGCTAAGCTCGTCAAGTTTAACCCGAGTATTCCGCGTGTGCAAATCTGGCTTGCACCCGTTGTATTTGAACGTAGATCTTATCACACCCGATCGTCAGGTGGTGTCTCAGCACGAAGAACTTTTGCAACGGTGCATACTCGGGGAGAACACTTATACCTTCAAATTTTAGTAAGGGATCATCTTATAATGCTACCGCCGTATTATGGAAAATAAGATGCATAAAAGATAAACATCACATGCAATCGTAATATGTGACATGATATGGCCATCATCATCTTGTGCTCATGATCTCCATCACCGAACCAACATCATGATCTCCATCGTCACCGACTTGACACCTTGATCTCCATCATTGTGTCGTGGTCGTCTCGCGAACCATTGCTTCTATGACTATCGCTACCGCTTAGTGATAAAGTAAAGAAATTACATAGCGTTTCTATTTCATACAATAAAGCGACAACCATATGGCTCCTGCTAGTTGCCACTAACTTATACAAAACATGATCATCTCATACAACAATCTTTATATCACATCATGTTTTGACCATATCACATCACAACATGCCCTGCAAAAACAATTTAGACATCCTCTACTTTGTTTGTTGCAAGTTTTACGTGGCTGCTACAGGCTGCTAGCATGAACCGTACATACCTACGGCAGAAAAACCAGAACGGTGATTTATCAAGTTTGCTGTTTTAACCTTCACAAGGACCGGTTGCAGTTAAATTCGATTCAACTAAAGTTGGAGAAACAGACACCCGCCAGCCACCTTTATGAAAAACTAGTTGCATGTCTGTCGGAGGAACCGGTCTCATGAACGCGGTCATGTAAGTTTGGCTCAGGCCGCTTCATCCAACAATATCACCGAATCAAAATAAGACATTGGTGGTAAGCAGTACGACGATCACCGCCCACAACTCTTTGTGTTCTACTCGTGCATATCATCTACGCATAGACCTGGCTCGGATAACACTGTTGGGAAACGTAGCATGCAATTTCAAAAAAATTCCTACGCTCACGCAAGATCTATCTAGGAGATGCATAACAACGAGAAGGGAGAGTGTGTCCACGTACCCTCGTAGACTGAAAGTGGAAGCGTTAAATTAACGCGGTTGATGTAGTAGAACATCTTCTCGAATCAACCGATCAAGTACCGAACATACGAAACCTCTGAGCTCTGCACATGTTCAGCTCGATGAAGTCCTTCGAACTCTTGATATAGTAGAGGCACGAAGGAATCAATGAGTACCGTTAGCACGACAGCGTGATGGCGGTTTTGGTGATGTTATCCGCGCAGGGCTTTGCCTAACACCACGACAATATGACCGGAGGAGTAAATGGTGGAGGGGGACACCGCACACAGCTAAGACAATTGTTATGTATTTGGGGTGCCACCTGCCCCCGTATATGAAGGAGGAGGGGGGAGGCTGGCCGGCCTTAGGGAGGCGCCATGTGGGGGGAGTCCCACTAGGACTCCTAGTCCTAGTCGACTCCGCGCCTTCCTTCCAACGGAGAGGGGGAAAGGGAAAAGAGGGGGAGAGGGAGAAGGAAAGAAGAGCCGCACCCCCACCCCTTATCCAATTATGACTCCCTTGTGGGGGGCGCCACCTCTTGTGGCATGTCTCCTCCTCTCCCCTATGGTCCATGAGGTCCATTAACTTTCTCGGGGGTTCTGGTACTCCAAAAAATTCCCGAATCATTTTAGAACCATTTCGGTGTCCGTATATAACCTTCCACTATATCAATCTTTACCTCTAGGCCATTTCGAGACTCCTCGTCATTTCCGTGATCTCATCCGGGAATCCGAACAACCTTCGGTCACCAAAACACATATCTCATATAATACACATCGTCATCGAACGTTAAGCGTGCGGACCCTACGGGTTCGGGAACTATTTAGACATGCTCATATTGGTTCCCCCATATTTTATGAAGATCTTTATCGGTCGAACCGCAATATCAACATACGTTATTCCCTTTGTCTTCGGCAGGTTATTTGCCCGGGATTCGATCATCGGTATCCTCATACCTAGTTCAATCTCGTTACCGGCAAGTCTCTTTACTCGTTCCGTAGTGCATCATCCCGTAACTAACTCATTAGTCACATTGCTTGCAAGGCTTCATATGATGTGAATTACCGAGAGGGCCCAGAGATACCTCTCCGATACTTGGAGTGACAAATCCTAATGTCGATCTATGCCAACAAAACAAACACCTTTGGGGATACCTATAGAGCATCTTTATAATCACCCAATTATGTTTTGACGTTTGATATGACACAAGGCATTCCTTCGGTGTCCGGGAGTTGCATAATCTCATAGTCCGAGGAATATATATGACTCGAAAAAAGCGGTAGCAATAAAACGGAACGATCATTATGCTAAGCTAACGGATGGGTCTTGTCCATCACATCATTCCACTAATGATGTGATCCCGTTTATCAAATGACAACTTATGTCCATGGCTAGGAAACTTCACCATCTTTAATCAACGAGCTAGTCTAGTAGAGGCATACTAGGGACACGTTGTTTTGTCTATTTCTTCACACATGTATCAAGTTTCTGGTTAATGCAATTCTAGCATGAATAACAAACATTTATCATGAATAAGTAAATATAAAAGAACAACTTTATTATTGCCCCTAGGGCATATTTCCTTCATGAAGAGCTCGGGAATAGTCTTTTCCGTCCCTTGCATATTGTAGTTCATCACGAAGCCTTTGTAGCTTAGTGGCAGCGATTGAAGAACTCTGTCAATGACACAATCATCTGGAAGATTAACTCCAATCTGAGTCAACTGATTATGGTACCGAGACATTCTGAGTATGTGCTCACTAACATAATTGTTCTCCTCCATCTTGCAGCTATAGAACTTGTTGGAGACTTCATATCTCTCAACTTGGGCATTTGCTTGAAATATTAACTTCAACTCCTGGAACATCTCATATGGTCCATGACGTTCAAACAGTCTTTGAAGTCTCGATTCTAAGCCGTAAAGCATGGCACATTGAACTAACGAGTATTCATCAACACGCGACTGCCAGGCATTCACAATGTCTGCAGTTGCTGGGGCAGGTGGTACACCTAGCAGGTCATCAAGGACATAATTCTTCTGTGCAGCAATGAGGATAATCCTGAAGTTACGGATCCAGTCTGTGTAGTTGCTACCATCATCTTTCAACTTAGGTTTCTCTAGGAACACGTTAAAATTCAAGGGAACGGTAGCACGGGCCATAGATCTATAACATAGATATGCAAAAAACTATCAGGACTAAGTTCATGATAAATTAAGTTCAATTACTTAAGAACTCCCACTTAGATAGACATCCCTCTAGTCATATAAATCAACTAAACCATGTCCGATCATCACGTGAGATGGAGTAGTCATCAATGGTGAACATCTCTATGTTGATCATATCTACTATATGATTCAGGTTTGACCTTTCGGTTAACATTGTTCTGAGGCCATGTCTGTATATGCTAGGCTCGTCAAGTTTAACCCGAGGATTCTGCATGTGCAAAACTAGCTAGCACTCGTTGAACGTGAACGTAGAGCTTATCACACCCGATCATCATATGGTGTCTTAGCATGAAGAACTTTCGCAATGGTGCATAATCGGGGAGAACACTTATACCTTGAAATTTTAGTAAGGGATCATATTATAATGCTACCACCGTACTTAGCAAAGAAAAATAAGATGCATAAAGATAAACATCACATGCAATCAAAATATGTGACATGATATGGCCTTCGTCATCTTGTGCTTTTGATCTCCATCACCAAAGCAACGTCATGATCTCCATTGTCACCGGCTTTACACCTTGATCTCCATTGTAGCGTCGTGGTCGTCTCGCCAACTATTGATTATACGACTATCGCTGCCGCTTAGTGATAAAGTAAAGCAATTACATAGTGTTTGTATCTCATACAATAAAGTGACAATCATATGGCTCCTGCCAGTTGCCGATAACCTTTTACAAAACATGATCATCTCATACGACATCTTATATCACATCATGCCTTAACCATATCACATCACAACATGCCCTGCAAAAACAAGTTAGACCTCCTCTACTTTGTTGTTGCAAGTTTTACATGGCTACTATGGGCTTCTAACATGAACCGTACATACCTACGGCACAAAAACCACAACGGTGATTTATCAAGTTTGACGTTTTAACATTCACAAGGACCAGCCGTAGTCAAACTCGATTCAACTAAAGATAGAGAAACAGACACCCGCCAGCCACCTTTATGCAAAACTAGTTGCATGTCTGTCGGTGGAACCAGTCTCGTGCACACGGTCATATAAGGTTGGTCCGGGCCCCTTAATCTAACAATACCGTCGAATCAAAATAAGATGTTGGTGGTAAGCAGTATGACTATGACCGCCCGCAACTCTTTCTGTTCTACTCGTGCATATCATCTACGCATAGACCTACTTCGGATGCCATTGTTGGGAAACATAGCATGTAATTTCAAAAAAAATCCTACGCTCACGCAAGATCTATCTAGGAGATGCATAGCAATGAGAGGCGGATAGGGTGTCCACGTACCCTCGTAGACCGAAAGCAGAAGCATTAGCTTAACATGGTTGATGTAGTCGAATGTCTTTTCGATTCAACCGATCAAGAATCGAACGTACGATACCTCCGAGTTCTGCACACGTTCAGCTCGATGACGTCCCTCGAACTCTTGGTCCAGTAGAGGTATGGAGGAGTAGATGAATTCCGTCAACCCGACGGTGTGGTGAAGGTGATGGTGATGGTGATGTGATCCGCGCAAGGTTTCTCCTAAGCACTATGACAATAGGACCAGACGAGTAAACGGTGGAGGGGGCACCACACACGGCTAAGAAACAATTGATGTGACTTAAGGTGCCCCCTACCCCCGTATATAAAGGAGGAGAGGGGAGAGGGCCGACCAGGGTTCGCCCCCAAGGGGGGAGTCCTACTAGGACACTGATGACCAACAAGTGTAGGGGATCGATCGTAGTCCTTTCGATAAGTAAGAGTGTTCAACCCAACGAGGAGCAGAAGGAAATGACAAGCGGTTTTCAGTAAGGTATTCTCTGCAAGCAGTGAAATTATAGTTAACAGATAGTTTTGTGATAAGATAATTTGTAACGGGTAAGAAGCAATGAAAGTAAATAAGGTGCAGCAAGGTGGCCCAATCCTTTTTGTACCAAAGGACAAGTCTGGACAAGTTATTATATGAGAAAAGCGCCCCCGAGGACACATGGGAATTATCATCAAGCTAGTTTTCATCACGCTCATATGATTCGCGTTCGTTACTTTGATAATTTGATATGTGGGTGGACCGGTGCTTGGGTACTGCCCTTTCTTGGACAAGCATCCCACTTATGATTAACCCCTATTGCAAGCATCCGCAACTACAAAAGAAGTATTAAGGTAAACCTAACCATAGCATGAAACATGTGGATCCAAATCAGCCCCTTACAAAGCAACGCATAAACTACGGTTTAAGCTTCTGTCACTCTAGCAACCCATCATCTACTTATTACTTCTCAATGCCTTCCTCTAGGCCCAAACAATGGTGAAGTTTCATGTAGTCGACGTTCACATAACACCACTAGAGGATAGACAACATATATCTTATCAAAATATCGAACAAATACCAAATTCACATGACTACTTATAGAAAGACTTCTCCTATGTCCTTAGGAACAAACGTACTACTCACAAATCGTATTCATGTTCATAATCAGAGGGGTATTGATATGCACTAAGGATTTGAACATATGATATTCCACAAAATAAACCAACTAGCATCAACTACAAGGAGTAATTAACACTGCTAGCAACCCATAGGTACCAATCTGAGGTTTTGGTACAAAGATTGGATACAAGAGATGAACTAGGGTT
>NC_041381.1:24608197-24645945 GCF_002162155.2 Triticum dicoccoides | reverse complement strand
AGGAACATTGGTGACGATGATGGCGCTGATTTCCCCCTCCCAGAGGGAAGTTTCCCCGGCAGAACAGCTCCGCCGGAGCCCTCGATTGGTTCCGCCAAGGTTCCGCCTCGTGGCAACGAAGTTTCGTCTTGTAAGTTTGCTTATGATTTTTTCCAGGGTAAAAGACCTCATATAGCAGAAGATGGGCACCGGAGGTCTGTTAGGGGGCCCACGAGGCAGGGAGGCGCGCCCCCGACCCTCGTGAACAGGGTGTGGGCCCCCTGACGCAGATTCCTTCGCCAGTATTTTTTATTAATTCCAAGAATGACTTTTGTGGAGTTTCAGGACTTTTGGAGGTGTGGAGAATAGGTCTATAATATTTGCTCCTTTTCCAGCCCAGAATCCCAGCTGCCGGCATTCTCCCTCTTCATGTAAACCTTGTAAGATACGAGAGAATAGCCATAAGTATTGTGATATAACGTGTAATAACAATTCATAATGCAATTAATATCGGTAGAAAAGCATGATGTAAAATGGACGTATCAACTCCCCCAAGCTTAGACCTCGCTTGTCCTCAAGTGGAAGCGGATATCAAAAAATATGTCCACATGTTTAGAGATAGAGGTGTCGATAAAAATAGAATACGAACATGCAGGCATCATGATCATTCTTATAACAGCAACATATATATATATATATATATATATATATATATATATATATATATATATATTGTCATATAATTTCTTATGTTCAAGTATCAATCTATTCACAATGTCAAGTATGGTTCAGAAACTTCATTGAGAACTAACAAACTATAATATCAGTCATTGAGGCAATTGCAATTTATCATAACATAGGAAAGAGTCAACATAACAGCTTTTCAGCAAGTCCACATACTCAACTATCATTTAGTCTTTCACAATTGCTGACACTCATGCAATACTTGTGGTTCTGGAGTTTTAATCAGACACAGAGAAAGATAGGCGCTTATAGTGTTGCCTCCCAACGTTTTACCTCAAGGGTAAAGTCAACAATAATAGTTCATGCTAACGTACATCCAATTGGATATATGTATCAAGATCTTTCCAACACGACGTGCTTGCCAAAGGATAAAATAAAAAGAAAAGGTGAAGATCACCTTGACTCTTGCATAAAGTAAAAGATAGGCCCTTCGAAGAGGTAAGCAGAGGTTGCTGTCGGTGTCAAAACCGGCGGATCTCGGGTAGGAGGTCCCGAACTGTGCGTCTAAGGCTAATGGTAACAGGAGGCTGGGGACACGATTTTTACCCAGGTTCGGGCCCTCTCGATGGAGGTAATACCCTACTTCCTGCTTGATTGATCTTGATGATATGAGTATTAGAAGAGTTGATCTACCACGAGGTCAGAGAGGTTAAACCCTAGAAGCTAGCCTATGGTATGATTGTTGATGATAATGATCGTGAGTCCTACGGACTAAACCCTCTGGTTTATATAGACACCGGAGGGGGCTAGGGTTACACAGAGTCGGTTTACAGAGGAGGAGATCTACATCCGGATCGCCAAGCTTGCCTTTCACACCAAGGATAGTCCCATCCGGACACGCGACGAAGTCTTCTATCTTGCATCTTCATAGTCCAACAGTCTGGCCAAAGTATATAGTCCGGCTGTCCGGATACCCCCTTATCCAGGACTCCCTGAGTAGGCCCCGAACCAGGCTTCAATGACGACGAGTCCGACGCGCAGATTGTCTTCGACATTGCGAGGCGGGTTCTATCTCCGAATACTCCAAGATAAATTCCGAACACAAGGACCGTGTCCGGCTCTGCAAAATAGCATTCCATATATCACCGTAGAGAGAATAATAATAATCCACAAATCAAATCTATTGACAATTCTTCGAAGAGTGACATCACGCCACGGTCAGGTTTTTATTCGAACCATTCTTACAACTTGCTACCGCACACACCACGAGGCGGTTTCCTTGGCACGTCCTGTTGGAGCAGAGATCGAGTTCCCCCTTATTATGGGATTGTCATCAATACGGGTATGGGTAATCCAACCGTGCCTGTTGGCATGACCCCGTGTTTTTAGGCAAGTCCCGAACGACCACGTTCGGGGACGCTTGATATTCTTCCCCCTTTATAAAGGGGCCGATGCCTATCCCTCTATCTCCACGCTCGCACATCTCGCGCCCTGAGTTACAACACCGAAAGCCCGAGCTTAAGCACTCCGGATCTCCGATCATGTCCGGATCTGACCATCAAGGCCGATGGATGGCCTCCTCTGTCAAAGAGGAGGATATTGCGAAGCTCAGGGAGGCTGGGTATTTGGCCGCCAATGTCAAGCACATGCTTCCTGCTCCCGAACAGGTTATCCCCACTCCCGAGACCAACGAGAGCGTCGTATTTGTCTCCCACTTCCTCCGGGGCTTAGGTATCACCCTTGATCCCGTTGTGAGGGGGCTCATGCACTACTACGGGCTAGATTTCCATGATCCAGCGCCGGATTCCATCCTCCACATCTCGTCATTTGTCGTTGTGTGTGAGGCCTTCCTTCACATCGCCCCCACTTCGGCTTATGGCTCAAGACTTTCGATGTGAAGCCGAAGATAATTGAGGAGCGACACGTAGAGTGAGGAGGTGCCATAATAAGTAGGAACGTTGATGCCCCATGGTGTGAAGGCTCCTTCCCAGAGGTATCTGATTTATGGCAACGGAGGTGGTTCTATGTCACAGCTCCCCGAGGCTGAAAGTGGGTGGCCGTGCTTGCCTTCCGCTCGGGCCCTCCGCCCCAACTGGCATCGTGGGCCAATGTGGTACTAAAATGGGGGCCTGCGGATGATGTACCAATGCTTCAAAGCTGCATTCGGGAGCTCCTCGAGAGGAACATTAGTCTCGTCAAAATATCCAAGTAATGCTAGTCCGGCGGATCCTGCCGTGCAAACGCCGGCCTCTCCGGATGTGGGAATTCAATCCAAAAGGTCTGCGGGCCATTCAACACTTCTTCGGTATGACACCCGAAGTGATGTACAAGTTGTTCTTCGGACCACGAATAACGTGTCCGGACACCACCGAGGATGCGGGCCTGAGCTGCAATCGCCTCGGTACCCAAGTAAGTAACCCTATAACCGAACACCTTGCTTATATTTGTCATAGCATTGATCTGAACACTGTCCGCAACCAGGATTGTCTTAGAAAGACGGAGAGGATCAGGTGTGCGACCCCTCTTCCCGAAGGTTTGCCTGGCCCGGCAATGGCCAGGATTCTCGAACGGACACTTAGTTGGGTGCTACCAAAGAAAGCTGAAGGGGAGAGCAGGGAGGCCAAGAGTGGGCCTCACATACTGCACGTCCGAACCGAGGGAATCAACACCTCCACAGAGGAGGAGAATCGGGGAGGCGACTCCGAGGTTTCCTCCCCCCGCGGGAAGAATAGGGCCACCTCCGAAGATTTGGAGACGGGGGCGCCTAAACAAGGGAAAATGATTTCGCCCGAGGACCCTGCTTCGATGGGCGTCCCCGCCGTACAGCGCCCGTTAACGGGCTAGCCCTCCACCGAGCTGTAACTTTAATTAAGCAAGGATCTTATTGCTTTTTTCCTCTGAGAGTAATAATCGGGACCTGTGTATTGTAGCCCGGCCAGCAGTTCATCTCAACAGGGTTCGTCTTTGGGGGACCTTCTTTCGGAGACGATGGAGAGTGAAACCCCACCTGCCTCTCCGCCCCGTGTGGCGGGCGACCCTGAGGTATCGTCACGGAGGAGTCCAGATCCAAAGGGGCCAGAAGTTAACACTTCGGCCGCCCCGAGCCCGGCGCGTTCGGCTCTTGCGGCGGACAATGGGAAGGGTCCAGGAGAGTCCGGTGTCCGGCCGAACACGCTGACGGGCCTCCCTGAGTCAGCTGGTCTCCTGGAGGATCATCGTACCCTAATGGGTATGCTGTCGAAGAGAATTTCCTCCGCCACAAGTATTTTGAACAAAGCTTTTAGGAGCCTGCTCAAAGGATTTGAGGTAAGTCGCAATTGCTAGTTGAGCCGCACGCGATACATGTGCTCTGTGTAGATAGTAGCCCCTGAGAATATGGATGCCAGCCCATGGCGACAACCGGAGGATCAAACTCCCAGTTAATGGTCACACTTGCATTGATGTGCAAGTTGCTAAGGGTTCAGCAATAGACCAAGCTGCTGAATGCGCCGAATTGAGCCGGCCGATTGACATTGTGGAGGTCGACTTCATGCTTGTGAACAAGCGATTCGAGGAGTCGCGGAGTATGCTTTCTTATATCCACATCTATTTTTGCAAGAAGGTTGAAATATTAATGTGATGTTATGTAGTTGCAGGCGGAGCTGCTGCCGTTGAGACCCTGAGGGCGGAGCTTGCTCTAGCAAAGGAACAAGCCTGGATTAGTAATGCAGCTGCTCTAAAGGCAGCCGAAGAATTAAAGGCCGAACAGGCCGCTCGCCTCCGAAGCGAGGAGAAGATAGCCGAGATGGATGTGGAGCTGAGGGACGCCGCCAGCCGGTATGAGCTTCTCGAAAAGGAGAATCAAACAAAGGCGGCCGACCTGAAGAAGGCGATGGATTCGGATAAAGAGATGCGCTCTCAGATTAGAGACGCACGGGAGGAACTTCGACAAGCCGGAGAAATCGCGGCCGGAAGACCTTATGTGTTGCGGATGAAGTTTTTGGATCCAAAGTATGCTCCGTTGGATAAGCTATGGAGCGCCGCAGATGAGTATGCGGACTTGGCGAAGACTGCGACTGATGCGACCAAGTTATTCAAGGATCATGAGGATAATAAAATGGAGAGGCTGTTCTGGTCACAATTTGATGCTCCAGCGCACTCCTTGCCCTTGAGTGAGAAGATGGCCGCCATAGCCGAGCTCCATAGGCTGTCCGGCCTTGCAATGAGGTCTGTAATAGACCTTTTGTGGCCGAAGGTACCGAAGCCTGACAGTTACTTTGGTCTGGTGCAACGATTATTTGGCGCCAGGGCACAGTTTTATCAATGAAGAGATCGGCGTGCATAGAGGGTGCGCAGATGGCTCTTGCCGGCGTGAAAACGTACTGGGCGGATATGGAGGCCACCTGCATTGCAACCCGGGGTTCGGCCGGAAGCCAAGACCCATCCGAGCACTATTTTGAGCAGGTTATAGAAGGTGCTCGTATAATAGAGGCCCAGTGCTCCAAGAATGTCATGTTTGAGTGATGAAATTGTAAACAACTATGTGTTCAATTATGGAGGCTGCTTTTTTGTATATTTTTGCCTGTAAGTATTATAGTGTCTCCTGTGCGGCTGTTTATATATGCATATAATCGTGAAAGTTAGCAGTCGTTGGCTTCAGCCCCCACGCGCATAATGCGGGGGTGTTCGAGAGAAATATGCATGAACACACTTGATCCAACGTCTTGGTCCATTAAGGACATGATCGCACGTCGAACCAGGCAACCGGACTATATAGTTGTAACACTTTCGCTTAGCCCTAGGAGTTGAAAGGTGGGGCTACTATATAGCCCCTGGTACTTCCACGTGCGTCCGGATACGGTGCGCGTACTTGACCGGTAGACCAGTCCTTCGTTAACGCGGAGGAATCCTATAGATTTCGATGAGTCCTCAAGTGGTTGACCAGTCTCGCTATATCATGACAGTCAGTTTTCGGCTTTCTCTACTGAGGTGCTCATCTGGAATATCCAGGGCACAATCGCAGTAGTTCTCCTTTGGCCGCCTTAGCCGATATAACGGAACATAAGGCAGCAAACCCAGGAGCCGGGCTAACACAACATTTGACCAAAGACATGCTTCGGAGCTGATGCATATAAGGCCAAACTCATAACGCCGAACACTCCCGAAGGTATTCGGACTTTATAAAATATATAAATATATTGGGCTAAACAATGCCCTTGACCCTGTGATTCCAGGTACGCGCATTGATCTGTCGTGGCAAACAAAAAGCCTACAACGCCAGTGTCCTGTACAGGTGTATGAAATACCGGTGGGACGTTGAGCAACAAGAGACAGTAAAAAAGGTTTACGCAGGGGCTTAATCTAAAGAGAAACATGTGGGCGGTGCCCTGCTGCACGTCTGCGCCTGTGTCTCCATTGTGCTATATCCTGGAAGGCTGTCGCACTAGTGGTGTCTGTAAGAACGAAAAAGAAAACGTGCGAAAAGTTAGTTATGCTTGAGGGATGTTCGAGATCCGGCCTGTTAACGAGGCGAGCCGAATTGTGGGCTTGTGTTATATGTTTGCAGCCCCTCGTATTATTTATGGGGACACATGTACGGCCCCTGACTCAGGTTTATCCGAGCCATTGTAAAAATGGTGTATTGGACTCGTCTAACCGTGTCCGTGGTCTTGATGACCGGTCATGCGTTCCGGTGGGAGAGGCCGCCTAGAGTCTGGCAGTGGGAACTGCCGCATACTGTTATGTGTTTCCATTAACTGTGATGACGCCGCATGGACCGGGCATCTTGTGTTTAAGGTAGGCATAGTTCGGTATTGCATTAAAGCAAGCGAAGGCCGGTCTTCCAAGCAATGCATGATAATCGCTGCTGAAGGGAGCGATGTTGAAGAGTAAGTTCTCGCGTCTGAAGTTGTCAGGAGAACCGAATGTTACTTCTAACACGAGGGATCCCCAACAATGGGCCACGATGCCTGGAATTACTCCATTGAATGTGGCGTTGTTTTGATTTATTCTGGATGGGTCTATCCCCATCCTGCGGATGGTGTCTTAATATATCAAATTAAGACTACTGTCGCCGTCCATTAGGACACGAGTGAGATGGTATCCATCGATTATTGGGTCGAGAACCAAGGCAGCCGATCCTCCGTGCCGGATACCAGCCGGATGGTCCCTGTGATCAAAAGTGATCGTGTGAGTTGTCCAGGGATTAGATTGGGGGCTACGAACTCTGTGTGAGTTGCGTGTACCATGTTTACCGTTTTGAATTCCGGTGGGAATTGTTTCTGGCCCCTAGTGTTCGGCTGGCGAGGCTCATCCTCGTCTTCGCTTGGTGTTTCCCTTCCCTTATGTTCGGCGTTTAACTTGCCGGCCTCCTTGAAGACCCAACATTCTCCGTGGGTGTGATTTGCAGGTTTGTCGGAAGTGCCATGAATTTGGCACAATCTGTCCAGGACTTTGTTCAGGCCGTATGGTTCCTTGACCGGGTTGAGATCCCCTGAATCCGGCGTTGGCTGCTATGTTGTCCGGACTGTTGTTATTCCGATGTTGGTTCTTGTTGTCCCGTGGCTTCCCGTTGCCATCTCGAATTTCGGATGTGCCTGGGTCGCTGATGCCTTTACGGGCCAACCAGCTGTCCTCGCCCGCACAAAATCGGGTCATGAGGCTTGTTAAGGCTGCCATCGTTCTCGTCTTTTCTTGGCCGAGGTGTCTGGCAAGCCACTCGTCTCGGATACTGTGTTTGAAGGACGCTAAGGCTTCGGCGTGCGGACAGTCGACAATTTGATTCTTCTTAGTGAGGAATATGTTCCAAAGTTTCTGGGCTGACTCTCCAGGTTGTTGTATTATGTGACTTAAATCGTCCGCGTCTGGAGGCCGGACATAGGTCCCTTGAAAGTTGGCCCTGAAAGCATCCTCAAGTTCCTCCCAACTTCCAATTGAGTTTTCGGGGAGGCTTTTCAGCCAATGACGAGCTGGTCCTTTTAACTTGAGGGGGAGGTATTTGATGGCGTGGAGGTCGTCCCCACGAGCCATGTGTATGTGAAGGATAAAATCTTCAATCCAGACCCCAGGGTCCGTCGTTCCGTCGTATGAATCCATATTCACGGTTTTGAATCCCTGAGGAAATTCATGATCCAGCACCTCATCCGTGAAGCACAAGGGTTGTGCAGCCCCTCTGTATCTGTCCGTGTCGCGGCCTGCTGCCGGATGTTGTTGCTCCCGGTGTTGATTCCATACTGGTATTCGATCGGCATGATTGTTGTGCTGACCATAATCCCGCGTCGGAGCCTGTCCTCTGGACCCATAGACGAACCTGGCCACACTGGCCTTTTTTTCTAGGAGCTCTCGTAAATCGCGTGCCGTATCAGTGGCTGCTCTATCGCGGCCATGAGGTGGTTGGTCCGCCTGAGTAGCTGTATTATTTTTGGGCCGAACGGGTGCTACGGCTTCATTGTCGAATTTGGGTAACAGTTTGCGCTTTAGGTAGCTCTTTGTGTGGTGATTATCGCCATGTTTTCCTTCGGTGTCCAGCACCTTATTCCATCGTCAGTTGAGCGTATTCTGCGCGGCCTGAAGTCTTTGCTTCTGCTTCTTCAGGCTCCGCGCTGTGGCTAGGAGTTCTCTGGCGGAGCTTGTCTTGCTTTGAATGTTCTTCCAGGATGATGAACGCATCATCAACCGGACTGTTATCTTCTTTGGAGGTAGCGTGATGAGTTCGGCCCTCTAAATTGTGATCGGGCGTCTGCTCCGAGCTGTGTTCGGCCTGACCTGGTTTGTCCTGCTCTATCGCTGGATCCCCATGGTCATTGTTGCCTTCGAAATCAACCGGTGTGTCATCCTGTCTTGGGTTGTTATCGCTATTTTAACTGTGACTGGACCTAAGGCGGGGCCTGCGTCGTCATTTTTGCTTTTGCCCGGGGGGTTTATCCTCCGATGTGTCCTTTTTGTCACTATTGTTCTCTTTGGGGGTGTCCACCATGTAGACGTCGTGTGATGAAGTGGCAGTCCAGCGCCGCGTAGGCGGTGGTTCTGGATCTTCCCCTGCATCGACGTCCATACCGTCGATGTTATTGGGGTTGATGTCAAGCATGTCTGTTAGGTCATCGACAGTGGCTATAAAGTGGGTGGTGGGTGGATCACGATTTTCTTCATCCTCTGTATCCCACACGGGGCGGACATAGTTCGGCCAGGGGTCTTCTGACAAAGAGAGAGACTTTAATAAATCCAGCATGTGTCCGAAGGGTGAGTGCTGGAAGATATTCGCGGTGGCAAACTCCATGACTGGAGCCCTGTTAGGTTTAATGGGCACGAGTGCGCGCGGTCCGGAACACACTGCCGGAGATGAGTCCGGGGGTCCGGAGACACAGATCCTTTTAGGAGAGGAGTCTGTGTTCGGCTCCAACGCCGGGGAGTATGCGGCCTCCGGGGCGGGTTCCATCCACCCGTCCTTAGAAGGCACGACCTGCTCTGGAACGGAGTCCGGAGTGGTAGCAGGTGCGATGTTCCGAAAGCTGTCCGACTGCCGATCTAGACCATGCACGTCGTGATTGTTTGGCACTCCTGACACAGGCCTGAATCCGTCGAAGATCAAGTCTCCGCGGATATCGGCGGTGTAGTTTAGGTTTCTAAACCTGGCTTGATGGCTGGGGGCGTAGCTATCGATCTGCTCCAGATGGCCAAGCGAATTGGCCCGCAGTGCGAAGCCGCCGAAAACGAAGATCTGTCCGGGCAGGAAAGTCTCGCCCAGGACAACGTGGTTGAAGGTTGGAGAAGCCATGTAGCCTTGCAGCAACGACACTAAGGAACTCTCAATGAAAGCACCAATGTCGGTGTCAAAACCGGCGGATCTCGGGTAGGGGGTCCCGAACTGTGCGTCTAAGGCTAATGGTAACAAGAGGCTGGGGTCACGATTTTACCCAGGTTCGGGCCCTCTCGATGGAGGTAATACCCTACTTCCTGCTTGATTGATCTTGATGATATGAGTATTACAAGAGTTGATCTACCACGAGATCAGAGAGGCTAAACCCTAGAAGCTAGCCTATGGTATGATTGTTGATGATAATGATCGTGAGTCCTACGGACTAAACCCTCTGGTTTATATAGACACCGAAGGGGGATAGGGTTACACAGAGTCGGTTTGCAGAGGAGGAGATCTACATCCGGATTGTCAAGCTTGCCTTCCACGCTAAGGAGAGTCCCATTCGGATACGGGACGAAGTCTTCTGTCTTGTATCTTCATAGTCCAACAGTCTGGCCAAAGTATATAGTCCGGCTGTCTGGATACCCCCTTCTTCAAGACTCCCTCAGTTGTCATGTGCTTTTATGGTTGGATGCACAAAATCTTAATGCAAAAGAACGTCACTTTATATTGCCACTTGTGATATGAACCTTTATTATGCAGTCTGTCACTTTTATTACTTCCATATCACAAGATCGTATAAAGCTTATTTTCTCCACATTAATAAGTTATACATATTTAGTGAGCAATTTTTATTTCATGCAAAATGACAACTTACTTGAAGGATCTTACTCAATCCATAGGTAGATATGATGGATGCTACCTCTTGAGCACTGCGTCGGATTTCCCCGAAGAGGAGAGGATGATATAGTAAAGTAGCGTAAGTATTTCCCTCAGTTTTTGAGAACCAAGGTATCAATCCAGTAGGAGATCACGCACGAGTCCCTCGTACCTACACAAAACGATAGCTACTCGCAACCAACATGATTAGGGGTTGTCAATCCCTTCACGGTCACTTACGAGGGTGAGATCTGATAGAGATGATAAATAATATTTTTGGTATTTTTGGTATAGAGATGCAAAGTAAAAAGTAAAAGGCAAAGTAAAAACAAAGAAAGTAATAAAGTAATGGAGATTGATATGATGAGAATAGACCCGGGGGCCATAGGTTTCACTAGTGGCTTCTCTCAAGAGCATAAGTATTCTACGGTGGGTGAACAAATTACTGTTGAGCAATTGATAGAAAAGCGAATAATTATGAGATTATCTAGGTATGATCATGTATATAGGCATCACGTCCAAAACAAGTAGATCGAAACGATTCTGCATCTACTACTATTACTCCACTCATCGACCGATATCCAGCATGCATCTAAAGTATTAAGTAAAAAACAGAGTAACGCCTTAAGCAAGATGACATGATGTAGAGGGATAAATTCTGCAATATGATAAAAACCCCATATTGTTATCCTCAATGGCAACAATACAATACGTGCCTTGCAACCCTTTCTGTCACTGGGTAAGGACACCGCAAGATTGAACCCAAAGCTAAACACTTCTCCCATTGCAAGAACTACCAATCTAGTTGGCCAAACCAAACGGATAATTCGAAGAGACTTGCAAAGATAACTCAATCATACATAAAAGAATCCAGAGAAGAATCAAATATTGTTCATAGATAAGCTGGATCATAAACCCACAATTCATCGGTCTCAACAAACACACCGCAAAAAAAGAAGATTACATCGAATAGATCACAACAAGAGAGGGGGAGAACATTGTATTGAGATCCAAAAAGAGAGAAGAAGCCATCTAGCTACTAGCTATGGACCCAAAGGTCTGAAGTAAACTACTCACACTTCATCGGAGAGGCTATGGTGTTGATGTAGAAGCCCTCCATGGTAGATGCCCTCTCCAGTGGAGCTCCGGAACAGGCCCCAAGATGGGATATCGCGGATACAGAAGGTTGCGGCGGTGGAATTAGGTTTTTGGCTCCGTCTCTGATCTGACGGGGGTACATAGGTATATATAGGAGGAAGGAGTACGTCGGTGGAGCAACATGGGGCCCACGAGGTAGGGGGGCACGCCCAGGGGGGGCGCCCTCCTCCCTCGTGACCGCCTCTGGCACTTCTTGGAGTAGGGTCCAACTCTGGATCACGTTCTGTGAGAAAATCACATTCCCAAAGGTTTTATTCCGTTTGGACTCCGTTTGATATTCTGTTTCTTCAAAATACTGAAATAGGCAAAAAACAGCAATTCTGGGCTGGGCCTCCGGTTAATAGGTTAGTCCCAAAAATAATATAAAAGTGGAAATAAAGCCCAATATAGTCCAAAATAGTAGATAAAGTAGCATGGAGCAATAAAAAATTATAGATACGTTGGAGACGTATCAAGCATCCCCAAGCTTAATTCCTGCTCGTCCTTGAGTAGGTTAATGATAAAAAAGAATTTTTGATGCGGAGTGATACTTTGGCATAATTTCAATGTGAATCTTCTTAATTGTGGCATGAATATTCAGATGCGAAAGATTCAAGATAAAAGTTCATATTAACATAAAGGTAATAATACTTCAAGCATATAAATTAAAGCAATCATGTCTTCTCAAAATAGCATGGTTAAAGAAAGTTGTCCCTACAAAATCATATAGTCTGGCTAAGCTCTAACTTCATCACACAAAGTATTAAATCATGCACAACCCCGATGACGAGCCAAACAATTGTTTCATACTTTAGTAATCTCGAACTTTTTCAACTTTCACGCAATACATGAGCGTGAGCCATGGACATAGCACTATAGGTGGAATAGAATGTTGGTTGTGGAGAAGACAAAAAAGGAGAAGATAGTCTCACATCAACTAGGCGTATCAATGGGCTATGGAGATGCCCATCAATAGATATCAATGTGAGTGAGTAGGGATTGCCATGCAACGAATGCACTAGAGCTATAAGTATATGAAAGCTCAACAACAGAAACTAAGTGGGTGTGCATCCAACTTGCTTGCTCACGAAGACCTAGGGCACTTTTGAGGAAGCCCATCATTGGAATATACATGCCAAGTTCTATAATGAAAAATTCCCACTAGTATATGAAAGTGACAACATATGAGACTCTCTATCATGAAGATCATGGTGCTATTTTGAAGCACAAGTGTGGAAAAAGGATAGTACCATTGTCCCTTCCCTCTTTTTTCTCTCATTTTTTTATTTGGCCTTTCTTTTCTCTTTTTTTTATGGCCACTCTTTTTGTTTTCGTCTGGAGTCTCATCCTGACTTATGGGGGAATTATAGTCTCCATCATCCTTTCCTCACTGGGACAATGCTCTAATAATGAAGATAATCACACTTTTATTTTTCTTACAACTCAACAATTACAACTCGATACTTAGAACAAAATATGACTCTATATGAATGCCTCCGGCGGTGTACCGTGATATGCAATGAATCATGAGCGACATGTATGAAAATTATGAAGGTGTCCTTGCCAGAAATACAATGTCAACTACATGTTCATGCAAAAAGCAATATGACAAAAGTAATGCATGCCATATGAACGGAACGGTGGAAAGTTGCATGGCAATATATCTCGGAATGGCTATGGAAATGCCATGATAGGTAGGTATGGTGGCTGTTTTGCGGAAGGTATATGGTGGGTGTATGATACCGGCGAAAAGTGCGCGGTATTAGAGAGGCTATCAATGGTGGAAGGGTGAGAGTGCGTATAATCCATGGACTCAACATTAATCAAAATAACTCATGCACTTATTGCAAAAATTTAGAAGTCATCAAAAACCAAAGCACTACACGCATGCTCCTAGGGGGATATATTGGTAGGAAAAGACCATCGCCGGTCCCCGACTGCCACTCATAAGGAAGACATTCAATAAATAAAATTGTGCTCTGACTTTATCACAAAGCGGTTCACCATACATGCATGCTACGGGAATCACAAACTGCAACACAAGCATTCTTTAAATTCATAATCACCCCAACTAGCATTGCTTTGATATTATCACCTCCATATCTCAAAACAATTATCAAGCATCAAACTTATCTTAGTATTATACACACTCAAAAGAAAGTTTCACAAATCTTGAATACCAAGTATATTATCTTTAAGCAAATTACCATGCTATTAACAACTCTCAAAATAATCTAAGTGAAGCATGAGAGATCAATAGTTCCTTTAAAACAAATCCACCATCATGCTCTAAAAGATCTAAGTGAAGCACTAGAGCAAAAATTATTACGCTCAAAAAGGTTCAAGTGAAGCACTATGAGCAAAACTATCAAGCTCAAAAGATATAAGTGAAGCACATAGAGTATGCTAGCAAATTCTAAATCATGTATGGCTCTCTCAAAAGGTGTGTACAGCAAGGATGATTGTGGAAAACTAACAAGCAAAGACGCATTTGGACGCTCCAAGCAAAACACATGAGATGTAGTGAATAAATATATAGCTCCAAGTACATTACCGATGGAAGTAGACGAAGGAGGGGATGACTTCCGAGGCATCCCCAAGCTTTGACTTTTTGGTGTCCTTGGATTATCTTGGGGGTTCCATGGGCATTCCCAAGCTTAGGCTCTTGCCACTCTTTGTTCCATAATCCATCAAAATAATTCACCCAAAACTTGAAAACTTCACAACACAAAACTCAATAGAAATCTCGTGAGCTCCGTTAGTGAAAGAAAACAAAAGACTACTTTAAGGTACTGTAATGAACTCATTATTTATTTATATTGGTGTTAAACCTACTTTATTCCAACTTCCTTATGGTTTATAAACTAATTTATTAGCCATAGATGCATCGAAATAAGCAAACAACACATGAAAAAACAGAATCTGTCAAAAACAGAAATGTCTGTAGCAATATGTAAGTAACGCAAACTTCTGAAACTCTAAAACTTCTACCAAAATAGGACGTACTGGAAAATTCGTTTATTGATCAGAAGCAAAAAAGAACCAATGCAAAAGCACGTTTCTGTGATCTATTGAATTTTTTCTCGTGAGCGCAAAGTTTCTGTTTTTCAGCAGAATCAAATCAACTATCATCATAGCTTATCCTATAGGTTCTACTTGGCACAAACACTAATTAAAACATAAAACCACATCTAAACAGAAAGTAGAAGAATTATTTATTCCTAAACAGAAGCAAAAACAAAAAACACAACATAAAATTGGGTTGCCTCCCAACAAGCGCTATCATTTAACGCCCCTATCTAGGCATAAAAGCAAGGAAAAATCTAACGAGTGCCACCTTTGGCACCTGATGTGTAAGTTGCAAGAGAGGATCTCCTTTCTAAGTCATTCATCCTTCTATTCAGATTAAGAACATTGCCATTAATGGATGAGGTGAGATTAAGAAGGTTATGGAAATTTGCATCCAAGCTAGACTTCATCTCTTTGATAATTTCATTTTGATAAAAGCACAAGAGAGTAGTTGATTCAACTTTATCATTTAAAGGGTGCCCAAATATGGTTTTCATTTTTTCATAGGTATCTATAGCATCCCCATCAAGAAAACCTACTTCAAAAATAGAATCTAGAACTTGTTTGAAAGAGGCGGGGAAGCCAACATAGAAACTTTTTAGGTAAACATTGATTTGATATTGTGGCACATAACTAGCCCGAATCCTTAATAACCTATCCCAAGCATCTTTTAAAGATTCATCAAGTAAATAGCGAAAGATTTCGGAGTCATCATCATCAAAATCATCTAAATTCTTATTGGTGATCCCGGTGGGTCTCTCCGTAGCATCATTTTTATGAGCTTAGAAAGGATAGAAGGGTTATCCAAGGCATTAGAACTCGGGAGAAATCCCTTAGTTCTTTTTGATTCGGCCATGGTAACAAATAATCCAACACACAAGCAAAGGCAAACGAGAAAAAGGCGAAAGAGAAAGAGAGGAGGAGATTGGGAAAGAGAGGGCGAATAAAACGGCAAGGGTGAAGTGGAGGAGAGGAAAACGAGAGGCAAATAATGTAATGCGAGAGATAGGGATTGTGATGGGTACTTGGTATGGTTGACTTTTGCGCAAACTCCCCGGCAACGGCGCCAGAAATTCTTCTTGCTACCTCTTGAGCACTGCGTTGGATTTCCCCGAAGAGGAGAGGATGATGCAGTAAAGTAGCATAAGTATTTCCCTTAGTTTTTGAGAACCAACATATCAATCCAGTAGGAGATCACGCACGAGTCCCTCGTACCTACACAAAACGATAGCTACTCGTAACCAACGAGATTAGGGGTTGTCAATCCCTTCATGGTCACTTACGAGGGTAAGATCTGATAGAGATGATAAATAATATTTTTGGTATTTCTGGTATAGAGATGCAAAGTAAAAAGTAAAAGGCAAAGTAAAAACAAAGCAAGTAATAAAGTAACGGAGAGTGATATGATGAGAATAGACCCGGGGGCCATAGGTTTCACTAGTGGCTTCTCTCAAGAGCATAAATATTCTACGGTGGGTGAACAAATTACTGTTGAGAAATTGATAGAAAAGCGAATAATTATGAGATTATCTAGGTATGATCATGTATATAGGCATCATGTCCAAAACAAGTAGATCGAAACGATTCTGCATTTACTACTATTACTCCACTCATCGACCGCTATCCAGCATGCATCTAGAGTATTAAGTAAAAAATAGAGTAACGCCTTAAGCAAGATGACATGATGTAGAGGGATAAATTCATGCAATATGATAAAAACACCATATTGTTATCCTTGATGGCAACAATACAATACGTGCCTTGCAACCCTTTCTGTCACTGGGTAAGGACACCGCAAGATTGAACCCAAAGCTAAACACTTCTCCCATTGCAAGAACTACCAATCTAGTTGGCCAATTCGAAGAGACTTGCAAATATAACTCAATCATACATAAAAGAATTCAGAGAAGAATCAAATATTGTTCATAGATAAGCTGGATCATAAACCCACAATTCATCGGTCTCAACAAACACACCGCAAAAAAAGAAGATTACATCGAATAGATCTCCACAAGAGAGGGGGAGAACATTGTATTGAGATCCAAAAAGAGAGAAGAAGCCATCTAGCTACTAGCTATGGACCCGAAGGTCTGGAGTAAACTACTCACACTTCATCGGAGAGGCTATGGTGTTGATGTAGAAGCCCTCTGTGGTAGATGCCCTCTCTGGCGGAGCTCCGGAACAGGCCCCAAGATGGGATCTCGCGGATACATAAGGTTGCGGTGGTGGAATTAGGTTTTTGGCTCCGTCTCTGATCTGACGGGGGTATGTAGTTATATATAGGAGGAAGGAGTACGTCGGTGGAGCAACAGGGGGCCCACGAGGTAGGGGGCGTGCCTAGGGGTGGCGCCCTCCACCCTCGTGATTGCCTCTGGCACTTCTTGGAGTAGGGTCCAAGTCTCCTGGATCACGTTCGGTGAGAAAATCACGTTCCTGAAGGTTTTATTCCGTTTGGACTCCGTTTGATACTCTTTTTCTTCGAAATACCGAAATAGGCAAAAACCAGCAATTCTGGGCTGGGCCTCTGGTTAATAGGTTAGCCCCCAAAATAATATAAAAGTGGAAAATAAAGCCCAATATAGTCCAAAATACTAGATAAAGTGGCATGGAGCAATCAATAATTATAGATACATTGGAGACGTATCAATGGACTCTTATGGCAAAACTGGTTTAAGGGTATTTCGGAAGCACAAGTAATTTTTACTTGGTGCAAGGAATTTGGCTAGCATGAGGGGGAAATTCAAGCTCAACATGTTGGACGATCCATGACAGTATACTTTAACTAAGACGTGAGAAAGCATAACCCATTACGTTGTCTTCCTTGTCCACCATCAACTCTTTTATCATGTCATACTTTAGTGAGTGCTCACAATCATAAAAGATGTCCAAGATAGTATATTTGCATGTGAGGACCTCTCTTTCTTTATTACTTCCTATTAATTGCAACAATGACCAAAACTATGTTTGCCAACTCTCAACAACTTTTATGCCTCATACTCTTTATGTGTGAAGTCATTACTATCCATAAGATCAACATGGTTTCTTTTGTTTCTTTTTATTCTTTCTATTTTCTCAAGATCATAGCAAGATAGCAAAGCCCTTGACTCAACACTAATCTTTATTATAGATATCTCACGGACTCGATTACATAGAGGGATCACAAAGAAAAACTCAAAACTAATTCATACCAAAACATTATTCTACTAGATCAAGATATTAGCAAAAGGATCGAACTAAGAAAAACTGTAAAGATAGGAGTGTGATGGTGATACGGTACCGGGGCACCTCCCCCAAGCTTGGCAGTTGCCAAGGGGAGTGCCCATACCCATGTAATTATGTCTCTTTTGCTGGTGAAGAAGGTAGTGTTGTTAATGATGTAGGCTTGTTCCTTAATTTGCATTTGAGGATAGAATTTTTCTCCCTTAGATCATCAATCTCTTGCTCAAGTCTTAATACCTTCTTGCATAGTTCTTGTTTGTTTTCCTGCAAGAGACGAAAAGGGATAAAATCGATATTGGGTTTCTTTGCCTTATCAGGAAGGCTGGACTGTTTAAACTCCACATGCATGTCCCTAGGATGAGGTAACGGGACTTCATCTTCATCCGAGCTCATCTCCTCCTTTCCCTTAGGCTCATAGTCTTTTTATTCCTCAGTGGTCCAGCCACAATGCTCCAAGTCCCCATAGACCTTAGGGTCTGCAAGGTAATCAACCACATAGCTTTCTCCCTCCGAATCCTGGGACAACATATTGCTCTAATCTGCGGCAGAAACAGCTCGAAACAAAAGCAGAGGATATTTGCGTGATACGGTGGTCAAAACCTCCGGGAGATTATATAATGAATTTTTGCCGACCAAAAGAAGTATCGTGCACGAAAACGGGGTCCGAAGAGCACACGAGGTTCCCACGAGGCAGGGGGGCACATCCAGTAGGGGTGGGCGTGCCCTCCACCCTTGTGGACGCCTTGTGTCCTTCCTGGACTACTTCTTAATTTCCTATTTTATTAAATATTTCAAAACAGAGAAATGTTGCTATTAAAATTGATTTGGAGTCGGTTTACTTACCATGCCACGTACCTATTCCTTTTGATAGTCTGGAGCGTTCTAGAAAGTGAACCTTATGTATTCCACCAGGGTTACGGTTTCAATAATGTTAGTTTCAACATTTATTGGATTACCTGAGCTATAAAGTTTGATTCTTTGACCGTTCACCACCTTCGAATTTGTGCCCTCGAAGTTGTTGATTTTTATGGCACCGGAACAATAGACTTCCCTGATAACGTAGGGGCCTTCCCATTTAGAGAGAAGTTTTCCTGCAAAAAATCTTAAACAAGACTTGAAGATCAACACATAGTCACCTATATTAAATTCACGCTTTTCTATCCTTTTGTCATGCAATTTTTTAACTTTTTCTTTAAACAGTTTGGCATTTTCATAAGCTTGGGTTCTCCATTCATCAAGTGAGCTAATGCCAAACTACCTTTTCTCACCGGCATGTTCGAAATCATAATTGAGCTCTTTAATAGCCCAATATGCCTTATGTTCCAAGTCGAGAGGTAAGTGACAAGCTTTTCCCTAAACCATTTTATATGGAGACATTCCCATAGGATTTTTATATCCAGTTCTATAAGCCCATAATGCATCATCAAGTTTCTTGGACCAATTCTTTCTAGATCTATTAACAGTCTTTTGCAAAATTAACTTAAGTTCTCTGTTACTCAGCTCGACTTGGCCACTAGACTGTGGGTGATAAGGATATGCAATTCAATGATTAACATCATACTTAGCAAGCATTTTTAGAAAAGCGCCATGAATAAAATGAGAACCACCATCAGTCATTAACCTCGGCAAAATAACTTCTTTAAGAATCTATATAGAGGTGTTATGATCAACACTACTAGTTGGAATAGCTTCTACCCACTTAGTAATGTAATCAACACTAACTAAAATATGTGTATAATTATTAGAGGCCGGAAAAGGTCCCATATAATCAAAGCCCCAAACATCAAATGGTTCAATAACAAGAGAATAGTTCATAGGCATTTCTTGATGTCTACTAATATTACCAATTCTTTGACATTCATCACAAGACAAGACAAACTTACGGGCATCTTTGAAGAGAGTAGGCCAATAAAAACCAGATTGCAATACCTTATGTGCAGTTCTATCTCCAGCGTGGTGTCCTCCATATGCCTCGGAGTGACACTTGCGTAGGATCTGTTCCTGTTCATGCTCAGGTACACAACCTCTAATAACACCATCTACTCCTTCTTTATAAAGGTGTGGGTCATCCCATAAGTAATGTCTTAAATCATATAAGAACTTTTTCTTTTGTTGGTATGTTAAACTAGGTGGTATATATTTAGCAACAATGTAATTAGCATAATCAGCATATCATGGACCAGTACGAGAAGCATTTATGATAGCTAATTGTTCATCAGGAAAGCTATCATTAATAGGTAGTGGGTCATCAAGAACATTCTCTAACCTAGACAAGTTGTCTGCAATGGGGTTCTCAGCTTCCTTTCTATCAATAATATGTAAATCAAATTCTTGTAGCAAGAGAACTCACCTAATAAGTCTAGGTTTAGCATCTTTATTTTCCATAAGATATTTAATAGCAACATGATCAGTGTGAATAGTTACTTTAGAATCAACAATATAAGGTCTGAACTTATCACAAGCAAATACAACTACTAAAAATTCTTTTTCAGTAGTAACATAGTTTCTCAAGGAACTATCTAGAGATTTACTAGCATATTGAATAACATTTAGTTTCTTATCAAGTCTTTGTCCTAGAACAACACCTACAGCATAGTCGCTAGCATCACACATAATTTCAAAGGGTAAGTTCTAATCAGGAGGTTGAACAATAGGTGCAGAAACCAAAGCTTTCTTAAGTATTTCAAATGCTTCTACACAATCATCATCGAAGACAAAAGGAATATCTTTTTGTAATAGATTAGTGAGAGGCCTAGAGATTTTGGAAAAGTCCTTAATGAACCTCCTATAAAAACCGGCATGGCCAAGGAAACTTCTTATACCTTTGATGTCCTTGGGACATGGCATCTTTTCAATGGCATCAACTTTAGCTTTATCAACTTCAATACCTCTTTCAAAAATTTTATGCCCCAAGACAATGCCTTCGTTAACCATAAAGTGGCACTTCTCCCAATTCAAAACAAGACTAGTATCTTCGCATCTCTACAAAACTCGTTCAAGGTTGCTCAAGCAATCATCAAAAGAGGATCCATAAACAGAGAAATCATCCATGAATACCTCACAAATCTTTTCACAAAAGTCAGAGAATATAGCCATCATGCATCTTTGAAAAGTAGCAGGTGCATTACATAAACCAAAAGGCATGTGTGTATAAGCAAATGTATCGAAAGGGCAAGTAAAAGTGGTATTTTCTTGATCCTCCGCTGACACAGGTATTCGAGAAACCAGAGTAACCATCTAGAAAGCAAAATGTGTATGTTTGGATAGTCTTTCTAGCATTTGATCAATAAAAGGTAAAGGGTAATGATCCTTTTTAGTAGCTTTATTTAATTTGCAGAAATCAATTACCATCCTATACTACTATGGAAAACCTTATACACAGAATATTACCAGTAGCGCGTGTTAAAATGAGGCGCTACTGCTAGTTAGCACTAGCGCGTTGGCATGAAGGGCTCTACTGTTATCCACTTAGGAGTAGCGCAGCAAAAACAAAATGCGCTACTACTATAATTGCCACACCGTTCCCGACGTGCTGGGAATAGTAGTAGCGCCCTTCTACAAACCACACTACTACTAGTAAATTAGTAGAACCACACTTTTAGGGTAGGGCGCTACTGCTAAGTTTGAACACACCACAGGACGGGCCCATCTTAGCAGTAGCGAGTTTGTGAGGGCGCCCTACTGCTATGGATTTTAGCATCAGCGCGTTTTCGCTTCCCACGCTACTGTTAAAGCTGTTTTCACCTAACCCCCTGCGCGGGCTTCCCTCTCCTCTACTTCCTCCCCCAATTCCCCACTCTCTCTTCCCCCCCTCGTCGCCTCCGCCGGAGCCCCTGCCCTCACTCTCTGCCGGAGTCTGCCCTCGATGTCGTCGCGCGCCTGTGCCTCCTCCTCCTCGACCTCGACCTTGCCGGAGCCCCTGCCCTCGCTCTCCGCCGCCGTCTCCCCCGACCCCGCCTCATCGCGCCTCGGTGCCGCCGTCTCCCACGACCCCATCTCTCTCCCCGCCCTCTGTAAGCACTCTCCCCTTCCCTCTTCTCTGGTCTCTATTAGTATGAACCATAGCTATTTAGTGCTAGTTAGTATGAACCCTAGGCTATTTTTAGTGCTAGTTAGTTAATTACAATTAGTATTAACCCAATTTAATTAGGTAGTACGAACCATATTTAAAAAAATGGATACTTATATGGTAATTAGGGAAGTAGTTCCTAGGTAATAATTAGTTAGTAAGAACTAAGTACTAATTAGGTACTAGTTTATTTTTATTTATAGTAAGTTTATTTTTAGTAAGAACTAGTTGAATTAATAGAACTAGTTAGTAAGAACTTGTTGTTATTTTTTTAGTTAAATCAATTTTTCCCGCATCGACGTGGACGATGCCTATCCCACATCCTCGTCGTCGAGTCGGCGGAGGACACGTGCGTCACCAGATGGGCCATGTCCGGGACTGGGCTCCGCCGAGGTGGTACTGGGAGGTGCTACCTATCGGGGGGCGCAGGTTGGTGAGGATCCAACCTGTCGTTACCCGAACCTTCTTTGGTGGCGGTCGCGTGGGCCAGTGACGGTCCAGAGGCTCGAGGACCCCGCGGAGGTGGTGCGACACCATGTCAGTGAGGAGGACGCGCACGTCCGTCGCTACTTGTTGGCGTTGGAGCACATGTTCTCCAATACCTGGCAGGTTCTCCAGGGATCTCACCGGAGCTATGATCCTGTGATGGTTCCTTCTCTGCGGGTGTCCACCGCCCGCCGATACCCGTCGTGCGCTAGGGTATTAGTCGTATTGGTGATGTTATATGTATGATACTATTCGGGATGTATTAGTGATAATATTTGACGATGTACGGACGCATGAGATGATTTACTTTTGCTTATTGAATGCATGCTAATTTGAGTCCTATAAGATATTTTGAAATGTATATCTTGTGTTGCTCAAATAGGATATGTGCTTGCCCAAGTGGTCGGTCATGTTTTGCCGGAGTGTTGATTCATTTCCGTTCTGGCAAGTTTCAGGCGCTCGATATGTCTATTTTAGCAAAGGTCATGTCGGATTTTTCCGTGAATTTTGGCATGACTTGTGCCAAAATATGTAGGAAATATCGAGTGCCCCGGATTTGTGTGTTGAGTATCCTAGTAGTTGTCTTCGATCAATTTTCAATTAATGTTTCAACTATGAACATGGGAAATGTCTGACGACGAAAAGGATTTCGGTATTTGCAAAGACTGCGAATGCGAGCGTGGCCTGTGCGACAGAATCTTCCTACATGATGATAGGCGCTTCAGCATCAAGCTGGATGAGAACTTCGAAGTGGATACAGTAAGTCATGATGACAAGTCTTTTTTCGTAATTAAGCATGACATCTGCTTCATTTGCTTCAACTTATATTTTTTACTATTCTACTAGTGTATCCCCTGCCATGCAAGAGTCTTTGTCTTCGATAAGATAGGTTTCAGTTCTATGACAACTAATATGGAGGTAAAGAGAATTTATTTGAAGACCGGGCATGGTTATATTTTCCATGCAAAATTATACAACGAAGACGACTACACCTATTTTGGACGCAAAACATGGCGAGCACTATGCAAGACTTATGCATTTGAGCCTGATATGGTTATCACCTTTGATATTTGTCCGGAAGATGATATTAAAGGTAATACCGACATCTGTGTCGATGTGCAGACGCCTCCAGTTCTACCTTTATGTGTGTTTCTCAACGATATTTATGTCTTTGATATTGTTTATTCAAAAATAGTTGGTAACTAATTTTTATTGACAGCTTATTTACAATCAAGCAAACATGTCCAGCGCTTGGTAGACAGGACCTACTACTGTCCCGGGGCTGAACTAAACTGCGAGGAGATAAGTCATTATGTTTCATGGCTTGAGGATCTTCATACTGTCAAGACAAATTATTTTTCTGGACTTGCAAATCTTAGTACTCAAAACGTGTGACCAATAGTGTTCGTATTGAACTACGGTCACATCTATTTAGGAAGGATGGTAAGATTTTTACTATATGTACTCAGTGCATCTTTCGCATACATTGTTTTTTAAGCTAAACTTCATTGCTAAGTATGTTACTATACAATGTTCTTCAACAGGGACTCCCGCTGAATGTTGTGCCTCATTGGATCGAGACTAAAGGTCATATGAGAATTGTTAACTTACGACCAAGATATCCTATAATGCACTTCCGTGCATTCAGGATTTCTAATAGAGAGGAATGCTTAATAGTGAAAGATTGGAGCAAAAGTATGAACGATCGCAGAGAAGTACTAGGGGACAGCAATCAGAAGCGCAGCCCATGATTAGGAGACAGGTTCATCTGCATGCTCCAACTTGATGAAGAACGAGTGCTATACATGTTTTATGTTATTTTACCTAAGAGAGAGCAGCAGAGTGATTAGCTAGTGTTGGTGGTAATGACTCTGATGATTTTTATTAGCTAGTGTTGCTGGTGATTAGATAGCTACCGCAGCTAGTGTTGGTGGTGATTGGCTAGCTAGAATGAGTTTGAAGATGATGATGTGCTACACTATGACTATGATGATTAAATAACTACTGTTGATGTTATGACTATGATGATGATTAAATAGCTTGTGTTGGCGGATTAGATTCAAGTGGAGGCAACATGTGGTGCATATCGAAAGTACTACTAGTCCAAACTAGATCAAGTTTGGTTTAGTAGTATACTTTGGACATGCACCACATATTGCCTCCACTTGAACCTAATCCACCTTCATTTGACACACTATTATGGACATAATGATGTAAACCTCATAACTGGTATTGTTCCAAACCGCGTATAAATACACTAAAAATAAAAATAAATAAAAAGAATACTAGTAGCGATGGAGAGTAAACACGTTGCCACTAGCTAGATTAGCAGTAGCGTGGGAGTGAACACACGTTGAAGCTATTTGTCCTAGCAGTAGCACGTGCAGGCACACATTACTGCTAAGCAATAGCTGTAGCGTCTTATTAGTAGCACGTCATCCCACGCTACTAGTGAGCACAAAACCCGCGCTACTGCTAGGGTTTTCCCTAGTAGTGCTATAACATGTAATACTTCTTTGTGGGATCAATTCATCTTTATCATTAGGAACAACAGTAATACCTCCCTTCTTAGTGACACAATGGACAGGACTTACCCACGTACTATCAGCAATGGGATAAATTATACCTTCCTCTAGGAGCTTTAGTATTTCCTTTCTTACCACTTCCTTCATCTTAGGATTTAACCTTCGTTGGTGATCAATAACTGGTTTGGCATCTTCTTCCAAATTAATTTTGTGTTGGCATAGAGTGGGATTAATGCCCTTAAGATCATCAAGAGTATATCCAATAGTAGTATGGTGCTTCTTCAGAGTTTTCAATAATCTTTCCTCTTCATGCTCTGAAAGGTTAGCACTAATAATAACAGGATATATCTTCTTTTCATCAAGATAAGCATATTTAAGAGTATCAGGTAATGGTTTAAGCTCAAACACGGGATCACCCTTGGGTGATGGGAGATCCCCTAGGATTTCAACAGGTAAGTTGTGTTTCAAAATAGGACCCTGTTTAAAGAATACTTCATCTATTTCCCTTCTTTCATTCATGAACATGTCATTTTCTTGGTCTAGCAAATATTGTTCTAAAGGATCAGTTGGAGGCATAGCAACAGAAGTAAGACCAACAATTTCATCCTTACTAGACAGTTCTTTATCATGGGGTTGTCTACGAAATTTAGCAAAATTAAACTCATGAGTCATATCATCCAAGCCAATCGTGACAACATCTTTTTGGCAATCAATTCTAGCATTAACAGTATTCAAGAAGGGTCTACCAAATATAATGGGACAAACGTCATCTTGTGGGGAACCAAGAACAAGAAAATCAGCAGGATATTTAACTTTCCCACACAAGACTTCAACATCTCTAACAATCCCAATTGGTGAAATAGTATCTCTATTAGCAAGCTTAATTGTAACATCAATATCTTCTATCTCAGCAGGTGCAATATCATGCATAATTTCTTTATATAAGGAAATAGGTATTGCACTAGCACTAGCACCCATATCACATAAGCCATGATAACATTGATCTCCTATTTTAACAGAAATAACGGGCATGCCTACAACAGGTCTATGTTTCTTAGCATCAGGTTTAGCAATTCTAGCATCTTCATCACAGAAATAAATAACATGCCCATCAATATTATCAGCCAAGAGATCTTTAACCACGGTAATATTAGGTTCAACTTGAATTTGCTCAGGTGGTGTAGGTGTTTTAGTATTACTCTTACGAACCACAGTTGAAGTTTTAGCATGATCCTTTATCCTAACAGGAAAAGGAGGTTTCTCAATATAAGTATTAGGGACAATAGGATTATTATAAGTGATAGTATTTTCTTCAACTTTAATAGGTGCAACTACTTTTACTTCAGTGGGAGGATTATATTTAAACAACTTCTCCTTAGGGAGATCAACATGAGTATCAAATGATTCACAAAAAGAAGCTACTATCTCAGAGTCAAGTCCATATTTAGTGCTAAATGCATGAAAAGCATCGGTATCCATAAAAGATATAACACAAACAAACTTAGGTGTCATACCTGACTCCTTACCATCGTCGAAATCCCAATCTTCAGTGTTGCGTTGAATTCTTTCCAATAAATCCTACTTGAATTCTATAATCTTCATCATAAAAGACACATCACAAGAAGTATCAAGCATGGTGCGATTGCTGAGAGAAAGCCGAGCATAAATTTTTTGAATAATCATTTCTCTTGAGAGCTCATGATTGGGACATGAATATAACATTGACTTAAGACTCCCCCAAGATTGAGCGATGCTTTATCCTTCGCGAGGCCAAAAAAAGTATATAATTACGATCACGATGAACAAGATGCATAGGATAGAACTTCTGGTGAAATTACAACTTCAATCGTTTATAGTTCCAGGATCCCATATCATCACATAGCCTATACCATGTCAATGCATCCCCCTTCAAAGATAAAGGGAAAACCTTCTTCTTGATAACATCCTCAGGCATACCTGCAAGCTTAAGTAATCCACAAACTTCATCTACATAGATTAGGTGCAAGTCGGGATGTAAGGTTCCATCTCCTGTAAAAGGATTAGCTAGCAGTTTCGCTACCATACCCAAAGAAATTTCAACGTAAACATTTTCAATAGGTTCAGTAGGTTGAGGAGAAACTCTTTGCTCTACTGGTCGGGGTAAAGATACCCCGAACAAGCCCCTGAAAGGATTAGTTTCCATAGTAACAAGTGACGGTAAATTTCAGCACACTATATAAAATTTTCCTTACCAAGTTCCACATAGCAAAGGCGCTTCACTCCCCGGCAATGGCGCCAGAAAAGAGTCGTGATGACCCAGAAGTGTAGGGGATCTATCATAGTCCTTTCAATAAGTAAGAGTGTCAAACCCAACGAGGCGCGGAAGGAAATGACAAGCAGTTTTCAGTAAGGTATTCTCTGCAAGCACTGAAATTGTAGGTAACAGATAGTTTTGTGATAAGATAATTTGTAACGGGTAACAAGCAATGAAAGTAAATAAGGTGTAGCAAGGTGGCCCAATCATTTTTGTAGCAAAGGACAAGCCTAGACAAGGTCTTATATGAGAAAAGCGCTCCCGAGGACACATGGGAATTATCGTCAAGCTAGTTTTCATCACGCCCATACGATTCGCGTTCGTTACTTTGATAATTTGATATGTGGGTGGACCGGCGCTTGGGTACTGCCCTTTCTTGGACAAGCATCCCACTTATGATTAACCCTTATTGCAAGCATCCGCAACTCCAAAATAAGTATTAAGGTAAACCTAACCATAGCATGAAACATGTGGATCCAAATAAGCCGCTTACGAAGCAACGCATAAACTAGGGTTTAAGCTTCTGCCACTCTAGAAACCCATTATCTACTTATTACTTCCCAATGCCTTCCTTTAGGACCAAACAATGGTGAAGTGTCATGTAGTAGACATTCACATAACACCACTAGAGGATAGACAACATACATCTTATCAAAATATCAAACGAATACCAAATTCACATGACTACTTATAGCAAGACTTCTCCCATGTCCTCAGGAACAAACGTACTACTCAAAAATCATATTAATGTTCATAATCAGAGGGGTATTGATATGCATTAAGGATCTGAACATATGATCTTCCACCAAATAAACCAACTAGCATCAACTACAAGGAGTAATCAACACTGCTAGCAACACACAAGTACCAATCTGAGGTTTTGGTACAAAGATTGGATACAAGAGATGAACTAGGGTTTGAGAGGAGATGGTGCTGGTGAAGATGTTGATGGAGATTGACCCCCTCCCAATGAGAGGATCATTGGTGATGATGATGGCGATGATTTCCCCCTCCCAGAGGGAAGTTTCCCCAGCAGAACAGCTCCGCCGGAGCCCTAGATTGGTTCCGCCAAGGTTCCGCCCCGTGGCAACGGAGTTTCGTCCCATAAGCTTGCTTATGATTATTTCCAAGGTAAAAGACCTCATATAGTAGAAGATGGACACCGGAGGCCTGTCAGGGGGCCCACGAGGCAGGGGGGCACGCCCTAGGGGGGTGGGCGCGCCCCCCACCTTGTGAACAGGGTGTGGGCCCCCTGACGCTGATTCCTTCGGCAGTATTTTTTATTAATTCTAAAAATGACTTTCGTGGAGTTTCATTACTTTTGGAGCTGTGCAGAATAGGTCTCTAATATTTTCTTCTTTTCCAGCCCAGAATCCCAGCTGCCGGCATTCGCCCTCTTCATGTAAACCTTGTAAAATAAGAAAGAATAGCCATAAGTATTGTGATATAACGTGTAATAACAGTCCATAATGCAATAAATATCGGTACAAAAGCATGATGCAAAATGGACGTATCAGACTCCAAGTCCTAGTCGCCCCCCCTTCCTTCCAATAGAGGGGGAAAGGGGAAAGAGAGGGAGAGGGAGAAGGAAAGGGGGGCCGCGCCCCATCCCCCTGTCCAATTCGGACTCCCCATGGGGGGGAGCCACCTCCTCATGGAGTACCTCTCCTATCCACTATGGCCCATGAGGCCCATTACTTCCCCCGGGGGGTTTCGGTAACCCCTCGGTACTCCGAAAAATACCTGAAACGCTCCAGAACCATTCTGGTGTCTGAATATAACCTTCCAAATATCAAACTTCACCCCTCGACCATTTCGAGACTCCTCATCATGTCCGTGATCTAATACGGGACTCTGAACAACCTTCGGTCATGAAAGCACATAACCCATATAATACATATCATCATCAAACGTTAAGCGTGCAGACCATATGGGTTCGAGAACTATGTAGACATGACCAAGACACCTCTCCGGTCAATAACCAATAGCGGAACCTGGGATGCTCGTATTGGTTCCCACATATTCTACGAAGATCTTTATCGGTCGAACCGCAAAGTCAACATACGTTATTCCCTTTGTCATCGGTATGTTACTTGCCCGAGATTCGATCGTCGGTATGTTCATACGTAGTTCAATCTCATTACCGGCAAGTCTCTTTACTCATTCCGTAGTGCATCATCCCGCAACTTACTCTTTAGTCAAATTGCTTGGAAGGCTTCATATGATGTGCATTACCGAGAGGGCCCAGAGATACCTCTCCGATACTCAGAGTGACAAATCCTAATCTCGATATATGCCAACCCAACAAACACCTTCGAAGATACTTGTAGAGCATCTTTATAATCACCCAGTTACATTGTGACGTTTGATAGCACACAAGGCATTCCTCTGGTGTCCGGGAGTTGCATAATCTCGTAGTCGGAGGAATATATATTTGACATGAAGAAAGTAGTAGCACTAAAATAGAACGATCATTATACTGAGCTAATGGATGATCTTGTCCATCACATCATTCCACTAATGATGTGATCCCATTCATCAAATGACAACTCATGCCCATGGCTAGGAAACTTAACCATCTTTGATAAACGAGCTAGTGTCTAGTAGAGGCATACTAGGGCACGGTGTTTTGTCGATGTATTTACACATGTATCAAGTTTCCGATTTATACAATTCTAGCATGAATAATAAACATTTACCATGAATAAGGAAATATAAAATAACAACTTTATTATTCCCTCTAGGGCATATTTCCTTCAAAAGCAACTTCGGGAAGACTAGAGATCAAGATTCTTGTGGTAGGATTGGAATATCTTGGTGTAAACACATGAGTAGGTGGTTCTCTCTTAGAAAATGAGTAGTGGAAGTGTACACACGTTCTGATGGCTCTCTCTCAAATGGAGATGGGGGTGGATGGGTATATATAGGCTCCACACAAAATCCAATCGTTACACACATTTGACCCAACTCGGTCAGACCGAATAGGTGAACTCGGTGAGACCGATTTAGTTCAAAATGTGAACGTTAGGAATCTCGTTGGTACCGACTGGAACAACTTGGTCGGACCAATGTGCTAGGGCTTAGGGAAAAAATCAACTCGGTGGCACCGATTGCATCAACTCGGTGAGACCAAAGTGAAGCAATAGGACAATAGAGCGAATGTCAAGCTAACTCGGTGTGACCGACTACACTGACTCGGTGAGACCGAAAGAGTGGAACAACTCACAGGGAGGTTGCAAGGCCATCTCGGTGAGACCGAGATCCGTATCGGTGTAACTGAACTGTTAGGGTTTCTGGCAGTGCCTATGTCAACTAAACTCGGTGGCGCCGAATAGAGAATTTTGGTGGGGCTGAGTTTGACTTTGAGTTTTGGACATATGTAGAAATGAGAAAAGTGGTTGAGGGATCTTGGAGCAATATCGTTAAGCATTTGAGCAACTAGACCATTAAGCAACACATCATCCCCTTTTAATAGTATTGGATTTCTTATGGGCTCAATGTGATCTTGGATCACTAAGATATAATCGAAGAGTACTTAGCTTTTGCCAATATGTGACCTTAGCATTTTGAGGGGTCCACATCTCTAGTCCATGCCATGCCATTCATTGAAATATATGAAATATTGAACTTGAATGGATATTAGTTCAATGAGCAATATGTTGTTATGAATTACCAAAACAACCCGGGGATTAGTGGCACTTTCAATCTCCCCCTTTTTGGTAATTGATTACAACTATAGATCAAAGCTTCGACAAATGATAATGTGAATGAAAAACATCGTCGCTTGATACGTCTCCAACGTATCTATAATTTTTGATTGTTCCATGCTATTATATTACCTGTTTTGATGTTTATGGGCTTTACTAAACACTTCTATACCATTTTTGGGACTAACCTATTAACCGTAGGCCCAGCCCTAATTGCTGTTTTTTTGCCTGTTTCAGTGTTTCGCAGAAAAGCAATATTAAATGGAGTCCAAACGGAATGAAACCTTCGGGAGAGTTATTTTTGGAACAAACGCAATCCAGAAGACTTGGAGTGGACGTCAAGAAGCAAAAGAGGCGGCCACGAGGGTCTAGGGCGCGCCTTAGGGGTGTGGGCGCGCCCCCCACCCTTGTGGGCCCCTCGTGGCTCCCCTGAATGACTTCCGTAGCCCATATATATCTACGTACCTGATATGTCTCCAACGTATCTATAATTTATGAAGTATTCATGCTATTATATTATCTATTTTAGATGTTTAATGGGATTTACTATACACTTTTATACTATTTTTGGGACTAACCTATTAACTTAGAGCCTAGTGCCAGTTTCTGTTTTTTCCTTATTTTTGAGTTTTACAGAAAAGGAATACCAAACGGAGTCCAATTGACGTGCCAATTTTTGACGAATTTTTATGCACCAAAAGAAGCCCCTGGAGTGCAAGAGTTGAGCCAGAGGAGTCTCGGGCTGCCCACGAGGGTGCCCCCCCCTCCCAAGGCGCGCCCCCTGCCTCGTGGACAGGCCGGAGACCTCCCTGACGTGAGACCTACGCCAAAAATTCCTATAAATACTGAAACCTCTAGAAAATAACCTTGATCAGGAGTTCCGCCACCGCAAGCCTCTGTAGCCACCAAAAACAAATCGGGACCCTGTTTCGGCACCCTGCCGGAGTGGGGATCCCTCACCGGTGGCCATCTTCATCATCCCGGCGCTCTCCATTGCAAGGAGGGAGTACTTCACCCTCGGGGCTGAGGGTATGTACCGGTAGCTATGTGTTTGATCTCTCTCTATCTCTCTCTCTCTCTCTTTCTCTCTCATGTTCTTGAGGTGATACGATCTTGATGTATCGCGAGCTTTGCTATTATAGTTGGATCTGATGATGTTTCTCCCCCTCTACTCTCTTGTAACGGATTGAGTCTTTAAGGATTTGAGAACACTTGATGTATATATTGCATGTTCTTATCTGTGGTGACAATGGGTTATTCACGTGATCTACTTGATGTACGTTTTGGTGATCAACTTGCGGGTCCAGTGACCTTGTGAACTTATGCATAGGGGTTGGCACATGTCTTCGTCTTGACTCTTTGGTAGAAACTTTGGGGCACTCTTTGAAGTACTTTGTGTTTGTTGAATAGATGAATCTGAGATCGTGTGTTGCATATCGTATAATCATGCCCACGGATACTTGAGGTGACAATGGAGTATCTAGGTGACATTAGGGTTTTGGTTGATTTGTGTCTTAAGGTGTTATTCTAGTACGAACTCTATGATAGATCGAATGGAAAGAATAGCTTCGTGTTATTTTAATACGGACTTTTGAATAGATCGATCAGAAAGGATAACTTTGAGGTGGTTTCGTACCCTACAATAATCTCTTCGTTTGTTCTACGCTATTAGTTACTTTGGAGTGACTCTTTGTTGCATGTTGAGGGATAATTATATCATCCAATTATGTTATTATTGTTGAGAGAACTTGCACTATTGAAAGAATGAACCTTAGGCCTTGTTTCCTAGCATTGCAATACCATTTACGCTCACTTTTATCTCTTGCTACCTTACTATTTTTTATATTTTCAGATTACAAATACTCATATCTATCATCCATATTGCACTTGTATCACCATCTCTTCGCCGAACTAGTGCACCTATACAATTTACCATTTTATTGGGTGTGTTGGGGAAACAAGAGACCATCTCCATCCTACGCCTCCCAGGGATTGATAAACCTTAGGTCATCCACTTGAGGGAAATTTGCTACTGTCCTACAAACCTCTGCACTTGGAGGCCCAACAACGTCTACAAGAAGAAGGTTGTGTAGTAGACATCAATCTCTTTTCTGGCGCCGTTGCCGGGGAGGTGAGTGCTTGAAGGTATATCTTTAGATCTTGCAATCGAATCTTTTAGTTTCTTGTTTTATCACTAGTTTAGTCTATAAAATAAAACTACAAAAAATTGGAATTGAGTTTGTCTCATACGCTTCATCTTTTAATATCTTTCGTGAAAATGATGGGAAGGAAAATTGTGCTCATGTACTAGAAAAACAATTAAATAGAATGCTTGGCATAAAATATGTGAATGATGAGCTTATATGCAATGTTGTTTGTATGAATTCCTTGAATACCCATGATGCTAATGATATGCAAAGCCACAAGTTTGGGGATGCTATATTTGATGAAGATGATATGTTTAGTCCCCCAAGTATTGACGAGAATATTTATTGTGATGAAAGCATGCCTCCTATTTATGATAATTATATTGATGAAAGTGGATTTGGAGAGGTCATGACTTTATTTAGTGATGAATCCACTATTTTGGAAGAGGTTCCAATTGATTCTGAGAATAAAGTTGCTATCAATGATGATTATTGTTATGATACGTATGCCATAAAGCATAAAAATAACCATGAAATTTATCATCATGATTTTAGTTTTCAATTGGATTATGCCTCACATGGTAGTTATTTTGTTGAGTTTGCTCCGACTATTATTCATGAGAAGAAATTTGCTTATGAGGAGAGTAATAAAAATTCTATGCTTGTAGATCATGAAAATAATGCTTTATGTTCTCGTTATTTTGTTGAATTCATTCATGATGCTACTGAAAATTATTATGAGGGAGGAACATATGCTTGTAGGAATTGCAATAATATCAAGTTTCCTCTCTATGTGCTTAAAGTTTTGAAGTTATGCTTGTTTTGCCTTCCTATGCTACTTGATTACTGTTCCCATAAGTTGTTTGCTCACAAAACCCGTATGCATAGGAAGTGGGTTAGGCTTAAATGTGCTAGTCATATTCTTCAAGATGCTCCCGTTATGTTTAAATTCTTATCCTTTTATGTGAGCATCATTGAAATCATCGTGCCTAGCTAGGGGCGTTAAACGATAGCGCTTGTTGGGAGGCTACCCAATTTTATTTTTGTCCTTTGCTTTTGCTCCTGTTTAGTAATAAATAATTCATCTGGCCTATGGTTAGACGTGGTTTTATGTTTTAATTAGTGTTTGTGCCAAGTAGAACCTTTGGGAAGACTTGGGTGAAGTCTTTATGATCTTGCTGTAAAAAACAGAAACTTTAGCGCTCACGAGATTATCTGCCATTTGTTACTGGAGAGTGATTTTAGGTTGATTCTTTTCTGAAGATGATTAATAGACAAATTACTCAGGTCCACCAATTTATTACAGAATTTTTGGAGTTCCAGAAGTATACGGTTGATACAAATTACTACAGACTCTTCTTTTTTTGACAGATTATGTTTTCATTGTGTTGTTTGCTTATTTTGATGAATATATGAGTAGTATCGGAGGGTATGAACCATAGAGAAGTTGTAATACATTAGTTTTAACACCAATATAAATATATAATGAGTTCATTACAGTACCTTAAAGTGGTGGTTTGTTTTCTGTTGAGTTTTGTGTTGTGAAGTTCTCAAGTTTTGGGTAATGATTCGATGGACTATGGAATAAGGAGTGGCAAGAGCCTAAGCTTGGGGATTCCCAATTCACCCCTAGGTAATATCCAAGGACAACAAAGAACCTAAGCTTGGGGATGACCCGGATGGCATCCCCTCTTTCGTCTTCGTTCATCGGTAACTTTACTTGGAGCTATATTTTTATTCACCACATAATATGTGTTTTTCTTGGAGCATCATTTTCTTTTGTTAGTATTTTCTTTATGTTATTTATAATAATGTTTTGCATCAATATTTTCAATAAAAATGTCAAGGATAGCCTTTACTATGCTTATTTTGCAAGTATACATGTTGCTGTTTCAAAACAGAAAGTTTACTGTTGTTGCAAAAATTCCCTAGAAAAGTCAGTGCATGATATAATATTGAAACTTTTTGAATATTGAGATCTGATAAATATTCTACTGTTTAGTATTTTTCTCATAACTTTTGGAGTTAGGTAAGTATGATGAATCTTGCACTCTTTACAGACTATACTGTTTTGGCATATTGCTGTTATGTCTGCATATGTTTGCTTGTTTACTGATTCTATTTGAGGATAGGAGTATTCAATAGGAAGAGACATTTAGTATGCAATGTTGAATAATAATTTTAGTAATTTTCTACAGTAGAGAATGATAAGGTAATTGCATTGTTTTATACTAACTTATCTCACGAGTTCTTGTTGAGTTTTGTGTGGATGAAGTTTTTGAGATTTTGGTAAACCGTGATATAAAAAGGAATTAAGGAGACACAAAAGCTCAATCTTGGGGATTCCCAAGGCACCCCAAGATAATATTTCTAGAAGTCTCAAGCATATAAGTTTGGGGATGCCCTGGTAGGCATCCCACCTTTCTTCTTTAACAATTATCGGTTAGTATCGGTTGAACCTAAGTTTTTACTTCTTCACAAGATGAGTGCTATCCTTGAAATGTTATTTTATTTTGTTTTGCTTGCTGTTTGAAAAATATCCCAAGATCTGAAATTCTTAATTGAGAGAGAGTCTTCACATACCTATATAATTATGGGCCAATTCCAGTTCTGCCCCTAACTCGAACCCACTACTCATTTTTGCCCCTAGTTTTCGGGTATGCTCAGTTTTGCCCCTCCGCCGTGAGTGCCACTTATAGAAATGCCCCTCCGCTCCGTTTCTGTCCAGTCAAAGCCGTTTGACCACTATATGCCCGTCTCCTTGACATTTTTGCCCCTGACTCCATGTCTCACTTACTGGTGGGGTCCATTCTCAAAAAACAAAACAAAAAACCCGTTCTCTCACCCCTCTCTCTCACACACACTTACAGGTGGGCCACGGGACCCACCGCCAAGGTCAAAATTGGTCCACGGCGAGGCATGCCTGGCCGTGAGCGGCTCGCTCGCCGGCGGCTCAACGTAGGTGGTCGGACGACCGGGAGAGGAGGGCCCAAGGCACGCAGTGTATCTGCGTGACGCATGCCAAGCGAGTTGGGCGCCGCAGCGGTTGGTGGTAACATGCGCGCGCGACCACCTGAGTTTGGTCATGGCGGCCGGCTTCATGCTGGGAGCTACAGCGTAGAATCAAGAGGGGGAAGAGGGCGTTAGGGGCGCGACCTTACAGCGATGGCGAAACGGATGTCAGGGAGGTCCACGGTGGCTTGGGGCGGTCGAATCTAGGAGGTCAACGACGACAACCGTAGCGGAGCACGGGGTCCTGGGCGTCGTCTACGGGTGTCCCCTGCCCGATTCACCGCGTGGGCTGGACGAGAGCTGGCCTGCGGTGCTCATGGACATGCTCCTTTGTCTCGAGCTAGCCTCTGGCAGAAGGGATCGTCCGATGTGTTTTACCAACATTCAATCGAACGCGGCGGTCTGAGGTCGAGGCGGGGAAGATGTGTCGTCTCTCCTCAAATTAGTTGGCTTTTAGGATGAGGGCATCTCGTAAGAGCTTCCTGGCAAGGTGGAGGCGCTTGGGGTTGCCGTTGGCCGCGAGGAGACGAAGGCAGCGACGACGGTGGCGCTCTTCAGAGGTGATAGAGGGAGAGGCCGTGAGGGAGGGAGGGAGGGAGAGAGGGATGGAGGGAGGGCTGCCGTGCGCGGGGAGCTAGCGGCGGCAGCGCACGGTCTCTGGGCAGCCGGCGGTCGCCTGAGTTGAGAGAGAGAGGGGCCGTGAGGTAGAGGGAGATTGGTGGGAGGTGAGAGAGAGGCCATGAGGGGCCCACATGTAAGTGAGAGGGAGAGAGGGGTGAGAGAAAGAGTTTTTCCTTTTTTTTTGAATGGGTCCCACATGTAAGTGACACACGGAGGGAGGGGCAATATGTCCAATAAACGCCCCATAGACGGTCAAAGCCCTTTGACCGAACGGTAACGGCACAAAAGGGTATTTTTATAAGGGGAACTAACGGCGGAGGGGCAAAACTGAGCATACCCGAAAACTAGGGGCAAATCTGAGTAGTGGGTTCGAGTTAGGGGCACAAATGTAAATGTCCCTATAATTATTTAACTACTCATTGATCTTCACTTATATATTTTTGGAAGTAGTTTGTCATTTACTCGTGTGCTTCACTTATATCCTATGAGTAAATGGTTGAATGATTTGAATATAATAAATATGAAATTATATATGTTTCATATGCTTATCCCATGGGGAGTAATGACTTCACATATAAGAAGTAGAGGTGGTAAATTTATTGAAGGTTAGCAAACATTATATTGGTTACTTGAACAATTAATGAATGAACATTGAAGGAAGAGAGATTTAAAATATAAATATACTATCATGGACAACTTTTGTAGTTGTGAGCACTCACTAAAAAATGACATGCTAAAAGGTTGATGTTGGACAAGGAAGACAACTTAATGGGTTATGCTTTCCTATATCTGAAACGTTATATTGTCTTGGATCATCCAAACATGTTGAGCTTGCCTTTCCCTCTCATGCTAGCCAAATCCTTTGCACCAAGTAGAAATACTACTTGTGCTTCCAAACATCCTTTAAACCAGTTTTTCCACGAGAGTCCACCATACCTACCTATTGACTGAGTAAGATCATTCAACTAAGTTGTTATCAGTGCATGCAATAAAAATTGCTCTCTAAATATGTATGATCTATTAGTGCAAAGAAAATAAGCTTTATACGAACTTGTGATAGGGAAGAAATAAAAGCAACAGACTGCATAATAAAGGTCTTTATCACAAACGGCAATATAAAGTGACGTTCTTTTGCATTAAGATTTTGTGCATCCAACCATAAAAGCGCATGAGAACCTCTGCTTCCCTCTGCGAAGGGCCTATCTTTTACTATTATCTTCTACCATTATACAAGAGTCATGGTGTTCATCACCGTTCCTTTTTACACTTTTTCCTTTGGCAAGCACTTTGTGTTGTGGTGATCCGTA
>NC_041381.1:24580697-24608088 GCF_002162155.2 Triticum dicoccoides | reverse complement strand
TGTAGGCGTTCATAAATTATTATTGTTAACATTACCCTTGAGGTAAAAGGTTGGGAGGCGAAACTATAAGCCCCTATCTTTCTCCGTGTTCGATTAAAACTTTCAACCCGTAAATATCACGTGAGTGTTAGCAATTGTGAATGATTAAATGATAGTTGAGTATGTGGAGTTTGCTAAATCAAAGCTCTTACATAGACCCTTCCTAAAAATAAGATGAATTGCAATTGTTTGATGACTGAGAACATAGTTTGCTAGTTTTCAAGAAAGATTATGGTCTATGCTTTAACATGTGAATAGCTTGTTACTTGATCATGAAAAGTTTTAGGAGATGAGCTACTGTTATAACATATAATGATGCTAGAAAAGGTGACTGAAATTATCATTGATCAAACTTATGCACATGCTAGCATTCACACTTCATAAATTCTTTCTTATATCATTTACCTACTCGAGGACGAGCAGGAATTAAGATTGGGGATGTTGATACGTCTCCAACGTATCTATAATTTATAAAGTATTCATGCTATTATATTATCTGTTTTAGATGTTTAATGGGCTTTACTATACACTTTTATATTATTTTTGGGACTAACCTATTAACTTAGAGCCCAGTGCTAGTTTCTGTTTTTTTTCTTGTTTTTGAGTTTTACAGAAAAGGAATACCAAACGGAGTCCAATTGACGTGTCAATTTTTGACTAATTTTTATGGACCAAAAGAAGCCCCTGGAGTGCAAGAGTTGGGCCAGAAGAGTCCCGGGCTGCCCACAAGGGTGCCCCCTAGGGCGCGCCCCCCTGCCTCGTGGACAGCCCGAAGACCCCCCTGGCGTGAGACCTACACCAAAAATTCCTATAAATACTGAAACCACCAGAAAATAACCTAGATCGGGAGTTCCGCCGCCGCAAGCCTCTATAGCCACCAAAAATCAATCGGGACCCAGTTCCAGCACCCAGCCGGAGGGGGATCCCTCACCGGTGGCCATCTTCATCATCCTGGCGCTCTCCATGACAAGGAGGGTGTAGTTCACCCTCGGGGCTGAGGGTATGTACCAGTAGCTATGTGTCTGATCTCTCTCTCTCTCTCTCTCTCTCTCTCTCTCTCTCTCTCTTGTTCTTGCGGTGATACGATCTTGATGTATCGCGAGCTTTGCTATTATAGTTGGATCTTATGATGTTTCTCCCCCTCTACTCTCTTGTGAGGGATTGAGTTTTCCCTTTGAGGTTATCTTATCGGATTAAGTCTTTAAGGATTTCAGAACACTTGATGTATGTCTTGCATGTGCTTATCTGTGGTGGCAATGGGATATTCACGTGATCTACTTGATGTACGTTTTGGTGATTAACTTGTGGGTTCAGTGACCTTGTGAACTTATGCATAGGGGTTGGCACACGTTTTCGTCTTGACTCTTCGGTAGAAACTTTGGGGCACTCTTTGAAGTACTTTGTGTTGGTTGAATAGATGAATCTGAGATTGTGTGATGCATATCGTATAATCATGCCCATGGATACTTGAGGTGACAATGGAGTATCTAGGTGACATTAGGGTTTCGGTTGATTTGTTTCTTAAGGTGTTATTCTAGTACGAACTCTATGATAGATCGAATGGAAAGAATAGCTTCGTGTTATTTTACTATGGACTCTTGAATAGATCGATCAGAAAGGATAACTTTGAGGTGGTTTCGTACCCTACAATAATCTCTTCGTTAGTCCGCCATTAGTGACTTTGGAGTGACTCTTTGTTGCATGTTGAGGGGTAATTATATGATCCAATTATGTTATTAATGTTGAGAGAACTTGCACTAGTGAAAAGATGAACCTTAGGCCTTGTTTCCTAGCATTGCAACACCATTTACGCTCACTTTTATCGCTTGCTACGTTGCTGTTTTTATATTTTCAGATTACAAATACTCATATCTATCATCCATATTGCACTTGTATCACCATCTCTTCGCTGAACTAGTGCCCTATACAATTTACCATTGTAGCGGGTGTGTTGGGGACACAAGAGACTCTTTGCTATTTGGTTGCAGGGTTGTTGGAGATAGACCATCTTCATCCTATGCCTCCCACAGATTGATAAACCTTAGGTCATCCACTTGAGGGAAATTTTCTACTGTCCTACAAACCTCTGCACTTGGAGGCCGAACAATGTCTACAAGAAGAAGGTTGTGTAGTAGACATCAGTACCCCGAAAACATCCAGGAGCACCACGAAACCCTATTACCACCGCCGCAACCTTCTGTACCCGTGAGATCCCATCTTGGAGCCTTTTTCGGCGCTCTATTGGAGCGGGAATCGATCATGGAGGGCATCTACATCAACGCCATAGCCTATCCGATGAGTTGTGAGTAGTTTACCACAGACCTTCGGGTCCATAGTTATTAGCTAGATTGCTTCTTCTCTCTCTTTGAATCTCAATACAATGTTCTCCTCGATCTTCTTGGTGATCTATTTGATGTAACTCTTTTTTGCGGTGTGTTTGTCGAGATCCGATGAATTGTGGGTTTATGATCAAGTTTATCTGTGAGAAATATTTGAATCTCCTCTGAATTCTTTTATGTATGATTGGTTATCTTTGCAAGTCTCTTCGAATTATCAGTTTGGTTTGGCCTACTAGATTGATATTTCTTGCAATGGGAGAAGTGCTTAGCTTTGGGTTCAATCTTGTGTTGTCCTTTCCCAGTGACAGCAGGGGCAACAAGGCACGTATTGTATTGTTGCCATCGAGGATCAACAGATGGGGTTTATATCATATTGCTTGAGTTTATCCTTCAACATCATGTCGTCTTGCATAATATGTTACTCTGTTCTTATGAACTTAATACTCTAGATGCATGCTGGATAGCGGTCGATGTGTGGTGTAATAGTAGTAGATGCACGCAGGAGTCGTTCTACTAATCTTGGACGTGATGCCTATATACATGATCATGCCTAGATATTCTCATAACTATGCACTTTTCTATCAATTGCTTGACAGTAATTTGTTCACCCACCGTAATACTTACCCTATCTTGAGAGAAGCCACTAGTGAAACCTATGGCCCCCAGGTCTATTTTCCATCATATAAGTTTTCGATCTACTTTATTTTGCATTCTTTACTTTCCAATCTACATCATAAAATTACCAAAAATATTTATCTTATCTTTTTATCTCTATCAGATCTCACTTTCGCAAGTGGCCGTGAAGGGATTGACAACCCCTTTATCGCATTGGTTGCGAGGTTCTTGCTTGTTTGTGTAGGTACGAGGGACTTGGAGTGTAGCCTCCTACTGGATTGATACCTTGGTTCTCAGAACTGAGGGAAATACTTACGCTACTTTGCTGCATCGCCCTTTCCTCTTCAAGGGAAAAACCAACTCATGCTCAAGAGGTAGCATCGCTTTGAGAAGTATGTGATAAGCAAGAGCTCCCCCTAAATTTGTGCATTATTTAAAATTTGCATTTGAATGCAGATGCACAATCGATTAGGATCATGGGTTACTCTTCCATGTAATATACAACTTGATGGAGCACTCAAAATGATAAAAATTAAACAACATGCACTCATCACCAAGGGAACAAGTTATTGGTCATACACAAATAGGCATGCAAGCACACATTAAGCATAGTATGTTCAAACACATGATCACATAAGTATATCACGAGCATAACACAAATTGTAGCATAGGAATCAAACAATCAAACGACCAAAGTAGCAAGCGTGGGAAATGGAACCGACAAAAAACAAGAGGCACTCTCTCTCTCTCGAAGCCTATGATATATACAATTTCTCTCCCTTTGGCAACAAGTTACCAAAAAGTTTGAAAACGTATAGTGCTATACGACACTCTAGGCATGATCTCCGGGAGCTCCTGAAGGGGTCTTCTGGCTTGTTGCTCCAGTGTCCATAGATGGCGTGGAGAGGAGTCCATCTACAGATGTCTGTGGAGCTGGAGGAGTTGACACTAGAGGTACAACTGTGGCAGTGGCTCCAGGTGCAGAAAGTGTAGTCCTAGAGTCTCTGGTAACTGGCACAGATGATGATCTTGGTGCCCCTAGCACCCTCTGGAATGTGTCTGTCGTGTGTCTATCATCCCTATCCTTGGCATCCTCTTGAAGCTTCTCCACAGTGGTTTGAATCTCAGTGACCTTCATATCTAAATCATGAATCTTAGTCCCAATGATCCTCTCAAGACTTTCCCGATTCTAAGTCAAGGTGGCCAAGCACTTCTCAATCCTCAGGGTGGCCTCAAGAAGATAGCTGAGTTGATCTTGCTTGGTATGGAGATTAGAAACTGAAGCATCTGGGGCACTTGCTGCCTTTGCTACTTTTGCAGCCTTTGCCTTCGCTATCTCCTCCTGGGCATCTGCACAAGTAGGATGTGAATCATCCATGACAACCTCATTGTCCTCAAAGTCTGGCCTCAAGGGAAGATGCTCTTTTTCTAGTAGATATGTCCCATTTCCCATCTTAGAGTTGATCAAAGTTTGAATGTGAGGGGTATATCCACAAGATCTCTTCTGGTCTGCAGCTATTCTCTTCACCATCTCTACTATCAAGCTCATCACCTTGAATTTATGAAGAACATCAAACAAGTGAAGCAGGTTGATGGAGTGACTATAATCATCCTATGATCTCCTGACTTGGGCAATAGAGTGTGCCTCAATATGGTGTTCATTGTGGTCAGGCCAGAGAGCAGATAGTAGATAGATCCAAGCATGTGAGTCTCCAAGGCTTTGTCAGGACTTGTACATGTTTTCCATGGATTTGTGATCCTTCCTAGGCTTGCTGTACACATCAAGATCATCTTCAGCTTCTTCGGGAGTATTCATAAGCCTAGCCCATTTAGAGATTGTTTACTAATATCTGGTTCCTTCTGTCATCCAAAAAATCTTACCATCGGGGTAGAAGTGAGCCGTGGAGTAGAATTGCATTATCATTTCAGCATTCCACATTGTCAACTTCTTTCCAACAAACTTGTCAACACCGTTCAATCTAAAGGTCTCATGCACACTTGGAAAATAATCTTCATTGTCATCAATGTATTTCCAGTCTACCCATTTCATATCATAAACAATGGGCTTCTTGTCCAAAAGGACGGTCCCATAGAAATCCTGTTGTTCCTTGGTGTGAAAGCGATAGTCCATAGCAGTCCTTATCCTGATAGCATATCGATCTGTCTTTCTCCATAGTCTCAGACCATGATCCTTTATCAATTTCATGTTCTCTGCCACATGATGAGCATCATTGTGGTCTGGAATCTTGGGCTTGAGCTTTTTGAGCACTAGTGGCTCTTCTTCTTCTTGAGCTTCAGGCACTGGGATCTTGTTCTTTTCAACAGCAGAAATGCTCCTTATTGATCTCTTTGGTGTAGTGGTCTTGGGGGATTGAGCTGGATCTGAGGGCTTGGGGGCAGGCTTGGGCTTAGAAGGAGCAGCCCCAGTCTTGACAGCATCTGCCATCAGCTTCTGAGTCTTAGCAGGAGGTGCAACAAGCACTTCCTCCTCATCATCATCTTCATCATCTCTCCTTCTCATGGAAGGATGTCCGAGCACTCTGGCAGTGGTTGTTCTAGCTCTTTTTTTTTCTGCTTGCCATCCCCAGCAGCCTCATCGTCATCTGACTGCTCAATGGTAAACTTCATAGTCTTCTGAGCTGGAACTTTCCTGGGTTTAGGCATTGAAGCTCTCCTAGGTGGAGATTTCTTCTGAGAACCAGGTTTTGTGGCAGCAGCAGCATCATACTCCTTCCTGAGCACTTTCTTCTTGGAGGTCACTTCCTCCTCACCAAAATCTTCATCCTCAGAATCAGATGTTCTTTACTTCCTTCCCCTAGTAGCTGCCTTAGGCAAGTTGCTACGAGTGCTTCTGCTCCCCTCATCATGGCTACCAGAGGGACAAGTGCCCTCACTAAGGTTGACATCCTCCTCAGACTTGTTCTGATTGTCACTTGCCTCGGACATAGCTGCAATAGACCTTGTGAATAGATGTGTCTGGATGGAGTGGATGAGCATCACAAAGTGCGGCTTATTTTGAAAAAATATTGAGACAAAAACTTCACTTTAGTTTTATGCAAAAAGCATTTCGGAGCTATTGATTTGACAAACTCAGTGACACCAAAGCAACATCAGAGTCTAAACATGTGATTTTGGTAACACGAGACACAGTTTGGTGACTCCAAGATGCTAGGGTTTCACAGATAAAGTGATTTCGATCTCACCGATCAGTACATTTCGATCAGACCGAGTTGTACTTGTGTAATGGCCAGGGCAAATCGGTGTGACCAAGACCCTCAGATCCGTTGGTCCAAGATGGGTTTGGCGGAAACCTAACCCTAAGTTTTTGCATCAAATCTACTCTAAGGAATTGTTTGCTGGATAGATTGATCTCATACGTGGTAAGAATATAGGCATTATACTTTGTGCAAGAATCGGAGCAACAAAAAGCACAAATGGTCAAATCTGTACCCTAACTTGGAGACGGACTTGCTATGGTGGCAACAACGGTGAGGATCCCGTTGACGCCAGCGGAAACCAGCGGCAGAGGGTCACTAGCGACTACGGCGACGATCCGGAGACCAAGGGCACGGAAGCGCTGGGGCGCGAGCTCGTGCGGTTTGAAGTAATTTTCAACCGTACGGGTACGCGAGGAATATATACCCAATGTTGTTGGTGTGACCGAGTGGAACAACTCGGTGGCACCGAGATGCAAAACTGCTTGCAGTAGCTTCAACTCGGTGTGCCCGAATAGTTCTAATCGGTTGCACCGAGGTAAAACATAGATCAACTTAATGATTCTGGTGAGACCAAGAAGAATAAGTTGGTCTGGCTGAAAGACATCAAGAGGTTTTGTACATTAAGCCCTTGACGGATCAGTGGCTTCGAGTGCTCCTCACCCAGAGGGTCCGAAAGACTTGTACAAACTTTGTGATGTAGCATGAATAGCGTTTGAGACGAGAAAAAGCATACATAGCTAGAGGGAGTACTTAGGCATTCTTGTTCATCTGATTGGACAAAAAAAATCAAACAAGCAACACTACAAATGCATGTCCTTGAATCGGGAAATATTATGCATTCAACATGCTCACACAATAAGATAGCAAATAAAACATGTGGCAAAGCATGCACATGCACTCTAGCCTATGTCAAGCAATCGGCGATGACTAGGTCATCTATATATGAGTATATTGACTTAGGAGTCAAATGAGAGCATTTGATCATAGGACATACTCATCATTTAAGCACAAGCTGGGTTACCGATTTTAATAAAGTATTGTTGTGTTCACACCATTGGAGTTGCTTTAGCTCAATTCTTAGAGGAAAGCTCCTCCTAGATGTGATATCCCCCCTTAAAGGGATGAACTAAGCTTGGGTATTGTTGATGATGACTTCATGTAGATAGTTAAGATGCGGATGCTCAATATTGATGTAGAACGTTTAGAGCAATCCATTGGAGTGAGTTGCACTTTCAATACCTACACGGGTTAATCCCACAAGAAACATGCAAGAATATCCATAGACATAGAGTGAAACTCAAATGTGATGGTGTACATCAAAGCATTATGTTACCTTGTCCCTTATCTTACCAACAAGAGGGTTTGTGACTCCATGAACTAGTGCAAGATATGAAAGTTGATTGCACATGTCCTTGCCAAAATGAATTAGAGTGAGGTTCATTGGCGGAGTCACCCTCAAGAAATCTGTAGTGCTTCTTCTTTGGGATCCACATCAACTTGATGAGAATCCTTGGATTTGTAGTCGTACTTGAGGAAGTAGAACTTGATGTAGTCTTGGGAACCCACTTGAACATGGCCTTAGGAGCTTCTTCAAATGAATCATCCTCTTCTTGAAGCTTGTCCTTGCCTTTTACCTTGTGGTCTGGTGATGGAATATCATGTTGAGCTTGTGTTCCTTTGCAACAAGTGGGATCATACTTCTCTTGTTGAGGAACAAACTTCGTCTTGGGGAAATGATCTTCTTCCCACTCAACTCCATTGGCATTGAACTTTCGTTCAAGACGAACACCTTGATTCTTCCGGTGCCTTCCTTGCTTGCACATAATTTCCTCAAATTGCTTACTTCCGGCGAGGCTCTTGTAAACACCTTTCTCTATAATTCCCTTCAATAAGCTATTTTCTTGCTCAAGTGTAACTTGGCTAAGAGTATCATTGGTGGAATCAATTGAACTACTAGAAGCAACAATAACGGATTTAACATTGTTATTATTACTACTAGAAGAAGAGTCTTTCTTGCCATTTTGCTAGATTTTACTTGTGGCATATAAGTAAATGCTTTGCAATGTAAGAAGAACTCTTCTTTCGAAGATAATCATTGATAGCTTTTAGGAACCCATGCTCTTGCTCCAAATTTAGCTTCTCAAAGCGTAGCTTCTCATGAGTCCTTAGGAGCTCCCTGTGATCCTCTAGAGTTGTTTCATGAGCTAAATTAAGAGTGTTTAGTTATTTAGTTAGACGCACAATCTCCTTCTTATCATTGTCATTAGTTTCCTTTTGGTTAGCATGATTAATAGAAATTTCATCATAGTTTTCATCACTAGTGTTGTCAACAAGTAAATCATCATCACTTAGCAAATCATCCTCATCACTATTAAAATCAACATACTCGGGTGTGATAGTTGGGGCCTTTAGCCATGAAGCATCTTCCAATTCCTTCATTTGGTGAGTCAATTATGTCGTAGGAGTTGGTTAATAGAAGTGCAAGACCGACAACACCTTCATCTTGAGTATGTTCGGAGTCGGAGTGATACCTTCTCTCGGAGTAGTTTTCGCAGTCGGAACCGGATACACACTCACCAACGTGAGCTTGGTGTATTCGTCTTGTGTAGCTCTTTTATGACTTATCCTTCCTTTCCGAATCCTTGCTTCTACGAGAAGTTTTTCGTTCATAACGATCATCTCTACTCCTCTCTCTTGGTGGTGATTCATCTCTTCTACTTCTCCTCTTAGGTGAATCTTCTCTTTTCTTGGAGGGAGTCGTACACTCATTGGAGAAGTGTCCAGGTCTTCCACAATTGTAGAAATTATGATCACGACTAGAAGATCTTTTGTCATTGTAGGACCTTGACTTGGAACTTCTCTCTTTGCTTCTATTCTTGTAGAATTTAATGAAGTTCTTCACCATTAAGCTCAACTCTTCATTGAAGACTTTTTTATCACTTGATGTTGTAGGAGCATCACATGAGGCTTTGTAAGCACCACTTGACTTGTTGTGGAGCTCTTCCTTATCCTTGAGTGACATCTCATGAGCAACAATTCTACCAATAACTTCTGTGGGCTTGACATCTTTGTAATTGGGCATCATTAGGATCAATGTGCACATGGTGCCATATTTTCCATCCAAGGCTCTTAGAATCTTCCTAAGCCGGTAATCTCATTTGTGATGAGAGAAAGCCTAGAGTACATCTCAGCGACTCCTTCACCATCCTTCATTTTGAACTTGTCAAGATGACTTTGAAGCACATCCAACTTGGATTCCTTGATGAACTAGGTACCTTCGTGCATATCAACCAAAGTATCCCAAATTTCCTTTGCATTCTCAAGGCGTCTGATTTTGTTGAATTCTTTGGGGCACAATTCATTGAAGAGAATGTCGCAAGCTTGAGCATTGTATTGCAACATCTTCAATTCTTGCGTTGTCGCCTCACAGTCTGGTTCTCTTCCATCCCCGAAGTATTCACCTTGCAAGCCAATGCGCACAATAGCCGAAACAGCGGGGTTATGACCAAGAATATGCATTTTTAGCTTATGCTTCCAACTAGCAAAACTTGTATCATCAAAGTAAGGACCTCTACGGTGATAATTTCCCTCGCTAGACGCCATAATCTCCTAGGTTGTGAAACCAAGGTTATGATCACCAAACCTATGGAAATAATAGAAAATGGAGACCAAAGCTCTAAGATCACTTGTAGGATCGACAGTAGGTCTATAGGTGGGTGATTAGACTACTTGACCAAATACAAATCTAGCCTTTTCCCAATTTTATTTGTTGGCAGATTTTAGCAACTAGTGCAAGTCCAACAATTAACCTACGCATGCAAATCAAAGATTATAATAGCGGAAAGTAAAGCATTGCATATGAAGGTAAAGGGGCAGGATTCGAGAGTGCAAACGCAATGTAGACATGGAGATTTTTGGCCTGGTTCCGATCGTACGTCCATGTTGTTGGAGACTTCAACCCACGAAGGGTAACGACTTCATGCTTCCTCTTGAGCTTACGTTTGTTTTTCCCTTGAAGAGGAAAGGGTGATGCAGCAAAGTAGAGTAAGTATTTCCCTCAGTTTGAGAACCAACGTATCAATCCAGTAGGAGATAACACACAAGTCATCGAATACCTGCACAAACAATCAACAAACTTGCACCCAACGCGATAAAGGGGGTGTCAATCCCTTCACGGTTACTTGCAAAAGTGAGATCTGATACAGCTAGATAAATGGTAAAGTAAATATTTTTGGTATTTTTGGTTTATAGATCTGAAAGTAAAAGATTGCAAAATAGTAGATCAGAAACTAGAATGATGGAAAATAGAACTTATATGATGGAAAAGAGACCCGGGGGCCATAGGTTTCACTAGTGTCTTCTCTCGAGATAGTAAATAATACGGTGGGTAAACAAATTACTACCGAGCAATTGATAGAAGAGCGCATAATTATGACGATATCCAAGGCAATGATCATGAACATAGGTATCACGTCCGTGTCAAGTAGACCGAAACGATTCTGCATCTACTACTATTACTCCACACATCGACCGACTCCTGCCTGCATCTAGAGTATTAAGTTTATAAAGAACAGAGTAATGCATTAAGTAAGATGATATGATGTAGAGGAATTAACTCAAGCAATATGATGAAAGCCCCATCTTTTATTCCTCGATGGCAACAATACAATACGTGCCTTGCTACCCCAACTGTCACTGGGAAAGGACACCGCAAGATTGAACCCAAAGCTAAGCACTTCTCTCATTACAAGAAAAGCCAATATAGTAGGCCAAACTAAATCGATAATTCGAAGAGACTTGCAAAGATATCAAATCATGCATATAAGAATTCAGAGAAGATTCAAATAATATTCATAGATAATCTGATCATAAATCCACAATGGTATTGAGAATAGTTCTCCAAGAACATCAAGGAGAACATGGTGTTGAGAATGAAAGAGAGAGCAGAAGCCATCTAGCTACTAGCTATGGACCCGTAGGTATGTGGTAATGTACTCACGCTTCATCGAAAGGGCAATGGTGTTGATGTAGAAGCCCTTCATGATCGAATCCCCTTCTAGCAGGACGCCGAAAAAGGCCCCTAGATGGGATCTCATGGGTACAGAAGGTTGCTGCGGTGGAAAAGTGTTTTCGTGGCTCCCCCTGATGGTTTTGGGGTATAAGAGTATATATGGGCGAAAGAATTAGGTCAGGAGACCAACGAGGGGCCCACGAGGTAGGGGGTGCGCCCTACCCCCTTGGCCGCGCCATCCACCCTCATGGCCACCTCGTTGCTTCTCTGACTTCATCTCGAAGTCTTCTGGTTTGCTTCTGGTCCAAGAAAGATCATCGCGAAAGTTTTATTCCGTTTGGACTCCGTTTCGTATTTGTTTTCTGCGAAACTCTAAAATAGGCAAAAAACTAAAACTGGCACTGGGCTCTAGGTTAATAGGTTAGTCCCAAAAATAATATAAAATAGCATATAAATGCATATAAAACATCCAAAACAGATAATATAATAGCATGTAACAATAAAAAATTATAGATACGTTGGAGATGTATCAAGTATCCCCAAGCTTAATTCCTGCTCGTCCTCGAGTAGGTAAATTATAAAAATAGAATTTTTGACGTGAAATCTTATATCTTATCTTATATTTACTAATTATAGGCACCAATCAAGCCACCGTGTTAATCCTCAAAAACTAAGCATATTAACCATCCGATCTCGGTATTAGCTATTTACAGCCGTCCATGAGACACCATTGGAGTCCTGGCCTACTGTCCCACGTCATGCACCCTGTATGTAATGTAAAAAAAAACTCCTCTCGCATCTCGCAGACCTCTTCCTCCTTCGAGGCATCATCGACAAATCCCAAGCGTTCCTCTTCCAGGTCGTCCTCCTCCTCCCAATCTGCAGTCTTCAAGTAAAACGATTCAACGAGCCTCTTGCGGTCCTCTACATCGTCATGCAGAAATCTCAATTGCCCCAACCACGCTGCAGACCTGCCATTCATCTTGGCTGAGGAGAAGATCCTTTCAATCTCCTCTGATGTCATGGCCCAACCAAACCTCAACCCATGATAAACAATGTAGCGGAGAAGGAGGTGCTACCTGAATCAGATCGGCAGATGCCATTGTTAGGGAAGCTGCAGATTCTGAGAACTATGGTAGACTGATTGCAGGTAATTATGAGGCTAGCAAGGATGCAGTAGGTTTTTGGTTTCAGGGATGTTTATGTTGTGAGACTTGGTCTCGAGGAACAAGTACAGTCTTAGGGTCCCGTTTGGAGAATTTGATTATGTGAGTTTAGTTTCCGAATTATCTAGAAGCGTATTACTATGATGGATAGATTTATAGGTGCCATACAATCCAGTTAGGGGATTCAATTCATCAAATATGTGGTCATACTTCTGCACAAATAACTCATGCACCTCTTGATTTTTTGTTGGAAAATGGATGAGTCGTTTTCGAGCCTTTCTTCAGTCTACTTATATCTGCTTCTTATACCAAACTACAGGTTTGCGCATGGATCTGTACTTTCAATTTTCTGCTTCCCTAATTATCCAGTAGGTCACATGCATCATAGAAGCACAAACCACACTCTGTTCTGACGATTTTTTTTATTTGTAGTGTTGTCTCATTTGTCTGCAGTTTTTGTATATTGTTATTTGCAGACATGGAATGTATATGTGTTGAAGAGATCAAGAAGACGGCACCTTAGCCCCATGGTAAAGCACTAAAGCTGAACGGCAAGCTGTTCCCCTTCTCAACACACTTCAAAAGATTTTTCATCTACATGTCTTCTAATTTCTCTGTATTATGCAGCAAGTGCAAACTGTTACTGTTGCTTTCGTCCCTACAGACGAAATCAATGTTTGGTGCTTAGCTTGATGCTGTTCATATCAAGTTTCGGCCTGTCTTACATTGTAGATTGATGCTGTCTTACAGTGCTTTCAAGTAAACGAACTGTTGTAGTAGGAGGATTATCCTAACGAGAGTCTTTATTTTTCTTAGAGATCTATATGGGTAAGGTTTCAAAGTTTAGTTTCAGCCTGTCTTACATTGTAGATTGTATAGAGTTTCTACGCCAAGCTAAAAGCTTAAAGTCTAAAGGTGTGTGTTCGAAACCATTCTGTATGGTCTCTGATTCAGGATAACTCTGGGCTTAAGTTCACATATATTTTCAGGTAATCATATGTCAGTTGCAAATTAGATTATATGAGCATAGGAGATTAGTGATCTCATAGACCTTCAGAAGTTGTTGTTATTCTCTGTTCTAGGCCACATCATTTTTGTACAAATAACAGAGAAGCTAACATCTTTGCGCCTACTATTGCTTATTAAATATTTATGCTTGGCCTTTTTTCCTGTGATGCTGCTGTTATCCCTATCATTGCAGGAAAATTATATATTCAAGTCCCTGGATTTTTCTTAAGAGATGTTTCTATATATGCTTAAATAGTTGGAACTTTTATACAAAATATTAGTATATTCACTACAAGCTCCTTTTAGAAGCTGAGAGTAATGTTTTCCATGTAATATATATATATCATTGTATTCTGTGTTTTGCTTATACCTTTCGCCTACAAGTCCACTCTCCATTTATTTTGTTCTTTTAGTTCCTATAATGTCTCATGGATAACTTGAACTTTCTTAGAATAAAAAAACTAAAAAATGTACTGATTCGATATAACATATATTTTGCCGGTATATTATTTAAGACTTGCGTCACGATAGAGGAGATTAATTTAGGAGGTATCCATTCTCTCGCAATTTCATAAGGTGCAGGTCATTAGGTGAAATTAAAATAATCTAAAAGCTTACTCTGATTAGGTCGCCACATCGAATCAAAAGAGCAGACAAACTTGCAGGCATGTACCATTTATTTTGATTTCTGTTGTGTTGTCTTGGTTCAGACTACAAAGCTTGCATTGTTATATACAAGTTTCAACCAAATAGTGCACTCCTAAGATTTGTGCTTCGTTATGCATGATGCAGGTTTCAACAGACCCTGCTATATGGTGTTCTGAATATTGGTGTCCATCTATACTGACTCCTTGTTGTGCTGCTATTATTCTCTAAAAGAGACAAATAAGAAAAGAAAAAAGAATAACCTTCTCCCGATCTAGCGGCAAGCTGGCGGCCAATGGACAGCCATGATATGTCCCTGCTGTCTGGATTGTGTGCCACGGTCATTTTAGTTTGCTGCTTCTCCAGCACCTACATAATGCAGCCATAAACTGCAGGTCTGTCTGAGCTCTGTACTTGGCTCCTTCTCAGCTATAAACGCAGTCCTTTGGTGTTTTATGGTAGGTGCTCGCATCTTTCCAATGAGATCGTAAGGATGTTTCACCTTCTCAGGTATAAACGTAGTCATTTTTGACCGTTTTGATCTTGGTGACCACCATCAATTGGCCGTCAATAAGCATCTGCCTCCGTCTCAAGGAGAAAAAGGTATGGATTTAGAAAGCATGGCCGGCAGTGAGGCATCTAGGCAATGACATAGTCAAATCTGATCAAACAGTAGAAGAGGAAGTTGGGGTGAAAACCATCTGAAGTACCACGCATCTGCTCCTTTTCCTTTTAGCTACTTGGCTCTCCCCGTGCAATTTTTGTGGCCTGCACGGTGTGCCACTTTGTGTGAGAAATGGGCTGATATGATTTAGTACGCTCAACTCTGATATTAACAAAAGTTCAACAGTTAACAATTTGCAAGATAATTGTTTTTTTACAACTGTTACGGTGATTGACGATTTTACGAGCCGTTCATCCACCCTAATCCGACGATAAAAAAATAGAAGTTACGAGGAGTTACAAAACCAAAATTACGAGAAATTACAAATAACAGTGGGTCCGGTTAGTTAATTTGAGGGTAGATTCGTCATTTAGTTTGGAAAATTCCCCATGGCAATGTCATCTCCTGATCTATTCGTCTCATCTCACCAGTCACAACAACGTCGGTCGATGAAGCTCCCGATGATGGCGTATAGGGCCGGCCGGACATGGATTGGATGTGTCACGATGTATGGCCTGCAGTACTACCGGCCGCCGGTAGGAGCGACAACAAGGTCATGGACTGCCACTTCTCGCCTGGATCGAGATCGCCGCGTGGGTATGATCCAAACGGTGCACTGAGCTACCTGTCTACGAGTGGGATGTGCAGCGGCGGCAGCGGCGGCTATGCGAGAGGAAACTGATACATTCGTGCATGGGACGTACCGTGAGGAACGGGAACGGACGAGCGACTCAGGTACTATTATACCCTTTTAGAAAAAAATAATCTAAAAAATGATCTTCCCAGATCTAATGACCAGAAATAATCAGAGATGGAGTTACATGAAATTACGAATCATAACTCTCCAATCACCGTAAAAGAGCTCTTGTTTTTTACCATCTGTTAGTTGCAGACCACAGATAATAACTTACCAAAAAAAGCAGATTATGGATGCTTATATTCGCTAGTCAAGATTGGAATGCCATTATAATTTCAAGCATTTCCCCTTTAGGTATTACTGATGTTCGAGATAGATAGATTGCTGGAGACTGGATAGCATGATCGTCATTGTTGTTTGCACATTAGTATATCTCATATGGTACCTTTTTTCAATCTAAGTTTGTACATGTATTTCAATAATGCAAATATACTACATTGAAATGATGTCCTCATATCAGAACTTCGCAAACAAGAAAAGATGTCAGGTTATGGCAGCATATGATTCTCGCATTAGTTTTTCTACTGTGAATTTGTATAATTTCCTAATAGTTTGCTACTAAGGCCGGTTTGAACAGCATGCATATTGCAAGGATATTCTTTTCAGGTGTAGCAAGTTATTTGTGATGTGCAGATCCAGCGGTGAGTGAGATTGATCTATCGTGCGTACTTATTTATAACAACATAACTTAAGAAACTACATTTTTGTTGGAAAAGGATTCAGATGGGGTTACCCTCTAGAGACATTTCATTTACGTTCTTTCATTCTGTATTAGACCGATAAAAGTTTGCACGTTTCTCTGGAAAAAGGGAATTTTTGTACTAATTTTTATATTCTAATAATTTTTCTCCTAATTAATCATAACAAAGATGCAGTAGCCCAATGATTTTCCTGATCCACGTCCTTCATGTTAAAGAGGAATAACTACATTCTTCATCTGTAATATCTGATACTCATTCTTAAATATTTGGCATGTGGTTCCTTCTTTGCTTTTCTTCAAAATCCATATTTTATTTCTACTTTCCAGTTTTATTGTCTCATTGTGTTCTTCATAATTATATTGTGTATGATGATTAGTTGGGAGATATTCAAAGTTGCATTCCAAGTTCTTATATAATTCAAACTCCTACTATATTTAACATAAAAACATCTTAAATTATTTTCATGTTCGTGTTTCCAAAATCACTAGATCGTGCGGAAGCACGGGTTGACGACTAGTGCTACCTAACATGATACGTCTCCAATGTATCTACTTTTCCTAATGCTTTTCCTAATGCTTTTCCTCTTGTTCTAGACTTTAATTTGCATGATTTGAATGAAACTAACCCCGGACTGCCGCTGTTTTCAGCAGAACACCCATGGTGTTGTTTTTGTTTACAAATAAAAGTTCTCGGAATGGAACGAAACTTTGCGAGGATTTTTTATACCAATAAAGAAAATTTCTGGAGCCAAGAGCCACCTGAGGGGGGAACCTGGGTGGGCACAACCCACCAGGGCGTGCCTGCCCCCCTAGGCGCGCGCAAGTGGGTTGTCCCCACCTGGTGGCCCCGATGACCCAAAACCAATGCTATAAATCACATTATTCCCCAAAAAAATCAGAGAGAAAGAATTATTGCGTTTCACGAGACGGAGCCGCCGCCGTCTCCTGCTCTTCATTGCGAGGCCAGTGATGTCTACTACACAACCTTCTCCTTATAGACGCTGTTGGGCCTCCAAGTGCAGAGGTTTGTAGGACAGTAGCAAATTTCCCTCAAGTGAATGACCTAAGGTTTATCAATCCGTGGGAGGCGTAGGATGAAGATGGTCTCTCGCAAACAACCCAGCAACCAAATAACAAAAAGTCTCTTGTGTCCCCAACACACCCAATACAATGGTAAATTGTATTGGTGCACAAGTTCGGTGAAGAGATGGTGATACATGTGCAATATGGATGGTAGATATAGGTTTTTGTAATCTGAAAATAAAAAAACAGCAAGGTAACTAATGATAAAAGTGAGCACAAACGGTATTGCAATGCTTCGAAACAAGGCCCAGGGTTCATACTTTCACTAGTGCAAGTTCCCTCAACATTAATAACATAATCAGATCATATAACAATCCCTCAAAGTGCAACAAAGAGTCACTCCAAGGTCACTAATAGTGGACAACAAACGAATAGATTATGGTAGGGTACGAAACCACCTCAAAGTTATTCTTTCCGATCAATCCATTGGGCTATTCCTATAAGTGTCACAAACAGCCCTAGAGTTCGTAGTAAAATAACACCTTAAGACACAAATCAACCAAAACCCTAATGTCACCTACATACTCCAATGTCACCACAAGTATCCGCGGGTATGATTATACGATATGCATCACACAATCTCAGATTCATCTATTCAACCAACACAAAGAACTTCAAAGAGTGCCCCAAAGTTTCTACCGGAAAGTCAAGACGAAAACGTGTGCCAACCCCTATGCATAGATTCCCAAGGTCACAGAACCCGCAAGTTGATCACCAAAACATACATCAAGTGGATCAATAGAATACCCCACTGTCACCATAGGTATCCCACGCAAGACATACATCAAGTGTTCTCAAATCCTTAAAGACTCAATCCGATAAGATAACTTCAAAGGGAAAACTCAATCCATTACAAGAGAGTAGAGGGGAAAAACATCATAAGATCCACCTATAATAGCAAAGCTCGCGGTACATCAAGATTGTGTCATATCAAAAACACGAGAGAGAGAGAGAGAGAGAGAGAGAGAGAGAGAGATCAAACACATAGCTACTTATACATACCCTCAACCCCGAGGGTGAACTACTCCCTCCTCGTCATGGAGAGCATCGGGATGATGAAGATGGCTACCGGTGATGATTTCCCCCTCTGGCAGGGTGCCGAAATAGGGTCCCGATTGGTTTTTGTGTTGGGGAACGTAGTAATTTCATAAAAAATTCCTACGCACACACAAGATCATGGTGATTCATAGCAACGAGAGGGGAGAGTGTTGTCTACGTACCCTCGTAGACCGAAAGCGGAAGCGTTAGCACAACGCGGTTGATGTAGTCGTACGTCTTCACGGACCGACCGATCAAGCACCGAAACTACATCACCTCTGAGTTCTAGCACACGTTCAGCTCGATGACGTCCCTCGAACTCCGATCCAGCCGAGTGTCGAGGGAGAGTTCCGTCAGCACGACGTCGTGGTGATGATCTTGATGTTCTACGGTCGCAGGGCTTCGCCTAAGAACCGCTACAATATTATCGAGGAGGACTATGGTGGAGGGGGGCACCGCACACGGCTAAGAGATCTCAAGGATCAATTGTTGTGTCTCTAGGGGGTGCCTCCCTCCCCGTATATAAAGGAGTGGAGGAGGTGGAGGGGGCGGCCACCCTTGGCGCGCCCCATGAGGAGTCCTACTCCCACCGAGAGTAGGACTCCCCCCCTTTCATTGTTGGAGTAGGAGAAAGGGAAGGGAGAAGGAGAAGGAAGGAAGGGGGTGCCCCCCCTCCCTAGTCCAATTCGGACTAGTCCATGGGGAGGGGTGCGGCCACCCTTTGGGGCCTTTCTCTCCTTTCCCGTATGGCCCATTAAGGCCCAATACGAATTCCCGTAACTCTCCGGTACTCCCAAAAATACCCGAATCACTTGGATCCTTTCCGAAGTCCGAATATAGTCGTCCAATATATCGATGTTTACGTCTCAACCATTTGGACACTCCTCTTCATGTCCCTGATCTCATCCGGGACTCCGAACTCCTTCGGTACACTAAAACTCATAAACTCATAATATAACTGTCATCGAAACCTTAAGCGTGCGGACCCTACGGGTTCGAGAACAATGTAGACATGACCGAAACACGTTTCCGGTCAATAACCAATAGCGAAACCTGGATGCTCATATTGGCTCCCACATATTCTACGAAGATCTTTATCGGTCAAACCGCATAATAACATACGTTGTTCCCTTTGTCATCGGTATGTTACTTGCCCGAGATTTGATTGTCGGTATCCAATACCTAGTTCAATCTCATTACCGGCAAGTTTCTTTACTCGTTTTGTAATACATCATCCCGCAACTAACTCATTAGTTGCAATGCTTGCAAGGCTTATAGTGATGTGCATTACCGAGTGGGCCCAGAGATACCCCTCCGACAATCGGAGTGACAAATCCTAATCTCGAAATACGCCAACCCAACATGTACCTTCGGAGACACCTGTAGAGCACCTTTATAATCACCCAGTTACGTTGTGACGTTTGGTAGCACACAAAGTGTTCTTCCGGTAAACGGGAGTTGCATAATCTCATAGTCATAGGAACATGTATAAGTCATGAAGAAAACAACAACAACATACTAAAAGATCAAGTGCTAAGATAACGGAATGGGTCAAGTCAATCACATCATTCTCCTAATGATGTGATCTTGTTAATCAAATGACAACTCTTTTGTCCATGGCTAGGAAACATAACCATCTTTGATAAACGAGCTAGTCAAGTAGAGGCATACTAGTGACTCTATGTTTGTCTATGTATTCACACATGTATTATGTTTCCGGTTAATACAATTCTAGCATGAATAATAAACATTTATCATGATATAAGGAAATAAATAATAACTTTATTATTGCCTCTAGGGCATATTTCCTTCATTTTTGTGGCTACAAAGGCTTGCGGTAGCAGAACTCCCGATCTAGGTTATTTTCTGCAGGTTTGCGATTTATAGGAGAGGTTGGCGTCGAGAACAAGTTAGGAGGACCCACGGAGAGTCGACGAGGCACAAGGGCGCGCCCTAGGGGGGTGGGGGTGACCTCCACCCTCGTGGGCCCCATGGGACTCCCCTCCGGTAACTCTTTGTTCCAGTATTTATTTTATTTTCCAGAAAAAATCTCCGTTGATTTTTAGCGCATTCCGAGAACATTTATTTCTGCACAAAAACAACACCACGGTAGTTCTGTTGAAAACAACGTCAGTCCGGGTTAGTTCTAAACAAGTCATACCAAAATCCTGTAGAAATATTATAAACATGGCATGAATACATCAAAAATTATAGATACGTTGGAGACATATCAGCATCCCCAAGCTTAATTGCCGCTCCTACTCGAGTAAGTAAATGATAAAAACAGAATTTTTGATGTGGAATGCTACCTAACATATTTGTCAATGTAATCTTTTCTATTGTGGCAAGAATATTCAGATCCATAAGATTCAAAACAAAAAGTTTATATTGACATGAAAACAATAATACTTCAAGCATACTAACAAAGCAATCATGTCTTCTCAAAATAACATGGCCAAAGAAACCTATACCTACAAAATAGTATAGTCTGGCCATGCTCTATCTTCATCACACAAAATATTTAAATCATACACAACCCCGGTTTCAGCCAAGCAATTGTTTCATACTTTAGTATTCTCAAACTTTTTCAACTTTCACGCAATACATGAGCATGAGCCATGGACATAGCACTTTAGGTGGAATAGAATGGTGGTTGTGGAGAAGACAAAAAAGGAGAAGATAGTCTCACATCAACTAGGCGTATCAACGAGCTATGGAGATGCCCATTAATAGATATCAATGTGAGTGAGTAGGGATTGCCATGCAACTGACGCACTAGAGCTATAAGTGTATGAAAGCTCAAAAAGAAACTAAGTGGGTGTGCATCCAACTGGCTTGCTCACGAAGACCTAGGGCACTTTGAGGAAGTCATCATTGGAGTATACAAGGCAAGTTCTATAATGAAAAATTCCCACTAGTATATGAAAGTGCCAACATAGGAGACTCTCTATCATGAAGATCATGGTGCTACTTTGAAGCACCAGTGTGGTAAAAGGATAGTAGCATTGCCCCTTCTCTCTTTTTCTCTCATTTTTTTGTTTTTTTTTGTCCTTCTTTTTTTCGGCCTCTTTTTTTCATCCGGAGTCTCATCCCGACTTGTGGGGGAATCATAGTCTCGATCCTCCTTTCCTCACGTGGGACAATGCTCTCATAATGAAGATCATCACAATTTTATTTACTTACAACTCAATACTTAGAACAAAATATGACTCTATATGAATGCCTCTGGCGGTGTACCGGGATGTGCAATGAATCAAGAGTGACATGTATGAAAGAATTATGAATGGTGGCTTTGCCACAAATACATTGTCAACTAGATGATCATGCAAAGAAATATGACAATGATGGAGCGTGTCATAATAAACGGAACGGTGGAAAGTTGCATGCAATATATCTCGGAATGGCTATGGAAATGCCATAATAGGTAGGTATGGTGGCTGTTTTGAGGAAGGTATATCGTGGGTGTATGATACCGGCGAAAGTTGCGCGATACAAGAGAGGCTATCAATGGTGGAAGGGTGAGAGTGCATATAATCCATGGACTCAACATTAATCATAAAGAAATCAAATACTTATTGCAAAAATTTATTATTCATCGAAACCAAGCACTACGCGCATGCTCCTATGGGAAGGGTTGGTAGGAATTAATCATCACGCGATCCCAACCTCCACGCATAAGGAAGACAATCAAAAAATAAATCATGCTCCGACATCATCACACAACGGTTCACCATACGTGCATGCTACGGGAATCACAAACTTTAACACAAGTATTTCTCAAATTCACAATTACTCCACTAGCATTACTCTAATATCACCATCTTCATATCTCAAAACAATAATGAAGAATCAAACTTCTCATAGTATTCAATGCACCTTGTATGAAAGTTTTTATTATATCTCTCTTGGATGCCCATCATATTAGGACTAGTTTTATAACCCAAGAAAATTACCATGATGTTCTAAAGACTCAAAATAATAAAAAGTGAAGCATGAGAGTTCATCTATTTGTTCAAAATAAAACTACCATCATGCTCTAAAAAGATATAAGTGAAGAACTAGAGCAAATGACAAACTACTCCAAAAAGATATAAGTGAAGATCAATGAGTAGTTCAATAATTATGTAACAATGTGAAGACTCTCTAACATTTAAGAATGTAAGATCTTGGGATATTATTCAAATAGCATGCAAAACAAAATAAAACAAAATGACGCTTCAAGCAAAACACATATCATGTGGTGAATAAAAATATAGCTCCAAGTAAGTTACCGATGAACGAAGACGAAAGAGGGGATGCCATCCGGGGCATCCCCAAGCTTAGGCTCTTGATTGTCCTTGAATATTACCTTGGGGTTCCTTGGGCATCCCCAAGCTTAGGCTCTTGCCACTCCTTATTCCATAGTCCATCAAATCTTTACCCAAAACTTGAAAACTTCACAACAAAAAGCTCAACAGAAAACTCGTAAGCTCCGTTAGTATAAGAAAATAAATCACCACTTTTGATACTGTTGTGAAATCATTCTAAATTCATATTGGTGTAATATCTACTGTATTCCAACTTCTCCATGGTTCATACTCTCCGATACTACTCATAGATTTCATAAAAGGTGGCAATTGCTAACATGATTCGGACAGACTTAAGCATCGATACGAGTGAGAAAATCTCATCGTACTCAACACCTTGAACTTGTCGAAAACCTTTCGCAACAAGTCGAGCTTAGTAGATAGTAACACTACTATCAGTGTCCGTCTTCCTCTTGAAGATCCATTTATTTAACATGACTTGCTGATCATCGAGCAAGTCAATCAAAGTCCATACTTTGTTCTCATACATGGATCATCTCTCAGATTTTATGGCCTCAAGCCATTTCGCGGAATCTGGGTTCATCATCGCTTCCTCATAGTTTGTAGGTTCATCATGGTCTAGTAACATGACTTCTAGAACATGATTACCGTACCACTCTGGTGTGGATCTTACTCTGGAAGACCTACGAGGTTTGGTAGCAACTTGATCTGAAGTTTCATGATCATCACCATTAAGTTCCTCACTAATTGGTGTAGGAATCACTGGAACTGATTTTTGTGATGAACTACTTTCCAATAAGGGAGAAGGTACAATTACCTCATCAAGTTCTATTTTCCTACCACTCACTTCTTTCGAGAGAAACTCCTTCTCTAGAACGGATCCATTCTTAGCAACGAATATCTTGCCTTCGGATCTGTGATAGAAGGTGTACCCAACAGTTTCCTTTGGGTATTCTATGAATATGCACTTCTCCTATGTGGGTTCGAGCTTATCAGGTTAAAACTTTTTCACATAAGCATCACAGCCCCAAACTTTAAGAAACGACAACTTTGGTTTCTTGCCAAACCACAGTTCATAAGGCGCCGTCTCAATGGATTTTGATGGTGCCCTATTTAAAGTGAATGCAACTGTCTCTAATGTATAACCCCAAAACAATAGTGGTAAATCGATAAGAGTCATCATAGATCGCACCATATCCAATAAAGTGCAGTTACGACGTTCGGACACACCATAACGCTATACTGTTCTAGGTGGTGTGAACTGTGAAACTATTCCACATTGTTTTATATGAAGGCCAAACTCGTAACTCAAATATTCTTCTCCATGATCAGATCGTAGAAACTTTATTTTCTTGTTACGATGATTCTTCACTTCACTCTGAATTTCTTTGAACATTTCAAATATTTCCGAGTTGTGTTTCATTAAGTATATATACTCATATCTACAAAGTTTCTGTTTTTTACTCTTCTGTTAAAAATGACAATTATTCTCGTGAGCGCAAAGTTTCTGTTTTTTACAGCAAGATCACATTAACTTTCATCCAAGTCTTCCCAAAGGTCTTACTTGGCACTTTATTGAAACAAAAGCTATAAAAAAATTATTACTATAGTATCTTAATCATGTGAACACACAAAAACAGTAGGGGTAAATGTTGGTTTGTCTCCGAACAAGCGCTTTTCTTTGATGCCTTTTAGCTAGGCAAGATGATTTCAATGATGCTCACATAAAAGATAAGAATTGAAACACAAATAGAGCATCACAAAGAATATGACTAGCACATTTAAGTCTAACCCACTTCCTATGCTTAGGGATTTTGTGAGCAAACAACTTATGCGAACAAGAATCAACTAGCATAGGAAAACAAAACAAGCATAACTTCAAGATTTTCAACACATAGAGATGAAACTTAATAATATTGCAACTCCTACAAGCATATATTCCTCCATTATAATAATTTTCAGTAGCATCATGAATGAATTCAACAATATAACTATTACGTAAAGCACTGTTTTCATGATCTACAAGCATATAATTTTTATTACTCTCCACATAAGCAAATTTCTTCTCATGAATAGTAGTGGGAGCAAACTCAACAAAATAACTATCATGTGAGGCATAATCCAATTGAAAATTAAAATCAGGCTGACAAGTTTCATGGTTATCATTATTCTTTCTAGCATACATGTCATCACAATAATCATCATAGATAGCAACTTTGTTCTCATAATTAATTGGAACCTCTTCCAAAATAGTGGATTCATTACAAAATAAAGTCATGACCTCTCCAAATCCACTTTCATCAATATAATCATCATAAATAGGAGGCATACTTTCATCATACTAAATTTGCTCATCAAAACTTGGGGGACTAAAAATATCATCTTCATCAAACATAGCATCCCCAAGCTTGTGCCTTTACATATCATTAGCATCATGGATATTCAAGGAATTCATACTAACAACATTGCAATCATGATCATCATTAAAATATTTAGTGCCAAATATATAAATGCATTCTTCGTCTAACACTTTGGCACAATTTTCATTTCCATCAATTTCACGAAAGATATTCAAAAGATGAAGCATATGAGGCAACCTCAGTTACTTTTTTTGTAGTTTTGTTTTATAGACTAACTAGTGCTAAAACAAGAAACTAAAAGATTCAATTGCAAGATCTAAATATATACCTTCAAGCACTAACCTCCTCGCCAACGGTGCCAGAAATGAGCTTGATGTCTACTACACAATCTTCTTCTTGTAGACGTTGTTGCGCCTCCAAGTGCAGAGCTTTGTAGGAAAGTAGCAAATTTCCCTCTAGTGGATGAACTAAGGTTTATAAATCATGGGAGGCGTAGGATGAAGATGGTCTCTCTCAAAGAACCCTGCAACCAAATAGCAAAGAGACTCTTGTGTCCCCAACACACCCAATACAATGGTAAATTGTATAGGTGCACTAGTTCGGCGAAGAGATGGTGATACAAGTGCAATATGGATGGTAGATATAGGTTTTCGTAATCTGAAAATAAAAAAACAGCAAGGTAACTAATGATAAAAGTGAGCACAAATGGTATTGCAATGCTTCGAAACAAGGCCTAGGATTCATAATTTTATTACTGCAGTTCTCTCAACAATAATAACATAATTGGATCATATACCAATCCCTCAACATGCAACAAAGAGTCACTCCAAAGTCACTAATAGTGGAGAACAAACGAAAAGATATGGTAGGGTACGAAACCACCTCAAAGTTATTCTTTCCGATCAATCCATTGGGCTATTCCTATAAGTGTCACAAATAGCCCTAGAGTAAGTAGTAAAATAACACCTTAACACACAATCAACCAAAACCCTAATGTCACCTAGATACTCCAATGTAACCACAAGTATCCGCGGGTATGACTATACGATATGCATCACACAATCTCAGATTCATCTATTCAACCAACACAAAGAACTTCAAAGAGTGTCCCAAAGTTTCTACCGGAGAGTCGAGACAAAAACGTGTGCCAACCCCTATGCATACATTCCCAAGGTCACAAAACCCACAAGTTGATCACCAAAACATACATCAAGTGGATCAATAGAATACCCCATTATCACCACGGGTATCCCACGCAAGACATACATCAAGTGTTCTCAAATCCTTAAAGACTGAATTCGATAAGATAACTTCAAAGGGAAAACTCAATCCATTACAAGAGAGTAGAGGGGGAGAAACATCATAATATCCAACTACAATGCAAAGCTCACGGTACATCAGGATCATGCCATATCAAAAACACGAGAAAGAGAGAGAGAGAGAGAGAGAGAGAGAGAGAGATCAAACACATATCTACTGGTACATATATACCCTCAGCCCCGAGGGTGAACTACTCCCTCCTCATCATGGAGCGCCCCAGGATGATGAAGAAGGCCACCAGTGATGATTTCCCCCTCCGGCAGGGTGCTGGAACAGGGTCTCGATTGGTTTTTTGTGGCTACAGAGGCTTGCTGCGGTGGAACTCCTGATCTAGGTTATTTTCTGGAGGTTTAGGGATTTATAGGAGAGATTGTCGTCGAGAACAAGTTAGAAGGACCCACGAGAGTCCATGAGGCACGGGGGCGTGCCCCAGGGGGTGGGGGTGCCATCCACCCTTGTGGGCTCCACGGGACTCTCCTCCAATAACTCTTTGTTCCAGTATTTTTTATATTTTCTAGAAAAAATCTCCGTTGATTTTCAGCGCTTTCCGGGAACATTTATTTCTGCACAAAAACAACACCACGGTAGTTCGGCTGAAAACAACGTCAGTCCTGGTTAGTTCTAACCAAATCATACCAAAATCATGTAGAAATATTATAAACATGGCATGAATACATCAAAAATTATAGATACGTTCGAGACGTATCAGCCAGATCTAGAGTCCGTTTGGGGCTCCAGAGAGGGGGATCTTCGATCTTCGTCATCACCAACACATCTCCATCGCCAATTCCATGATGCTCCCCACTGGGAGAGATAAATTCCTTCATAGGCTCGCTGGTCGGTGAGGAGTTGGATGAGATTCATCATGTAATCGAGTTAGTTTTATTAGGGCCTGATCCCTAGTATCCATTATGTTCTGAGATTGATGTTGCTATGACTTTGCCATGCTTAATGCTTGTCAATTTGGGCCCGGGTGCCATTATTTCAGATCTGAACCATTTATGTTATCACTTTTATATCCATGTTCTAGATCTGATCTTGCAAGTTATAGTCACCTACTACGTTTTATGATCCGGCAACCCCGCAGTGACAACAGTCGGGACCACTCCCGGTGATGACCGTAGTTTGAGGAGTTCATGTATTCACCGTGTGTTAATGCTTTGTTATAGTTCTCTATTAAA
>NC_041381.1:24466630-24580492 GCF_002162155.2 Triticum dicoccoides | reverse complement strand
AAAAGATGTCATGCAAGTTCTTTCCATAAGCATGTATGACTATTTATGAAATACATATTTATGAACTAGAGCTAGTGCAGTATCGCCCTACGTTATGACTGTCTCATGATAAATATCATCCAACGAGTCACCGATCCAATGCCTACAAATTTATCTAATATTGTTCTTCCTAAGTTACAGCTGTTGCTACTGCTACAAAATCACTACTATCACTGTTACCGTTACTATTGCTGCTACTACTATCATCAAAACTATCATATTACTGTGCTACTAATCACTTTGCTGCAGATAATTAATCTCCAGGTGTGGTTGAATTGACAACTCAACTGCTAATAACTTCAAATATTGTTTGGCTCCCCTTGTGTCGAATCTATAAATTTGGGTTGAATACTCTACCCTCGAAAACTATTGCGATCCCCTATACTTGTGTGTTATCATAATTCTCTTTATTGTGGCGTGAATGTTCAAATCTGTAAGATTCAAAACAAAAGTTTAATATTAACATAAAAACAATAATACTTCAAGCATACTAACAAGGAATCATGTCTTCACAAAATAACATGGCCAAAGAAAGCTTATCCCTACAAAATCATACGGTCGGGCTACGCTCCATCTTCATCACACAAAATACTCAAATCATGCACAACCCCGATGACAAGCCAAGCAATTGTTTCATACTTTTGATGTTCTCAAACCTTTTCAATTTTCAAGCAATACACACTACGGGAAATAATTAATTTGCCGTCAGGAGGTGTCTTTGCCGTTAGCTTTTCGTCGGGCAGACGACAACGAGTGGATTTGCCGTCATCGGTGGACGGCAAAGAAAAACTGACGGTAAAATAAAATTTGCCGTCTGCGAAAAAAAACATACGACAAAGAGCTCACACTACTAGAGAAAAGGCTAGCAGCAGCGTGGGTTTTAGGTGTATCAGTAGCGCGGGGAGGGGAGCTACTAATAAGGCGCTACAACTAACATATAGCAGTAGCGCGTGGTCACCGGCGCTACTCCTACACAAGTGTAGCAGCAGCGCGGTTACTGGGAGGTCGCTACTGCTAGTAGCTCTAGCGCCCTATGCAACAACGCGCTACTGCTATCGCGGCGCTGCTGCTAACTTTTATACACTCGCTACTGCTAATTTAACATGTTTTTTGTTTTTTTTGGGCATATTTGTTTTGTATTTGGACAGGCTTTATAGAAGAATCTTTAGCACATAGAAATGTCATCATGATACACATACAAATGCCTGCGAGACCACGAATGTAATCATAGCATATACATACATATAGTCTCATCATAATCATCATCCAACACAAAGTGGTATCTCGTCATCATCTCGAAAATAGCGATACAAGTCCTTGATTACTTGCAAATACATTGTCATCCATCTAAACAATGGTATACGCGAGAAGAGCTATCACTTTGAGTACATGAATTCGTATTCCTCTCCCGCATTAGCGTGAACCTAAACTAACTAGTGCCTGTCGCTCAGAAACCAGAAACCGGCAACACCTGGGCCTGACACTCCGGCCACTCATCGTATATATACTCCTGGCGTAGCACTTCTTCGCCATCGATGATCTATGCACTTGCATCATCACATGAGTCGATGATATGCAACATATATAGTTGAGCAACAGAAAGAGACAGACTTGACAAAAATAGAAACAACATATCATAAGCATAAATAACAAAGTTCATCGTACCCAAAATGCCCTAACTAGAGTGATCTTCGCTAGTCGAGGAGGAGGACGGTTTAATTACATCACAAATAAAGTTTCACTGCGCATAACTCAAAGTTTTGTCAGACAGAAAGTATGGACTAAACAGACACATTGTCATATATCGACAATCACTCCAACATGCCATGCCATCCATCGAGGTCAGGGAGATAGTCCACGAGCTTAGTGAAAGGCTTCATGTCGAGACGCTGAGAGGCTATCCATGTTCGGACGTCTTCCCACGACATTTGTCCTTCTCCGTAGAACATCCCTGTTTTTACACGACCTCTTTCATGATGATTTGGGTAAGTTCGCACTGGATGTTATAGAACTCAGCTCGAAGTCGATGATCCTCGATATCTCCTATGTCCTTTGCCAATTGCAGAATATGGGCATCGTCAGATCTAATTGACATGTGAAGGTTCTGGTGATCCCGTCTGTACTCCAGCATGTGGTGTAGGACATAGAATCCATCATTAAGAGAATCGTTCGGTTGCTGGATGCAGTAGAAGTCGGTCTTATGGCTGAAGGCGGCCCTGCCGCCCCTTCTCTTCTTGTCCCTAACCTCTCCACCCCTTGCTTGGTAGTAAAACATAGCACTGTCGAGAACATCTTTGATGTGGGTGTAATCCTTTTTTTGAATGTTCTTCGACGAGTCCAAGTAAAGAGCGTGGGAGAATCGGGGGTAGAGGATGATGAGGACGGCGCGCCCGCCGCCGCGCAAAATAAGTACACCTCAAATTAATTAGCCTCCACCGTGCAAATGAATTATTGAAATCGAAGGAAGGATAGCGGCGCAGATGACTTACACGGGATGATACGGCACGAGAATCGCCTCCTTGTCCTTATTGGCGAGCAAGAAACTAACGATGTAATCCCTCGCGTATTCACGCTGCTCTGCACAGACTCCCAAGAAGCTCTTGTGCATGTAGTACGGGTCAGCGACACAGATATGACGTATCTGCTCAACCCAAATGATGTAGTTCATGTGCAAGGCATAAAGGCGGACAAACGTAAAATCCAGCTTCTTCACGTGAAACGAATCAGAGGAAGAACTTATCCGCAGGCAAGCTGTCGATCTACGACATTTGCCGCGGAACGTTAACCACGTAGAGTGGGTATCCTGGATCTTTCGAGGCGATGAGGCCTTTCTCTACCCGCATCACATCGTCATGAAGTCTCCTTAGATCGCCGAATCTGGCCCGTAGCGCTGTTGCAGGTAGGATTGGTTGACCGGGGATATGCCATTTATCCACATCGGGGATATCTATACGGTCCTGAAGCCGAGGCTGCTGAGGCGGCTGGATCATAGAATCAGCTTTTTTGCCTTTCCTCGCTCTCTTCCTAGACTTATTTACTACCGGAAGTTTGTCAATAATACGTTGAGACGGTAATTCAGGCACCGACTCATGACGCTCAAACCCTGAGGAGGCGCCAGTATAGACATACTGTTCAGCGCCATCGTCATCCTCATCCTCATCCATGGCGACGTCATCAGCGACTAATGGAGCCTCCTCCTTACCCCGTCCGCTATCACCCAACCCGACATAGACATACTGTTCATACCTTGCTGAGGCTGCGTGCTCGTGGGTGTGCTCCCGGCCGCCTCCAGACAAAGCAAACTCTTTGGCCACAACAGGACCCACCCATTGCAACAATCACCAAGCCGCCGCGGGGTCTCGTCGTCATCCCCCACTGGTATTAGAGGAGGCAAATTCTCGTGGCCCGGTTTGACACTGGCCACGGAAACCTTGAAGAAGTTCGGGGGGATCGGCCGGCTGTGGAACAATGGTTCCTTCGGTTCCATTATTGTCGCCTTCCCCACGTCCACCTTCTGTTCGCCGATAGTGTACAATATGGTGCACGGGGTTTCGTCGGCCTGCAAATAAAAGCCTGCGACGTGAGACATCCGAAAGGCAATGAAAACGGGAGATTATACATTTATATTGAAGGGGGCCGGTGTGACAGATACCGTGAGGGCGTCGACCTCAGCCAAAGAGGAGGCACCACCGAGCACGTCCGGTGCGGGAGCCGGTGCGGGAGCCGGTGCGGGAGCAGGTGCTCCCAAGAAGTCAGCAAGGCGAAAGTCCTCTGCATTTTTTTCTGGATTTTGCCTTGTCCAAGTGAAAACGCCCGTCACCAAGGAAGTAGACATATCTGCAATCGCCTGTTTTGCGGCAGCTACCGCTGTTGCGACTGTCTGAGATGATTTCTTCTCAACCGCAATCTCAACCTTCGTGTCGATGTTTTCTTCAGTTAACCTCCGTCTTTCCTTTCTCTCCTCCGTGGTCTCACAGTAGTACTTCTTCCACGTGGCGCCGTCTCCGACACCGTGCACGCGTCCATACGACGGTCGAGTATCCACCGGTTGTCGTATGTTCAACGCCCGGTTGAATGGAGTGTCCCACTTGGGCCTCCCCAATGCCTCAGACGGTGAGTCGCTTTCGGCCGCAATCCGGTGCTGCTCTCCCTGCAAAAGGCACAAGGATCATTTACAAATATGACTAACGTGTGCAGTCGAATAGATCAGAAACTAAAATTACCAGCAGTCTCATGAACTCCGTAATGATCGGTGTTGTCTTGTAAACCTTATTCACTGGGTCCCAACGGTGCCGGGCCCTCAGGACGTCACGCTCCTGCGGGACGGTGAAATCCGCCAAGGGGTCTGGGATGCCCAGACTAGCGGCTTCCGCGTCCTCCTTGGCCCATTTGGACCTCTTTCCGCCGTAACCACGGCTTTCGAGGTGGTGGCTCCCAATGTTCCTCTTTTGAAGCCCCTTCATGTACTTAGACTTTTTTTGGCAGCTTCGGCCTCGCAAGCCTCCTTGAATATTTGAAACTGCTCTTCCGTGATTGTCAGATTATCCTTTACAATCTCGGAGTTGGGTTCCCCGTCGTTGATCTTTGCTTTCACTCGATTTTTCTAGGCGGCCAACGCGTCGCTAAACTTGGTCATGGCGTGTTTGTTTATCTTCTTCATTGCCGGCTCCTCGTCTGGATCTTCATAATCCTTCTCATTCCGGCCCGGGAACAAGAATATCTGGTGAAACTTCTTTAGGAGGGAGCTCCTCATATTTTCTATCTTCTGTAGTTTCTCATCGTTGATGGTGGCGGTTGTCCGTACGATGCAGCCTATTTGATTGCCGTAGCATGCGCGCGCTTCCTCGGGCGCCTTTGGCTCAAAATTGCCGTCGTCCACCTCCGTGACCACCAGTCTAGTAGTCCTGAGTTTGTTAGGAACCCATTGCCTCTTTCCTTTGGGTTCTACACTGGCTCCGCTCCCCGAGGCAGCACCGGTCTCAGTGCCGGTCTCGATGTCGGTCTGAATCTTGGCGCTGGTCTGAGTCTCAGCACCGGTCTGCGTGACGGTCTCAGTCCCCGATGCCACCGGTGGGCCCAGCAACAACATTGGTTGATCGTCGGTAAGGCTAAAATATTCGTCTGCTGCTCGGTAGACATCGTCGCAATCACCAGAACCCTGTCCTTCATCGTTGCTAGCCATGTTTCCTATGATTAAATCTAGTCAATTAATTCTAGACCTAATAAAATGAATAATGACATAAAAAGGGACTATTGTTTTGCAGGAATGTTGACTCCTTCCTGGTGCGGCAAATCCCGGGCACTCGATATGTCCTACTTTGTAGCACAAGTCATGCCGAAATTCACGGAAAATTTCAGCATGACCTTTGCTAAAAAGTGGACAAATCGAGAACCTGAAATTTGCCGGAACAGAAATGAATCAACATTCCGGCAAAACATAGGCCACTCAGCATCATTCCCTGGAAACAACAAAGCCACTTGGGCACAATCGAACAACTTCAATGAAAAGATATAACATGAGCAAACACTATTGAGGAATTTGCATATAACATGGCCACTTCAATGAAAAGATATAATCAACAATAATGGAATATGCAAATGAACATCAATGACATGTAGCTACTGTTCTGTTTGACCAAGTTTTTGAAAAGAAAAACAATTCTGTTTTTTGTTTATAGCTAAATGCCATAGCTACTATTTTTTATTTATAGCTAAATACTTTTGTTGTTTGTCTAAAGCTAAAAGTCTAGGAACTACATTTTCTCTAACCCTTTTGACCTCACCAGAATTTCCACAGCAAGACTTTAGTACCTACACCCAATTTCTTCAAAAATATTCAGGTCCATAGTCCAAATAATTCAAATTTCATTTGAATGAAATTTGGAACAAATTCAGGTCCGTAGTCAAAATATTTTTATAGCTAAGTGTTTTTTGTTTATACCCTCTGTTAATTTAAATCTAAATGCTACTATTATTTATATACCCTCTATTAGTTTAAAGCTAAATGGAATTACTGTTTAGGAATTTTCATAAAATTGCCCTAGCTAATTTCCTAAAAAAATTGCTAATCATTTTTCCTAAATGCTATAAAATGCCTACTGCCCTAAAAAAATCTAGGGTTCATATGAACACCTAGGGTTCATATGAACATCAACACAGTATCAACATATATATAATTTCCCTAGTAGAGAGAAATAGGAGGGTAGGGACAGGAGAGGCATAGCCTTACGGTCGGAGGCGAGGGAAAGCTCTGGCTCGGGCAGCAGCGGTGAGGTCGAGGGCGGCGGCGGTGACCTCGAGGGAGGCGACAGTGAGGTCGACGACGGCCTCGGGCGGCGGCTGTGAGGTCGAGGGGGCGGCCTCGGGCGGCGGCGGTGTGGTCGAAAGCGGCGGGCGGCGGCGCTGTGGTCGAAGGCGGCCTCGAGCGGTGGCGGTGTCGTCGAAGGCGGCAGGGCAACGGCGGCGATGGAGTAGTTGGGGGACAGGGGGTAGAGAGGGGGGGGGGAAGGACTTAGCGAAATTTTGAGCCCGGGCTGCCGGGATTTGAGTCAAACTAGCAGTAGCGCGTTTTGCCGAAACGCGCTATAGCTAAGATAGCTATAGCGTGTTCTAGAGAAAAGCGCTGCAGCTAACCCTTACTGTTTTATTTTTCTTTTTCTTTTGTTTTCTTTACATTTTCTTTTTTTCATTTCTCCTTTTTCTATTTCTTTCATTTTCATTTACTTTTCTACTTATTTTTCTAATTTCTTTTACATAGCAGTAGCGCTCTACAGCAGAAATGCGCTGATACAATGTTTTTAGCAGTAGCGTTCTTCTGGGAGAAGCGCTGCTACTATTCCTAGCCTACCGGCACTAGTGAGGGAATTTTAGTAGTAGCGCTTTTCTGTGAAGACGCGCTACTGCTAAAATAATGATTGTAGCGTGGTTTGCAACAAGCGCTACTACTAAGTAGCGCTAGCGCCGAGTTTTGACCAACGCTACTGCTATACTTCTGTGTATAGCGTTTTCCCTGGTAGTGTCACTTTGCCGTCTGCAAAAAAAATCACAGACGGCAAAGAATCTTTGCCGTCTCTGTTTGTATTGGCAGACGGCAAAGATTCTTTGCCGTCTGTGTTTTTCAGCAGACGACAAAGTGAACTCTTTGCCATCTGTATTTATTTTCGCAGACGGCAAAGAAGAAGCACATCACGCAGATCAGTCACACGGATGGATGAGTTGGCAATATCACAGACGCACATCCCACGCCATCGGACGCATGCCTCCACCCACCCCACGACGTACGCACCCCCAAACACGCCCCCTCGCACGAGGCCACGAGCCTACCTGGCCCACCCACGACTCACATCTCTCCCGTGCTCCCTCTTCTCTCCCACAGGATCTCCACCTCCCCAATGTAGCACACCACCGGCTTCCTCTCTCCTGCCCCCTCCTCCCTACTTCTCCCCCGAGCAGTCACAGGCCGCCGGGTAGCGCCCGCCCGCCCGTCAAGCGCCCCTGAGCAGCCACACGCTGAGCCCAGCGCCCGGCCGTCCCCAAGCCGCCGCACGCCACGGCCAATGCCCGCCCGTCCCCAAGCAGTTGCATGCCGTGGCCAGCGCCGTCCTGCCGTCCGTCCACTGCCGTCCCGCCATCCGTCCACCACTGCTCCCAACACCCTCCCGCCCGTTTGTCCGCCACTTCGCCAGCACCGTGTGAAGGTCCACCTCGCGAGCTCGTCTTCACCTGGTGGCCATGCGCACCACAGCTCCTCCGGCCGAGCACCCAAGCCCGTCCACACTCCGAGCTCTGCCGCTAGAGCAGCCGGGCGCTCCGTCTCACGAGCTCCACCGGTCAAGCACCGCCCATCCCCGACCTCCCTCGTGTGCCTCGTCGTGGCGTCGGAGCGAGACAGCTCCCGGGCGCGGCTAGGCCGGAGTGGCACGGCTGAGTAGGGCCGGGCGATGCCACTGCGAGTAGAGCACGACAGAGCAGTCCGGCGAGCGTTGGGGCCAGGCGGCGGGGCGAACAGAGCACTGCAGGGGGGAAGAAGGACCCGATTGATTTTTAGTTTTACTTTTTAGGGTTCTTTGTGTTAATTTTTAGAACTATTCTGTAGCTTTAGTTTTTTTAGAGTCATGTTTGCATTTTGTACTGGACTGTCATGTAATGAAAGCACTAAACACGGCCGAGTCTTTTTTCCTGTTAAAAAAGAAGAACAAACATAGGCAGTGGCAGTGCACTGCCTGAGTTGACCGCATCCCTCGGGAGGAAGGCTGTTGTGTTTTTTTTAGTTTGGCCCTTTCTTTGTCGTCTGTGATATACCAGGCTGATGACAAAGATACAAATAACTGATGGTAAAGATGTAGTCTGGCTGACATCAAAAGTACTTTTCTTTGCCGTCTGTGATTTATAAGGCTCACGGCGAAGTAGATTTGGCTGACGGCAAAGTCTTTGCCGTCTGTCTGATGAAAAGCTGACAGCAAAGTATTCTTTGCCGACATATCTTTGTTGTCTGACTTCGCCGTCAGCTTCTTGACGGCAAAAGCTTTGCCGTCTGGATTTAGGTCTTTGCCGTCTGTGATCCACAGACGGCAAATTACCTGTTTCCTGTAGTGACATGAGCGTGAGCCATTGACTTAACACTATGGTGGAAAAGAATATGGTGGTTGTGGAGAATACAAAAAGAGGGGGATAGTCTCACATCGACTAGGCGTATCAACGGGCAATGGGGATGCCCATCAATAGATATCAATGTGAGTGAGTAGGGACTGCCATGCTACAGATGCACTAGAGCTATAAGTGTATGAAAGCTCAAAAAGAAACTAAGTGGGTGTGTATCCAACTTGCTTGCTCATGAAGACCTAGGGCATTTGAGGAAGCCCATTGTTGAAATATACAAGCCAAGTTCTATAATGAAAAATTCCCACAAGTATATGAAAGTGATAAAATAAGAGACTTTCTATCATGAAGATCATGGTGCTACTTTGAAGCACAAGTGTGGAAAAAGGATAGTAGCATTGCCCCTTCTCTCCTTTTCTCTCATTTTTTGTTTGGGCCTTTCTCTTTTTTATGGCCTCTTTATTTTTTATTTCCTCACATGGGACAATGCTCTAATAATGATGATGATCACACTTCTATTTACTTAAAACTCGAAAAATTACAACTCAATGCTTAGAACAAAATATGACTCTATGTGAATGCCTCCGGCGGTGTACCGAGATGTGCAATGAATCAAGAGTGACAGGTATGAAAGAATTATGAAAGGTGGCTTTGCCACAAATACGATGTCAACTACATGATCATGCAAAGCAATATGACAATGATGAGGCTTGTCACAATAAATGAAACAGTGGAAAGTTGCATGGCAATATATCTCATAATGGCTATGGAAATGCCATAATACGTAGGTATGATGGCTGTTTTGAGGAAGGTATATGGTGGGTGTATTATACCGATGAAAGTTGCACGACACAAGAGAGGCTAGCAATGGTGGAAGGGGGAGAGTGCGTATAATCCATGGAGTCAACATTAGTCATAAGAACTCACATACTTATTGCAAAAATCTATTAGTCATCAAAACGAAGTACTATACGCATGCTCCTAGGGGCATAGATTGGTAGGAAAAGACCATCGATCGTGCTCGACCGCCACTCATAAGGAAGACAATCAATAAATACATCATGCTCCAATTGTTTTGAGTTAAAATGAAACTTTATTCATTAGAAATAATGAGTACATCGTTTGTGAGGATCATTACATTTTCATTTAGAGGCGCCTCAAACCATTCCGAAGTTGAATAAAATCTAGCTAATTTAGCAAGTTCATGTGGTACTTTGTTTGCCTCTCTATTACAATGTTCGAATCAAGTCATGATAAAATCACATGCATAGTGAAAGCAGTCATCGATAATTGCCGCCGCCACACCCGTTGATTGTCCTTCGTCCTGCATGGTATCAATCACATCCAGATTATCTGAGTTGATGATTAATCGGTTGCACCCCGCCCTTTATGCTAATGTTGGTCCAAATTTGAGAGCTAATGCTTCTGCCATCGAAACATCTATGCAATGGTCAATCTTTCCATTTCCTCCTACAATAAACCTACCTTTGTCGTCTCGCAAGACTGCCCCTATCGTACCCTTCAGCATGTCATGGTCAAAAGAGGCATCAACATTCATTTTCATGAAACCCCTAGGAGGACAAAGCCACCCCCCCTTTTTTATGGACGCCTTTGAAGATGATGCATTCACAAAATTGTGTGTAAGGGCTGTGATCCTCATTGATATCTGAGTTGCATTATGAGTTACTTCCTTGTGCATGAATTTCTGTCTCTCCCACCATAGATACCAAGATGAAATAGCCATCATTTCTCATACATTTTTGGTACCCCATAATACGCAGATCTTGCTCTGGAAGAAGTAAAAGGTATTCCAATATTGCCTCTCCAGCAGGATCAACCTCACAAGATCTATCAATAATGTCCTCCAGCCCTAATCTCTTCCAGACCTCCTTTGCTTCAGTACATAGAAAAAGCATGTGTTTCGTGTCTTCTACACCCTGAGAGCAAGTAGGTCACAAGGGCGAAACCTTCATGTGTCTATTAGAGAGTGTTTCCCGGCATGGGAGAGTGCCATGCAACATACACTGTATAAAATTCTTGACTTTTGCCGAACATGATAACTTCCATATCTGACACCATATAGGGTTAGGTGTGGTTCGCTCCATCCCATTAGAGTGTTTTAGTTGACTCCCATACTGATAGTTCCACTCCACAAAGTAAGCATACCATACCGAGAACATACCATTTTTTGTATAACTCCAGGCAATGAGATATTTCATATTATGTTGCGAAATTGGGATTGAAAGAATCCTTTGTGCATTAATGGGCCACATAGTTTTGCTAATCAGGTCCTCATCCCAATTATTGGCAATGGGGTCAACCAAATCCACCACTTTTGATAATAATTGTCCCCCCTTGGGAGTCACAATCTTCCTAGTGGCACAATTTGGGATCCAGGCATCTTCCCAGATATTGATATTATGTCCATTCCCCACTCGCCAAATATAGCCATGTTTTAGAGTAGTTATGCCTGCCATCATGCTTTGCCAGGTGAAGGAAGCACCATGCTTTGGCTTAGAATTTAGCAAGTCGCCATCAGGATAGTACCTGGCCCTTAGAATGGTGGCACACAAGGATTCAGGATTATCAAGGAGACGCCATGCCTGTTGGGCAAGCAGAGCCAGGTTGAAACAGTCGATATCATGGAAACCCATTCCTCCTTGGACTTTTGGTACACACATTTTCCACCACGCCATCCAGTGCATCCTCCTCTGGTTCTCCTTGTCTCCTCGGTAGAAATGTGCAACCGCGTCGATGATTACTTTACGATTTTTTTGAGAATTTTAAAGACCGACATTGCATAGGTAGGTATGGCTTGGATCACAACCTTGAGCAGGATCTCGTTCCCTCTGGCAGATAGTAATTTTTCCTTCCAACCACTAATTTTCTTCACAATACGTTCAATCAAAAATTTAAAGCAATTTGTTTTATCAAAACCCATGTTTGCTGGTAAGCCCAAGTATTTGTCATTATATTCAGCATTGTACACATTTGTACTCTGATCTCAACCTTTGTATTAGGGCTAAAGAAAATATTGTACTTTCCACGCTTACAAGTTGTCCCGACGCTGCACAATACAAATCTAGTGCCGATTTCAGGGCCGCCGCATTCTGTTGGTTGGCTTTCATCAAGATCAACGAATCATCCGTAAAGAGAAGATTTGTAACTAGCGAGGCATCTCTACAAACTTTAACTCCTGATATTTTCCCGTTCTCCTCGGCATGCAAGAGCAAATCACTCAAACCTTCTGTGCATAGCAGAAAGAGGTATGTTGATAACGCCCCCCTGCCTCTGCCCTCTAGTAGGCTGAAAACTCTCACTTTCCTCTTCATTAATCCTTACTTTGTATTCTACAGTTGTGACGCATTGCATAACCATATTAACCCACTCTCGACAAAAACCAAACTTCAACATAATCTCCTTTAAAAAAACCACTCGACTCTATCGTAAGCTTGGTGCATGTCAATTTTATAGCACACAAATCCTCTCTACCCTCTCTTTTATTCTCAATTGTGTGAAAACATTCGTAGGCTACTAAAATATTGTCTATTATCAATCTACCCGGTACGAATGCACTTTGTGTTGGGCTAATGATTTCTGGTAGAGAAGTCTTTTGTCGAGAAGACACCATTTTTGCAATTATTTTGTATACCACATTAAATAAGCTGGTCGGCCTAAATTGGGTTACATTTTCTGTTGTATTAATCTTAGGAATCATCACAATTGCCATATCATTCCATCCATTCGGGATTGTACAAGTATTGATTGCTTTCAAAACCTCCTCAATTAGGCCTTCCCCTAGCATGGGCCAGAACCTTTTATAGAAAATGTCATGGAGTCCATCTCGCCCGGGAGCTTTCAAATCCTCAATATCAAGTAAAGCCTTGCGAACATCTTCCGCGGTATAAGGAGCAAGTAGATCACTATTCATTTTGTTTGACACTCCCCTACGGACTAGTGATAAGACTTCTTGATTCGGATGATGAACTTCTGCTATAAAGAGCTTTGTAAAGTATTCAATGATGTGATTCGTCAATTCCTTTCCTGTTATCCAATTTTCAGACTCATCTAATAGTTTCTTTATACTATTTCTCTTTTTCCTGTTCATGGTAGTGTTATGAAAGAAATAGGTATTACGATCCCGTGCATCAACCAGTTTGCCCGTCCTCTCTATAACCAAAATGTTTCCTCTTGATCCAAGATATTTTCAATTAGCACAATAATTTCCTTCTGATGACATTGAGACTCTATATTCAATGGGCCACGCCTTATTCTCTCTAATTCTTTTTTTAATTTCCTAATTCTCACCTTTGGTCCCTCCAGAGTTTCCCGGTCCCAGTTATGCAGATCGGCATGCACTGCTCTTGTACGATCAGCAAGTGAGGGTCCAATACATGCAAGTTTTGCTTTCTCCCATGATGCCTTAACAATTTCAGTGACCATCTCTTCCTTCAACCACCTCGCCTAAAATTGTTTAACATGCCCCTCTGGTTGTTTAAATATTTTTTCATCTAAGTAATCTGTATCCTGTACGATTGGGCGATGATCAGAACGAATTGTTCTTCGTTGATCACTGCCGCTCGTGGGAATTTGTTTGCCCATGCTATATTATAGACCGCTCGATCAAGATGTTCACGTATTTCACCTCTCCTCCAAGTGAACAGGTCACCTGTATAGCCTAGGTTCTCTAGCCCGCAATCCATTAGACATTCACGGAATTCTCTCATCATACCAAGTGGTCTAGCCATACCACCCTCTTTTTCTGATGGGTATAAATTTCATTAAAATCCCCAAAACCACCCAGGGGTGGTTACCCTTACTATATAGACTGTGAATATCGTCCCAAGAAAGATGGCGTTCATTCCATTTTGGGTGACCATAAAAACCCGTGAACCGCCACTGAACCACATCCTCGTACATAAAAACAATATCAATAAAATGGGATGAGACATAGTTCAACTCGACTTTATTCAATTTATGATAAAAGAAAGCGAGGCCACCGGCCTTACCATCACTTTCCACTACAAACATAGAATCAAAACCTAATGTATGATGCAGCTCGTCGGCTTTACAATTATTCAAATGGGATTCAAAAAGGAAAATTAACTCTGCCCTTGTACGCTTTTGTAGGTCTAGAAGCTAATGAACTGCCGTGTTGAAGAGCAGACCATGGCAGTTCCATCCTAGGATTTTCATTTTTCCCGGCAGTCCTCCTCCTCGGAGGCCTCCGATGTGCCAATCTCGTCTTTCTCTTCACCAACCGATTCCACACCTTGCGGAACATACTCTTCATCCTTCTTGTCTATCTCCTTTGCAATGTGAGTAGCCCCACCCTCCTCATCCTGGACAACTACAACTCTACCCGTGCACACACGTTTGGATGAGATGGTTACATCACCATACAACTTGCACTCATAGCTATACATCTCTTTCTCAAAGCAAAACTCTATGTCATTGCCCGTCGGGTGAACCCCAAAAGAATGTCCCCTTTTTTCCCTATTACTTGCTTGCGGGCGGCCTCAACTCTGTTCGCCCCCCATTTCTTTTTATCTTTCTTTTTTGAGTTGCCCTGCATAGGATTTTTGGCTGCATTGAATTTAAACCCAAGGCGTTATTCTCTGTATCACCACTTGCCGTTGTGATCCTTGCAGCCACAGCGCTGGACAGAGCCTCCAGCACTCCCGGTTGGAAGAGTAGGCTGCCACCATTTGCCCCAGGCGCTAGGACCTGGCTGGCCACCCCCTGCGTTTTTGTACATATGGCCATGTGATCCACCAGGGATGCATGGACCGGTACAACAGTAGAACGCAGCTGCTGGTCATACATCCCAGCCTGGCACAAGTCCTCCAGGACTTCTTTTCCCTGAACAACATAGCCCCGCCTGGCCGGAGCAGCCGGCACATCCACTTGGTTCTCCTGACCAAGCGACACACCCGCCAGGGCTTGCGTACAGCCCCCTGAGCCCGGCCCTCCTGGCCGGTGGTCATCTTGACAGGAGAAAATGCCCCCTTATCGGAAACTGTGAGGCCACTCACGGCTGTGGCCACCTTGACGACGTCCGTAGGCTTGGCGATGTTGTTGGTGATGATGCCTGTGGACGAATTCTTGCTGCCGCGAGAGTAGTTCCTGAAGAGGAGTCCCCTTCTGCTAGTACCTTGGCTCTTCCGATATGGCTCAACACTAAGATTTTTTGGGAAACAAACTACTCTCTTCTCACTTGGAATTTTACAAAACCTCTCAGAAGTATGACCTACTATCCCACAACACTCATAGTATGAAGGTAGCTTCTCATACTTTACATCAAATTTAGAAAAAATTGAACTACCTAAAGGGGTAATCTCTATAGAGCTCTTCAAAGGTTCATGCAATAAAATCTTCACCCACACACGCAAATATTTTTCAACAATAACATGATTCCGGTGTGATACCTCCAACACCTCTCCCAATTGATCCTCAAGAGACCACCCTATACTCTCCGTCTTCAGCTTGAACTGGAGATCGCGTACCTGGACCCATATGGTCATGACGCCAAGGTCGAACTCTACCGGGTCGCCCTTGCCGTCGAACTCGGCGAAGATGAGGCCGTTCCGCTTGAAGTGTTATGGCTGCGCGTTAAGCAAAAACCAACGATCACTCTCAGCAGCTAAATCGAGGATGAACCTCCCATCATCGCTTGCCACCTCTTGGATGGTGACCACCCCTTGATTCTTCCAAGCCGTGTTCCGGAGGTCGTCAACAATGACCCTTGGGTTGACCCAGAAGGGGGAGAGAGGCGCCCGACCACTAGAAAGCCGCTGACGGCCTTGCGAGCCACCTCCATGTCGATGACGAGAGGCACGCTATCGCCACGGGAGCGCCCCAGCCCCATCTTCCCCATCCGGTACAGACTAGGCTGGAGCAAGGAAACCCCAGCCCAGACCATTGCCGGCTGGGATGGCAGCTCCTCTGCCGTGGCAAGCACCCCTCCCAAGCTCACCATACCCTCCTTCTCCACCTCCGCTGACCTTTCCTTCATCTCTTCCCCACCCGCCATGGTGTTCAACAATGAACCCAAAGTCAAATACGAGGGCACAGTATGTTGAGAACACTGGTTCGAAAAAGTACGTGAAGATCATGGGTGTCCTCTATTACCAATTTACCATAGATATAGCACCTCTTATCCCCCACCCTCATATCCTCTAATCCATAATTGATACAATTAACAGAAAGTAAATGCTATTGATTAGTCCATTTCCTAATAATTTCAGCGGAATTTCCTCTTTTGCTGCCATTACAATTAAAATCAACATCTTCCCCGATCAAATCGGAGTCTACAATCGCTCCCCCTTGATTCCTCTCATATTATTCTAAAGAATTTGTAGAACAAACCAAATGCGCCGGCGACCCATACACGCCCGCAAAGGCTGGATCAGCGCCTTCCAAAGAAACACTCCTGGCCGAATCCGTTGATATCTTTGCCTTCCTAGTGCGGATCAAATCTTCCCCATCAATAGTAGGAAGAAACTCACCTGCCAGGACGCTAGGGATCTCCTCTGCTCTACATCTTGCCAGCGCCAGACAGTGCCCCTGATTCGTCGCTCGGTAGATGATCTTCCTGGATCTTGCTTGGAAGACTTCCCACTCCCACCCGCTGAATAGGCCACCTTCGAGGCCCTCTCCAGGACGACAGCCCCCTTTCTCCAGCAGGGCCGCCGGCTACGGCGTGGATGACGCCATCTCACTCACGCTATGCCTCCGTAGCCGCCAGATCACCAAACTGATCACGGGAGCCCCCGGTTTTTTTTTGCAAAAGTGCCCAGAAAACTTCAACACAACTATTTCTCAAATTCACAATTATTCCACTAGCATGACTCTAATATCACCATCTTCATATCTCAAAACAATCATAAAGAATCAATCTTCTGATAGTATTCAATGCATTTTTGATGAAAGTTTTTATTATATCCCTCTTGGATGCCTATCATATTAGGACTAAATTTTATAACCAAAGCAAATTACCATGTTGTTCTAAAATACTCTCAAAATAATATAAATGACGCATGAGAGTTCATAAATTTCTATAAAATAAAGCCACCGCCGTGCTCTAAAAAGATATAAGTGAAGCACTAGAGCATTATTACCTAGCTCAAAAGATATAAGTGAAGCACATAGAGTATTCAGGTGTGTGCAGCAAGGATAATTGTGGCAAACTAAAAGTCAAAGACTCAAATCATACAAGACACTCCAAGCAGAACATATATCATGTGGTGAATAAAAATATAGCCTCAAGTAAAGTTACCGATAGACAAAGACGAAAGAAGGGATGCCTTCCAGGGCATCCCCAAGCTTAGGCTTTTGGTTGTCCTTGAAAATTAACTTGGGGTGGCTTGGGCATCCCCAAGCTTAGGCTCTTGCCACTCCTTATTTCAGAGTCCATCAAATCCTTACCCAAAACTTGAAAACTTCACAACACAAAACTCAACAGAAAATCTTATAAGCTCCATTGGTATAAGAAAATAAATCACCACTTTACGGTATTGTTGCAAACTCATTCTTTGTTTATATTGGGGTAATATCTACTGTATTCCAACTTTTCCATGGTTCATACCCCCTGATACTACCCATAGATTCATCAAAATAAGCAAACAACACATAGAAACAGAATCTGTCAAAAACAGAACAGTCTGTAGTAATCTGTAACTCTCGAATACTTCTGTAACTCCAAAAATTCTGAAACAATTAGGACGACCAGGGCAATTTGTGCACTAATCCAGATCAAAAGGAATCATATCAAAATCATGTTCCAATAAAAACCTGGATATAATTTACTCGGCGCAGAAGTTTCTGTTTTTCAGCAGGATCAACACAACAATCACCACAAGCTATCCTAAAGTTTTAACATGGCACAAACACTAATTGATATACAAAACCACATCTAACCAGGGGATAGATAAATTATTTATTACTAAACAGGAACAAAAAGCAAAGAACAAAAATAAAATTGGGTTGTCTCCCAACAAGCGCCATTGTTAACGCCCTTAGCTAGGCATAAAACACGAATAGATCTAGGTATTGTCAGCTCTGGTATGCAATCCATAAGTGGCTCTCATAATAGATTCACATGTCAATTTAATTTTCTTTCTAGGGAAGTGTTCCATGCCCTTCCTTAATGGTTTCCTTATTTCACATCAATAATTGCACCAATCGTTCTGAGGAAAGGTTTACCAAGAATAATAGGGCATGTAGGATTGCAATCTTTATCAAGAACAATGAAATCCACGGCCACATAATTACTATTTGCAACAATAATAACAGCATTGATCCTTCCCATATGTTTCTTAATAGTGGAATATGCAAGTTTAAATTTAAAGAACAACCATCAAATTCACGGAAACCTAACACATCACATAAAGTTTTTGGAATCATGGAAAACCTCGCACCCAAATCACACAAAGCATGGCACTCATAATATTTAATCTTAATCTTATTAGTAGGTTCCCACTCATCATAAAGTTTTCTAGTAATAGAAACTTTCAATTCAAGCTTTTCTTCAAAAGATTGCATCATAGCATCAATGATATGTTTGGTAAAAGTTTTGTTTTGATTATAAGCATCAGCAGAATTTAACACGGATTGCAAAAAGGAAATACAATCTATTCAAGAACAATTATCATAATTAAATTCCTTGAAATCCAAAAGAGTGGGTTCATTGCTACTTAAAGTCTTGACCTCTCGAATCCCACTTTTATCCATTTTTCCATCTAGATCTAAAAATTCTGAATCATTGGGATGCCTTTTAACTAAAGTTGACTCATCTACAGTCCCATCTTTATCAAGATTTACATTGGAAAACAAAGATTCAATAAGAGCCACATCAATCACTTTTAGATCTTCATCATTATTCTCATGAAAACTAGATGAACACGCTTTTACGAACCAATCCTTTTTAGCACGCATCTTAGCGGTTCTTTCTTTGCACTCATCAATGGAAATTCTCATGGATTTGAGAGACTCATTGATATCATGCTTAGGTGGAATATATATATATATAAGTTTCAAAGAATCAACATCAAGAGAAATTCTATCCACGTTCCTAGCCAAATCATCGATCTTGAGAAAAAATTTCTTCAATCAAAGCATTAAAATTCTTTTGTGAACTCCTAAAGTATTTAACACTATTCTCAAAATATGTGGGCATATTATCAAAATTTCCAGTAGAATTGTTGTAGGAATTACCATAGTTATTAGAGGAATTACTAGGAAACGACCTAATATTAAAATTACCTCTATACGCGTTATTACCAAAATTGTTCCTACCAACAAAATTCACATCCATAGGTTCATTATTTTTATTAATCAAAGTGGACAAAGGCATAGAGGACATCCACTCAAAACATTAATCTCTTCAATCGGATGCACTTTTTTACTAGTGTATCTTTCGGTGTGCCATTGAGAATAATTTGTCATGATATTATCTAGTAGTTTAGTAGCCTCTCCTAAAGTAATTTCCATAAAATTGCCTCCCGTGGCTGAATCTAAAAGATTTCTAGAAGCAAAGTGCAATCCGACATAATTTTTTTTGTATAATCATCCACAAATTCAAACCATGTGTAGGGCAATTTCGTATCATCAATTTCATCCTCTCCCAACATTGTGCAACATGCTCATGATCAAGTTTCTTAAAATTCATAATATCGTTCCTAAGGGAGACGATCTTACCGGGAGGAAAATACTTAGAGATGAAAGCATCTTTACACTTGTTCCACGAATCAATACTATTTTTAGGCAAAGATGAAAAGCAAGTTTCAGCATGATCTCTAAGTGAAAACGGAAATGGCTTCAATTTAACAATATCATTATCCACATCTTTCTTCTTTTGCATATCACACAAATCAAGGAAATTGTTTATATGGGATGTGGCATCTTCACTATGGGATGCCAGAAAATTGATCTTTCATAACAAGATTCAGCAAAGCGGCATTAATTTCACAAGATTCAGCATTAGTAGTGGGAGCAATCAGAGTACTAATGTTGTTGGTGTTGGAGAAGTCACACAATTTAGTATTATCTTGATCCATCCTGACAAAGCAAGCAACCCAACACACAGGCACACAAATATTTTAGAAAATCATTTTAGAGGTGGGGGAGAGAAAAATGAGAGGCAAATGGTGAATAATGTAATGCAGGAGATGAGATTTTATGATGGGTACTTGGTATGTATTGACTTGGCATATATATCCCCGGCAACGGCGCCAAAAATTCTTCCTGCTACCTCTTGAGCTTGCGTTGGTTTTTTCCTTGAAGAGGAAAGGGTGATGCAGCAAAGTAGAGTAAGTATTTTCCTCAGTTTGGGAACCAAGGTATCAATCCAGTAGGATATAATGCCCAAGTCACCGAATACCCGCACAAACAATCAACAAACTTGCACCCAATGCGATAAAGGGGTTGTCAACCCCTTCACGGTTATTTGCAAAAAGTGAGATATGATAGAGATAGATAAAGGGGTTGTCAATCAAAAATCTTACTAGTCAAATCATGCAAAAAACAATTCAGAGAATATTCAAAAAATATTCATAGATAATCTGATCATAAATCCACAATTCGTTGGATCTCGGCAAACACACACACCGCAAAAGAGTATTACATCGAATAGATCTCCAGGAACATCGAGGAGAACATGGTATTGAGAATCAATGACAGAGATGAAGCCATCTACCTACTAGCTATGGACCCGTAGGACTGTGTTAAACTACTCACGCTTCATCGGAAGGGCAATGGTGTTGATGTAGAAGCCCTCCGTGATCAAATCCCCCTCCGGCGGGACGCCGAAAAAGGCCCCTAGATGGAATCTCACAGGTACAGAAGGTTGCGGCGGTGGAAAAGTGTTTTCGTGGCTTCCCCTAATGGTTTTGGGGTATAAGAGTATATATGGGCGAAAGAATTAGGTAAGGAGACCTGCAAGGGGCCCACGAGGTAGGGGCATGCCCTAGTCCCCTGGGCGCGCCCTCCACCATCATGGCCGCCTTGTTGCTTCTCCCACTTCATCTCCAAGTCTCCAGGTTTGCTTCTGGTCCAAGAAAGATCATCGCGAAAGTTTTAATCCATTTGGACTCCGTTTGGTATTCCTTTTCCGCGAAACTCTAAAATAGGCAAAAAAACAAAAATCGGCACTGGGCTCTAGGTTAATAGGTTAGTCCAAAAATAATATAAAATAGCATATAAATGCATATAAAATATCCAAAACGGGTAATGTAATAGCATGGAACAATCAAAAGTTATAGATACGTTGGAGACGTATCACTCCGCGAGTCCACGAAGGGCTCCAACCACAAAGGGTCCACAAAAAAGCAACCTTGTCTATCCCACCATGGCTATCGCCCACGAAGGACTTGCCTCACTTGGGTAGATCTTCACGAACTAGGCGATCTCCTTTCCCTTACAAACTTCTTGGTTCAACTCCACAATCTTGTCGGAGGCTTCAAGCCAAACCTAACCAATCTAGGAGACACCACTCTCCAAGAGGTAATAGATGGTCTGTTGATGACTGTGACGCCCCCGATTCAATCATACACTAATCATACGCGCAAATGTGTACGATCAAGATCAGGGACTCACGGGAAGATATCACAACACAACTCTAGACACAAATTAAAATAATACAAGCTTTATATTACAAGCCAGGGGTCTCGAGGGCTCGAATACACAAGCTCGAATACAAATGAGTCAGTGCAAGCAACAATATCTGAGTACAGACATAAGTTAAACAAGTTTGCCTTAAAAGGCTAGCACAAAAGTAACATCGATCGAAAAGGCAAGGCCTCCTGCCTGCGAGCCTCCTAGCTACTCCTGGTCATTGACGGTCTCCAGGTAGTAGTAGGCATTGATAGTGGGATCTGGCTGCTGGGCTCTGACATCTGGTTGCATCAACCGGAAAGAAGTATAAAGGGGGAAAAGGGGAAGCAAAGCAACCGTGAGTACTCATCCAAAGTACTCGCAAGCAAGGATCTACACTACATATGCATCGGTATCAATGTAATGGGCTGTATCTGTGGACTGAACTGCAGAATGCTAGAAGAGAAGGGGAAAGCCTAGCCTATCAAAGACTAGCATCTTCAGCATCTTCAAGCAGCTCCAGGCATCTTGCAGCATAAGAAGGGATAAGAGTAGCATAAAGTAAAGTAGTAGTAGTGTCATCAACCTCGGCCAGAGATCCTTTCTCGACTACCTGCACAAGTATCCAGTTCTACACTACTAGGGAAAACCTTATACACAGAACTTTAGCAGTAGCGCTTGTCAAAATAGGGCGCTACTGCTACTTAGCAGTAGCGCCTTGACTCAAAGGGCGTTACTGTTATCCTGTTAGCAGTAGCGTGGCAGGATCGAAATGCGCTAGTACTATAACTGCCACACCATTTCTGACGTGCTAGGTATAGTAGTAGCGCCCTTCCAAAAACCATGCTAGTACTATGGATTTTAGCAGCAGCGCGTTTTCCATCCCCATGCTACTATTAAATCTATTTTCACCTAACCCCGCGCGCGGGCTTCCCTCTCCTCTGCTTACTCCCCCAACTCTCCACTCTCTCTCCCTCGTCGCCTCCGCCGTCGCCCTCGCCCTCGCCCTCGCCGGAGGCCCTGCCCTCGCTCTCCACCGGAGTCTGCCCCTCGACGTCGTCGCGCGCCTGTGCCTCCTCCTCCTCGACCTCGACCTTGCCGGAGCCCCTGCCCTCGCTCTCCGCCGCCGTCTCCATCGACCCACCTCGCCACTGTCTCCCCGGACCCCGCCTCGGTGCCGCCATCTCCCCCGACCCCATCTCTCTCCCCGCCCTGTGTAAGCACTCTCCCCTTCCCTCTTCTCTGCTTTTTTGTTAGTATGAACCCTAGCTATTTAGTGCTAGTTAGTATGAACCCTAGGCTATTTTTAGTGCTAGTTAGTTAATTACAATTAGTATTAACCCTATTTTATTAGGTAGTACGAACCCTAGTTAAAAAATGGATACTTATATGGTAATTAGGGCAGTTGTTCCTAGGCACTAATTAGTTAGTAAGAACTAGGTACTAATTAGGTACTAGTTTATTTTTATTTATAGTAAGTTTATTTTTCGTAAGAACTAGTTGAATTAATAGAACTAGTTATTAAGAAGTTGTTGCTATTTTTTTAGTTAAAGCAATTTTCGCACATCGACGTGGACGATGCCTATCCCGCATCCTCATCATCGATTCGGCGGAGGACGACACCTTCTTGACCAGATGGGCCATGTCCGGGAGTGGGCTCCACCGGGGTGGTACTGGGAGGCGCTACCTACCGGGGGGCGCAGGTTGGTGAGGAGCCAGCCTGTCGTTGACCCGAACCTTCTTTGGTGGCGGTCGCGTGGGATAGTGACGGTCCATAGGCTCGAGGACCCTGCGGAGGTGGTGCGTCACCGTGTCAGTGAGGAGGACGCGCACATCCGTCGCTACTTGTTTGCGTTGGAGCATAGGTTCTCCAACACGTGGCAGGTTCTCCAGGGATCTCACTAGAGCAATGACCCCGTGATGGTTCCTTCTCTGTGGGTGTCCACCGCCCGCGCCGATACCCGTCGTGTGCTAGGGTTTTAGTTGTATTAGTGATGTTATATGTATGACACTATTCGGGATGTATTAGTGATAATATTCGACGATGTACGGACGCATAAGATGATATATTTTTGCTTATTGAATGCATGCTAATTTGAGTCCTATAAGATATTTTGAAATGTATATCTTGTGTTGCTCAAATAGGATATGTGCTTGCCCAGGTCATGTTTGCCGGAGTGTTGATTCATTTCCGTTCCGGAAAATTTCAGGCGCTTGATATGTTCTATTTTAGCAAAGGTCATGCCGGATTTTTCCGTGAATTTTGTCATGACTTGTACCAGAATATGTAGGAAATATTGAGTGCCCCGGATTTGTGTGTTGAGTATCCTGGTAGTTGTCTTCGATCAATTTTCAATTTAATGTTTTAACTATGAACATAGGAAATGTCTGTCAACGAAAAGGATTTCGGTATTTGCAAATACTACAAAGACGAGTGCGGCCTGTGCGACGGAATCTTCCTAGATGATGATAGGCGCTTCAGCATCAAGCTGGACAAGAACTTTGAAGTGGATACAGTAAGTCACAACGACAAGTCTTTTTTCGTAATTAAGCATGACATATGCTTCATTTGCTTCAACTTATTTTTTTTACTATTCTACTAGCGTATCCCCTGCCATGCAAGAGTTTTTGTATTGGATAAGATAGGTTTCAGTTCTATGACAACTACTATGGAGGTAAACAGAGTTTATTTGAAGACCGAGCATGGTTATATTTTCCATGCAAAATTATACAACGAAGACGACTACACCTATTTTGGATGCAAAACATGGCGAGCACTATGCAAGACTTATGCATTTGAGTCTGATATGGTTATCACCTTTGATATTCGTCCATAAGGTGGTATTGAAGGTAATATCGACATCTGGGTCGATGTGCAGACGCCTCCAGTTCTACCAAAATGTGAGTTTCTCAACCATATTTATGTCTTTGATATTGTTTATTCAAAAATAGTTGACAACTAATTTCTATTGACAACTTATTTCCAATCAAGCAAACATGTCCAGCGCTTGGTAGACAGGACCTACTACTGTCCTGGGGCTGAACTAAACTGCGAGGAGATAAGTCATTATGTTTCATGGCTTGAGGATCTTCATACTGTAAAGACAAATTATTTTTTTGGACTTGCAAATCCTAGTACTCAAAATGTGCGACCAATAGTGTTCATATTGAACTACGTTCACATCTATTTAGGAAATATGGTAAGATATTTACTATTTGTACTCAATGCATCTTTCGCATACATTATTTTTTAAGCTAAACTTCATTGCTAACTATGTTACTATACGATGTTCTTCAACAGGGACTCCCGCTGAATGTTGTGCCTCAATTGGATCAAGACTAAAGGTCAGATGATAATTGTTAGCTTACGGCCAAGATATCCTATAATGCACTTTAGTGCATTCAGGATTTCTAATAGCGAGGAATGCTTAATAGTGAAAGATTGGAGCAAAATTGTGAACGATCGCAGAGAAGTACTAGGGGACAGTAATCAGAAGCGCAGCCCACGGTTAGGAGACAGGTTCATCTGCATGCTCCAACTTGATGAAGAACGAGTGCTACACATGTTTTATGTTATTCTACTTGAGAGAGAGCAGCAGGAGTGATTAGCTAGTGTTGGTGGCAATGACTGATGATTTTTATTAGCTAGTGTTGCTGGTGATTAGATAGCTACTGTTGATGTTATGACTATGATGATTAAATAACTACTATTGATGTTATGACTATGATGATGATTAAATAGCTTGTGCTTGCGGATTAGATTCAAGTGAAGGCAACATGTGGTGCACATCAAAAGTACTACTAGGCCAAACTAGATCAAGTTTGGTTTAGTAGTATACTTTTGACATGCACTACATATTGCCTCCACTTGAACCTAATCCACCTTCATTTGACACACTGTTATGGACATAATGATGTAAACTTCATAACTGGTATTGTACCAATATTTGTATGATGGCGCATAAATGCACTAAAAATAAAAAAATAAAAAAAGAAACTAGTAGCGATGGAGAGAAAACACGCTGCCACTAGTTACATTAGCAGTAGCGTGGGAGTGAACAAACGCTGCAGCTATTTGTCCTAGGAGTAGCACGTGCGGGCACGCGTTACTACTAAGCAGTAGCTATAGCGCCTTATTAGTAGCGCGCCCACCCGCGCTACTAGTGAGCACAAAACCAGCGCTACTGCTAGGGTTTTCCCTAGTAGTGCTAGTTGTATCGATCGGGATACAACTCCAAGTGTCCGTTACCGTAGGACAGGCTATCGATAGATGTTTTCTTCCCTGCAGGGGTGCACCAACTTACCCACCATGCTCGCTTAACTCTGGCCAGACACACTTTCCTTGGTCATGCCCGGCCTCGGCCAAAAAATATGTCGCAACCCGACCTAGGCTTAATAGACAGGTCAGAACGCCGGACTAAACTATGCCCCCAAGGGTCATGGGCCATCGCCCTGGGAACTCCTGCACGTTGCGTGGGCGGCCAGTGAGCAGACCTAGCTACCTCCTTCAAAAAGGCAGGTGCTTACCAGTCCAACCCAGCGTGCGCCGCTCAGTCGCTGACGTCAATTAAGCTTCGGCTGATGCATACGACGCAGAACCCCCATACTATGCCCACGTGATGGTTAGTGCTATCAGCCAGAGGCCCCTTAGATCAAATATCCAAATCGTAGTGGATTAGGAACACGCAGTAACAAGTAGAGACTCGCGAAATATGTGACCCCGTTGCCCTGTCTCGAGGACTTGCGGCAAGGGCACTTTCCAGGTCAACCCGTCTCCACATCACTCGCAATTATGCTTGCGCGGGTACCCCTCAGGGTCGACCGGTATTTAGTAACATGGTTCGGTGCAAAGTCATAGTAACCGTGTGTCCAAACATCAAGGGGAAAACCCGAGGATCACCCCCGGTGAATTCCACTTGATGTAATCATCAAGGTGAACGTAAGAGGGACCACCCTCGAGGTTCACAATTGAGGGGTTGCACGACAGAGTCGTATCGGAAGTGGTTAAAGAGGAAATCACCCTCGATGACCACGACCGAATAGCTACACTACAGGGTTAACATCAGAAGTGCTGATGAGGTCTCATCCTCGGTACTCGATAGTAACCCAGTAGTGTCGAGCAACTAAGGGGAAGTGATGTGCGGTGCCGGGGCCTGGTCTTTGATTCCGTTGATCGGGTCTTCGATGATGAAGCAGGGGAAACAAGGACAAGGTGGGGGTCCCTGATGGATCACTAACCAACCTATACTAAGCAGTTTAGGATAAGCAGGTAAGGTACAACAGCAGATACAAAAGCAGGCTATGCATCAGAATATGAGCAAACAATAACAGTAGCAAAATCTAATGCAAGCATGAGAGAATGGAATGGGAGATATCGGGATGATCAAAGGGGGGGGGCTTGCCTGGTTGCTCTGGCAAGGAGGGGTCGTCGTCGACGTAGTCGATCACAAGGGCAGCATCGCTCTCGGGGTCTACCGGAGAGAAGAGGGGGAAGAAATAGTAAATATAAAGCAAACAGAGCACCACAAAGCATAACATGACAATAAGATGTGCCGGGAGTGACCTAACCTATGGCTACACGATAAATGTGAAGGGGGAAGTCAACCGGGAATGTTTTCCCGGTTCCGGACCTGTGTCAGACAAAAATGACCGGAGGGGGAATGTTCCATGTTCAGATAGTTAGAGGTATCTGACAGGTAAACGGACCGCGTATCCGGAATCGTTGGATTTTTCTGAGCAACTTTCATGTAGAAAACATTTTCATCCGAGTTACAGTTTACATTCTAAGAATTTTCAAAGTTTAAAGCATATTTTGAAATTATTTAAAATAAAAAAACATAATTATGATGTCAGCATTGCATGGGGGGTGATGTTAGCAGTCAACAAACTGGCTGACCAGGGTCAAACTGACCTGTGGGTCCAGAGGGACCCACATGTCAGCCTCTGTTAGTAAAATAGTGGACTGAACTAATCTAGCAGGGTTAATTAGGGGTGTGGGCCCTGGGTGTCAGTGAGTTTTTTGGTTAATGTAATTACTTTTATTTTAAAAACATTTATTAGACTAATTAATGGAGGGGGCCCACATGTCATTCTCACTGGGCAGCCCAGTCAACTTGGCCACCTGGGCCCACTGGTCGGCAGCCTACGGCGGGGCCCACTGTGCCACATCGGCGTCGGCGCCGGAGAGATCTCCGGCGACCAAATCCGCGGCGGAGCATCGCCGGACTTCGCCGGAAATACGCTACGGGGCACGGGGAGAGGTGCCGCTAGGCGCGTTCAAACGGGAGTTCGACGCCGCATCCATATACGGTGGCGGCGCGGCCCGTAACAGGCTGGAACGGCGACGGCGAGAGGCGGGGCGGTCGCCGGAGTTCAGCCGCATTCAGGTTAGGCGTTACGGGGCTCGGCAGAGCGCGGGGATGGGTGCTTCGGGCTCGCACAGGCGTGCTGCGCACGAATCCGAGCTCGTTTGAGCTCGACGGGAAGCGAGGCCACGGCTACGAGCTCGTCGGCGGCGAGGTATTTGGGCACGGCAAAAGCGGCGGCTGCGGCAACAGGGAGAGGCCGGAGAGAGGGGGATGCGATGCGGCTGCTCATCGTGAGCCTGTAGGTGTACGTTAGCGTGCTCGGGGAGGACCAACGGCGGCGAATCGGCGCCGGATACAAAGACGGCCGCAGGAGGAAGAAGGGGTCGTCGGGCTCGCGGTGGTGGCTCCCTTCTCGCTCCAGTTGGTGCGGAGGGAGTAGCCGAGGATGGCGCGTCGTTGTGGCACGATGAGGCGGCGGAGAGGTGACGGTGGCCGCGGGATCGAGCGGGGGACGGTGGCGAGCGCTTCGGGCAAGCTCGCGCGGGAGCGATAGAGAGAGCGAGGGGGGAAACTATGGTATCTAGGGTTTGCAGGGAATGGAGAGGCGACCGGGGAGACTCTTATCGGTGCCGGGGAGCCGTGGGATGGCCGACAGCGAGGCGGCTGTCGCCGTGTCAGTACGGGCGCGCGACACCGCACGATGAGCAGGACAACGACGTCCAAATGGGCTGGGTCGGCTAGTGTTTCACTAAGGCCCAGCCGCACAGTAATCATTAGGCCCTTTTTTTATTTCTTATATCCTGTTTTAGCTTTTATTTATTAACAGAGAGAGAAAGGGAAATATTTGGTCCACTATTTCACTTAGGAAAAATTTGGGAGGTGTCCCATTAAATCCCTGGTGATTACAGACTGTGCCACAAATATTTTGAAGACCAGAAGAATTCATTTGGTATTTTTCATAAATAGGATAGCATTTAAAAATGCTGAATTAGTGCTGTTATAATTGCTAATGCTCGTCTTTGCACAAAATTGAAGTTGTGTTCCTTAACAAATAATTGTTATGGAATTTTTGACTAATGATGAACATTTTTCCAGCAACTTTTGAGCAACTTCAAATTTCACTTGAATTTGAATTGGCTGGAATTTCAAATGGGGTATTGAACAAAGGTGATTAAGCACTGTTTGGGAAAATGATTAGCTTAATCACAGATGGTTATTGTAGCATGACACTGGGGGTGTTACAATGATGAACTCCTTGCTCTTGTGCTTCAAATGATAGTCTGCCCAACACTCAACTCTCTCTCACAGACTTGTCTATGGTGGAAAGATGATTTGAGTGGAAAGTAACTTGAGGAAGATTAGAGATCAAGATTCTTATGGTAGGATTGGAATATCTTGGTCTTAACACATGAGTAGGTGGTTCTCTCTCAGAAAATGAGTAGTGGAAGTGTAGGCACATTCTGATGGCTCTCTCTGAAATGGAGATGAGGGTGGAGGGGTATATATAGCCTCCACACAAAATTAAACCGTTACACACATTTGACCCAACTCAGTCAGACCGAATAGAGGATCTCGCTGAGACCGATGTAGTTCAAAATATAAACGTTAGGAATCTCGGTGGGACCAACTGGGACAACTCGGGGGACCGATGTGGTAGCGCTTAGGGAAAACATCAACTCGGTGGCACCATTTGCATCAACTCGGTGAGACCGGAGTGAAGCAATAGGACAACCGAGCAAATTTCAAGCTAAGACTGTGTGACCGATTGCACTGACTCGGTGAGACTGAAAGAGTGCACCAAGTCACAGGGAGGTTGCAGGCCATCTCGGTGAGACCGAGATCCGTATCGGTGTAACTGAACTGTTTTAGGTTTCTGACAGTGGCTATGTCAAGTGAACTCGCTGGCACCGGATAGAGAATTTCGGTGGGGGCGAGATTGACTTTGAGTTTGGACATATTTGGAAATAAGAAAGTGGTTGAGGGATCTTGGAGCAATATCACTAAGAATTTTGAGCAAGTAGACCATTAAGCAATACCTCATCTCGGTTTAATAGTATTGACTTTTCTATGGACTCAATGTGATCTTGGATCACTAAAATATAAATGAAGAGTCTTGAGCTTCTGCCAATATGTTTCCTTAGCATTTTGAGTTGTCCGCATCTCTAGTCCATGCCATGCCATTCACTGAACTATCTGAAATATTGAACTTGAATGGATATTAATTCAATGAGTTATATATTGTTATGAATTACTAAAACCACCCAAGGATTAGTTGCATTTTCACAAGATCCACACAACGAGCCATTCATACTCGGTGAAGACCATCGGATTGCTTGCCGTCACGTGCATGCTTGTCAACCTAACCTCCAACGTCTCAATCCAGAGGTTGCGTGGAAGCACAAAAAGTTCAGCCACATATTATAGCATAAAGTTCGTTTTTCGCATGAAAATAAAAAAAGTGACCATCAATACCGTCTTGGCTGCTCCGACCACTTTAACTCTGGTCGACTGACCTGTGGTGTCCTCTCCGCATATCGCAGCCTCCGGGTGCATGTCGCCACCATCGCAACTGCTAACCGTGGACCTCCTAGAGCTTGATAACTGTTGAGTATATTGATTATTAGAAAAAATGAGATAGATTAGTATTTGTTTTTGCCTTGTCTTGTACTTCAATTAGATCATTGTACTCCTATATATATGCACATGTGGCTCAAGCAACACAATCAACTATTCCACCAAATCCCTCTCTCCCTTCTGATATGGTATCAGCCTAATCGATCCAACCCTAGCCGCCGCCTGACGATTCCGCATCCGCGCGCCGCCCTGGGGGTGGTCAGCCTCCATGATAGCCGCCGGGGGCCACACCACCCGTACATAGGGTTCGTTACCCGACCGTGTTGATCGGCTGCCCTATAGAGTCTTTTCCCGAGCCCTTGCTCCGGGTTTTTCTCTCTCCTGCCGGTCACCTTGATAGGCGTGTTTTCTTTTTGGTTTTCCGATCTATACTTGATTGGTTTGCGTCGCCTACTCCTGCCGTCGACACCTCGCGCCTCTAATCCGACACCGGCGTGACCGGTCGGCTACTTCACCGACCCGACAGCCTCACGCGATAGGCGACCCCTCAAGGCCGTCGTCCGCGCGCCGGCCCTCCCGTCGCCCTACGCCGGCCGTCACCGCCCTGCTCCGACCAGGACACCTGCATCGCCTACACCTGGCGGCCTCGTGCCATGAGGCGGCCAATCATAGCCGCCGCTTGCGCATCGGCCGCCAATCGATCCACGACACCCGCCTCCGCCGCGTCTGCACGGCGGTCGTGTGGGTTGCCTCGCCGGCCTCGTCCCCGGCTGCGTCGAGCCGGCTGCATCGGGCAGGCTGCGTCAGGCAGGCTGCGTCAGGCCTGTCGGCTGCTTGAGCTCGGGTCCCGCTGCTCAGTTGGTCGCTCAGGCCATGCTACCCGGGAGCCGGCGCTGCTTTCGTGGCCTGGGTGCCGGTGCTGACGCCCTCGTCCGCACGTCGTCCCACGCCGCCCATCGTCGCGGCTTCATCTCGTACTTCGCCACCACCCCGTCTCCACCAGGCGACTTCCCCTGACGCCGGCCACCCCGACTCGACATCGACCACGACATTCTTCGCACGGTTACCTCGACAACGGCTACAGCACCAACGCTCTCGGCTACATCGACAAACGGCACAAAGGGCTAGCACCTTGCTTGAGCAACCTTGTCGGGTTTCATCTCCATCCACGACTTCCGCGATGCATCGACCGTTACGACTGTGGGGGGGAGGGGTGTCCGTTGGGTTGCCTTCGGATTCTTCTCCTGCCTCACCATCTGTGTCGCTGCCGTTGTGACTGCGGAGGGATGTTCAGTATATTGATTATTAGGAAAGATGAGATAGACTAGGATTTGTTCCTGCCTTGTCTTTTACTCCAGGTAGATCATTGTACTCCTATATATATGCCTATGAGGCTCAAGCAATACAATTAGCTATTCCACCAAATCCCTCTCTCCATTCTAACAATAACGAACCGACACATTAATTATCATGTAGTGTGAGTTTTTCCAAATCCTAATTAGCCGTTTATTTTTCTCGACAGCAACATGATCGATTGGTTGCATACTATTTCATATGGCGTGCTCAAGCCAGAATGGGCGGTGTTGCTCTATACACATGGCACCACGGCCAGGATGCAGGCCACTCAGAAGCTCATGGTCGGCGCTGCCGTGTTTTCCAGGAGGTGGCTTTACATCTGTAGTTGTACACGCTTCCGGCGGGCACATTTTCCACATGATGCCGACGCACCTTATGTAATCAACTGGCATGCCTTTGCTATCAAGGGCGACAAAATCTGGAGCGAAACAATAGCATGCAAGTAGACCCTTGAGCATTGGTGCATCTACATATGTTTAGTTCTCTATTTTTCTTTGTGTTCATAATTGCCTAACTTTGTGAGTCATTGTTGATCAAACCAGAAATATTTTTTAATGGTAGTATACCTATAAATCAAGTAGATATAGTCTTTCCAACGATATCATTTTAAATTCAGACTTGAAAATAGTATATTAATTAATTTGTGAGAATATGATCAAACAGATTTGTCAAGAAAACCATTATCATAATCATGAATTATAGTGTAGAAATAAGTCATATTAATGGTCAAGGATGCATATGATTGAAGTGAACATACTAGCTTGGGAGAAGGGAACGGGCAATCCCATTCCCACCTCCTCTACAATATACATTCATATAACTTCTTATTTATACATTATTTTTTAAATACAAAGTTGTTGATTATGCTCAGGGGCAAATTGATACTATATATCAATTCACAAATTGATACTATATATCAATTCACAAATGGGTTGATTGTGCTCAGTCGCACGTCAGGAACAACAAGCATGAGTAATCCACACATTACTAAACAGTATAACTCAGCTAGCTAGGAGCCACCACAACGCTTTGCCATCGCTAGCCGTCCGATCTACAACGCTTTGCCATCGCTAGCAATTAAGTCGATTGGTTTCTGTGTTGACGTTCTCGTATTTCTCTTGGGCTGCTGCTCCGTGGAGCTAGCTGGGCGAGCTGTGATTGACCGGGCCACGAATGCTTACTGGGCCGGTGGGTGAGTACGCTCATCCCACCCCAGGTGAAGTAATCCTCAAAATTGTCTCAAAAAATGTAATCCTCAAAAAAATAAAACCGATGATGTGTAAAACGTGATCGTAACCAAAAAAGTAGTGCGTGCTTTCATCCCCAGCGGCCGTGAGCACTGCTAATGCTTTAATCTCTGAACTTTTTTTGTGAGATAATTGCTCTTATTTATTTGTCCCCGGAAACAGTAACTCCAAAAACATTGTCCCAGGAAACACTTTTATATCCACCCCATTGAGCTAAATTGTGTTTTATTTTTTACCTCGTCTCGTGTGCGATGCACATGCAGACATGCCCATCGCCTTTTGTTGGGGTTAAGTCAGGCATGCCAAGAAGTATGTGCAAATCAACCGTGGATGATTCATTAGTCCCGTCTGGATGCTTCTTTGGTAGTGGCATTGATATAGTCTTTTTTTCTGAGGGTATGGCATTGAAATAGTCAATTTATCCGTTTTTGTGTCTCTCAGTTGGTGAGGTTGGGATGTCTATCTCATGTATGTACATGTAGACAGTCTCCCATTATTTTCTTAAAGAAAAGTCTCCCAATATGTGAATAATTACCTCTCAATGTATATTCTCGGTAATTGAGAAACACAAGTTTTGAATCACACAATGGGTCTGGTTTGTAATAGTCCCCCACATCGCACTACTAACCATGCTGCTTTGTGCAATTTAGTATGGATGTAGGTCTATATGACCATTTTGTTATTGAAACATCAGATATCTCAGAAACCACCAAGAGGTTCTGAGCCCTAAAAAGTTTGATGGCCAGAAAAGTACGCAGTTCTCTCTTGCACTCTTTATGTAAGCCACACCATAATCATATTAGCCGATATGAGGTGTAAAGAGGGAATCTCCAACATTGCGAAGTTGTCGCTCGCTATTACATGTCTAAAAAAACTAAAATTTCCATACTCTTAGTTGCCATTTTACGTGTTATGTCGTAAGAAAAATGTTATCCACTATCAAAATTGTTACTTGTTGTATATGCCTATGAAACTGTAAAAATGATACTCTTTTATTGAAAATTGCCACATGTTTATCTCATGTATGTGAAAGAGTTTCTGAACTTACGTTAGTGATCCTTTAAAGCCTCGGTGGGTAATTATATTTTATAGACGCTTATTTGTTATGTGTCATTTGACCTGTCATGGCAACGTCACAACAGGACGGGCATCAAAGTTTGGCCCCTTAGCAAGAATTATTTACTACTCCCTCCATCCCAAAATTCTTGTCTTAGATTTGTCTACATACAGATGTATCTATTCACATTTTAGTGTTAGGTACATCTGTATCTAGATAAATTTAAGACAATAATGTTGGGAGGGAGGGAGTATCATATTATATTTGCATCATTGTCTAATAAAGGTGTACCTTATCTAAATTTGTTTTCTTTATCTTTTTCCTAATATTTACACAATATTCTAACTTCTTCCTAAACGAACAGGCGCAGCAACGCGCGCGATCATGACCTAGTACAACCATGTATTGCTACCTAAGTGCTGCGACACAGATTAATTGGTAAATACTTTTGTTCTACTTTGATAACTCATTTCTGACTAATTCCTATGTTATAATATTCTTCTTGAATTTAACGGTCTATGCTAGTGGTAATTTACAACTAGCAAAAATAATTAAAAGTAGCAAATCATGTCAATCAATGCACTAAGTAAATGGGACGCCTAGAGTAATATGAGCAAGGTATTCAGTTAATCAAAAAACACAACCGCAACCAACAATGCCGACGTAGAGGGTATAGAGAAGCATGCCAACCATTCATATACTATAGAATTATTGACAGAAAATATAAGACCATACAAACTTTAAGCATCACCCACGTGGGCACACTTTAAGCAACATCACATGCGGATGCGGTGAATAATAGATATTGTTGGATAAGCAAGCTACGGGTGGACTTCGATGAGGGACCGCATTCCCAAGACGTTGTGAATTTTGTAGTGACTAAATCCGGCTTCCATGAACATCTTGTACCAGTTGTGCTCCTCCCTTGCTTTACCATTAAATAGCATCATCATGGCCAAATCCATGGTGACCTGGGCTTCAAGCATTTGGTGTGAGGTTGATCCAACGACGGTATCAATGATTATCACCTTGCCAGCTTTGGCTCCGTGGGAAATGGCCTGTCTACATCGCGTGAGGATCTTCACACAGTCCTCATCGCTCCAGTTATGCAGCACATGCTTCCAAATGGAACAATCATAAGTAACCTTAATTTAAAACTGCGACACTTATTATGAATCGGGGAGAGTAGGAATCAGATGATGTCATTAATTAGTAAGAAGTGAAGTTACTTTGTACCATGATATACCTTAAGAAGAACAGCATCAGCGGGAGGCACAAACTCCATCATGTCACCAGCAACGAGCTCAACTGTGCCATCAGGCGAGATTCCTTCTATCACCTGTGGGAGTTCCAACACCGAGCACTTGACCCGTGGGAAAGCCTCAGCGATGGATCTCGCCATGGTGCCGTTCCCGCCAGCAACGTCGACCAACGATGTTATCCCGGCGAACACCTCACTGCATTCACGGATAGCAATGGCGGCGATGAACTTGCTGGTGGCACCCATCGCCCCGTTGAACAAGGCGTTGAATTCGGGATCACGACTACCGACGCCATACAAGCCCCCGTCATGCGCCATCGTGAACGGCGAACCCATCGTGGCTCCCTCCTCCTCGCTCAGGAGCCACTGGTGCAGCCGTAAGGAGGCCGACACGAACAAGTCGGTGGTATCCAGGAGCACGCACAGCGACATGCATGAGCTGCCTTCCACCAGGAGACGAGAAACCGTGTTGAGGTGGTAAACCGTGGTTGGTGCCCAATCGCCGTCGGCTGGTGCTGATGCGGCAGGGACAACATCCTTGGCCGTGAAGATCCCTGCCGCAGCCAGCATGTTCATGAGGCGATACAGGTAGGGGCCTTTGCTTGGATGGAGGGGGACGGCGGAGAGCAGCTCGGGCAAGGAGGCGGCGCCACCGCAGCGGTGGAGGACATCAGCGATTCCAAGCTTCACGGCACTGTTCAATGCCATGGACTTGAGGTATGCAAAGGTGTGGCAAAAGAGGTCGGCATCGGCTTGCAGAAGCTCAGCTTTTGAGGTGGCTACCATGGGCATGGCTGTGGTCTGATCCATTTCCCTTAATTTTGCAATGAGGGTTACGGCTGATTTATAGGACTGATAGCACCACACGATTATAAGAGGGGCAAATGGACAGCTGGGTGGGGAAGGGGGCGCGGCCTAATAATTCACAAAAATACTCATTTGCTACCGATAACGGTAGCTGCTCATGCTGCACACGATCGACAAGCGGCCATGATCCATGACACACATGTTCTTTTCAAAACAACAACCTGCGCACATGTATTCACCTACTAGACGTTAGAATGCTGCGGCGACCTACCATTAAAAAAACTAGAGGACACCCCATGCATTGTGGCGGGAATTTGTATAAAGCGACTATAATGTACACAGAAAATCTTAAGCAGAAGCAATCTCTAAAAGATAATATCGTCGTGGAAAAATATTTAGGTTCAAGATCACAAACATAAGGACCTCAAAATTCATGCCTTAATATTTTCTACTGACCACACAGAACATAATATACTTTTCCATTTTAGCGAGTAGAAAACTACAGACTACCTAAGCATAACAATATCACTCATGGAACACACAAATGAGATGCTAAAGTTCTTTTATAGCAGTTGTGTTTCAGTTCACCATCTAGGCAGACGTAATATGTGTGTGAGGCCCATGCATAGCATGCCTTGTTTTGCCTAGTTCCATCTGACAAAGAGTCGGCAAATCTTTCGCCGAGTTCCTGGCAGGCGGTTTGCTAAGTACCTTTGTTGTGTCGTCGGTTAGGAGGTCATTGGGGAGGTCGGTTCTCGTATTTTGAGTGTGTTTTGCAGGAGGTCGGCAGATCTCGTATTTTGAGTGTGTTTATTCGGAGTGTGTTTTGAGCTGAGCCGTTCAGCCTGACTTTGAGCTTAACACTTTCGTGTCGTCTTGTCTAAAGCTAACGAAGAATGTTATACCGGCTCGAACAGTCACTAGATGCTTGCATGTACGTGTATATCGGTTTTTTATTACGTCAAGGGTGTAAAGGATGACCATCAGTATCAATCCCATTAAAACTCACCTATTTTCACAGTTCCAAAATGAAGAAAGCCGGGGCATGAAAAACATCTTAGAATCCATTCACCTGCTCAAGCATGTTAATAATTATCTTTCATTCTAAATACAAGACAAAGATGAAGGCAATACAAACATAATCATTTCCAGATAATTCAAGAAAAAAATCATTTAAATAGTTCACCTTACTTCTTAGTCGCATATGTTTTTTTGCCCCTTTATAGATTTCTGTAAAACTTGTTATTTATACCTTGCTTGGCTTCTTGGCTGCAACTGCTCTTTGCGTCAAGGGCGCAACAGTCATCTAGTGTTAAAATTAATTGATATGTTAATCAAAAGCCAAAAAATGTGTTGTAAAATCCCATGTTAATCAGAAAATACTAACCATCAATATAAAAGATCTTCAACACTTATGAAACTATAACTACTTGATCCGCGCAACATAGTATGGTGGACCAGAGATGACACCTAATAGACCATCATCGCTACCTTGATGTTAGCCTAAGCCAGAAGAAATGTCCCATTTGTTTTACGAGAAACCCTACCCTACCTAATCTCTACTGCTAAGGGAAAAAGCTACCCTAGCAAGCTGCACCATGCCCGCCGGCATTCTATAGCGTAAGTACCTGGCTGGCCGGCCGCAACATCCTTCGAGTGCCGATCAAAATATGAAAAGTTATTTATCCAAAACCACCACGTTTGAGATTAGGGTAACAACTTGGTACCACATTCAAACCAGGGCACAAAAACCCACCTGGAATGTGCCTAATGTGTAACTTGGAGCACTGATGCTGGAATTTAGTCGCGAAAACTGCGAAACCGACGGGTGGGGCCCGCCTGTCAGGCTGATGTGGTGTCCTTATATGGACAATTTGCTCAGGTGGACAAGGGTCCCACATGTCAATGACTCAGAGTGTTTATTTATTTTCCATTTTTCTTTTTCTCTTGGGCATTTTCTCCCTGGGCATTTCAACAATCAGGTAATGGGCACTTACCTACGCACTGCACGTTGTCGACGCCTTTCGCCACCCTCACACGTAGAAAACGGGCCATTTATACAGGTTCCAGAGGCCCTTTAGCCCCGGTTCAGGAATCGGGACTAAAGTGTCTGGACTAAAGCCCAAACCCTTTAGTCCCGGTTCGCTTACGAACCGGGACGAACTTGAGCTCGCCATGCTCCCCTGTTGTCGCCGCACTGCCCCAGCCCTCTACCACGCCTGGATCCGACGAGTTTTTGTCGTCAACTCGCGCGCGCTGTGGTGAAGCGCCATGGCCGCGTCCACCGGGAAACCCTGGCTGCGCGCGCCGTTAGGGAGCGCCATGGCCGCGCCCGTGCTCGCCGCGAGCGCCATGGCCGCGCCCGCCCGGAGTCCCTGGTCGTGCGCGCCGTCGTGGAACGCCGTGAGCGCCATGGCCGCGCACTCCCAGAGTCCCTAGCCGCGCGCGCCGTCTTGGAATGACATGGCCATGCCCATGCTTGCCACGCCCGCCAGGAGGCCCTGGTCGCTTGTGTGCTCAAGCAGGCAGCAAGTGGCGGCGGAAGCAAGAACACACGGGGAGACATCCCTTGCAGTCGTGCTCCTCTTCGACTCGGCGCCGGCGCTAGGCAGTGGTGCGGGTGGCGGGGCGGATACTTGCCAGATCAGGGCGGCCGCTGGTGCCCGATGATGCATCCGCCTTCATGGAGGTGGACTGAGGTCCAACGGGGCGGCTCAGCGCGGATGGTAGGTGGCCATGGCGGTGGGGCAGCTCGACGGTGGTGTGGTGCCTTGCCGGGGCTGGGCTCCGGCGGCGGCGGGGGATATGGCAGTGGTCGGGACTTTCTCTTTTTTGACAAGAAGAGAGGGGAAGAGATGCATCCGACAGGTGGAGCCTTGGGCCACCTCAGCTAATTATCCACATAGGTAGGCCATGTCAGCCCGACAGGTGGGGCCAACTTATCGGTTTCACTGTTTTCATAGGCAAATCAAACAATCAGTGCTCCGCGTTACGCATTAGGCAAATATGATACCAAGTTGTTATCCTAGCTCCAAGTGTGATGGTTTTGGGTAAATAACTCAAAGATAAACTATAAAGAGTAAATAAACAGTAGTGGCGCCAGTAGCCGGCCGGCCGGCCTGCCGAAACGTCCTTCATCCTTGGTGTATATGAGTGTCCTATACCAGTTGGCTTTCTCATCAATCATGGCAGCTTTGACATGAGGAGGCAGGTACGTACCTGACCCGTTATCCAAAACAATTCAAGCCTGGATGGAAGTTCTCCTTGGATGCACGTCCTTTGTTTCTTGTTTCTGTTTTTAAATTCTTTTTGGCCGACTTCCGTTAATAAATTGAAGATTTTCTTCTCCACATTCACATGCCCCACGGTGACGATTTACATGCCATCAAGTACCTCCTCCTTAAGCTCAAAGGACCGGCTCGACATTGGCTGAATAGCCTATCGGCGAACTCCATTGGTAGTTGGGAGAACCTGGAGGACACATTCCTTGAAAACCTTCAGGCCACTTACGTGCGACCACCGGACGCTGATGACCTAAGCCACATAAACCAATAGCCCGGAGAGTTAGCCAGGAAATTTTGGACTCGGTTCCTAACTAAAAAAACAAATCGTCAACTGTCCGGATGCCGAAGCCCTAGCGTCCTTTAAGCATAACATCCGCGACGAGTGGCTCGCTCGACACCTCGGCCAAGAGAAGCCGAAGTCCATGGCAGCCCTCACGACACTCATGACCCGCTTTTGCGCGGGCGAGGACAGCAGGCTGGCTCGTAGTAACATCACGCCAAGACATCTTGGCACTTCAGATGCCCGAGATAGCAACGGCAAGCCACGACGCAACAGACATAAGCATCGAAACCACGGCGACAACGCTGAAGACACGACAGTCAATGCCGGATTCAGTGGCTCTAAGTCCGGTCAGCGGAAAAAGCCATTTAAAAGAAACAATCTGGGTTCGTCCAGTCTGGACCGCATACTCGATCGCTCGTGTCAAATCCACGGCACCCCTGATAAGCCAGCCAACCACACCAACAGAGAATGCTGGGTGTTCAAACAGGCCGGCAAGTTGAATGCCGAAAACAGGGAAAAGGGGCTGCATAACGATGACGACGAGGAGCCTCGGCCGCCGAACACAGGGGGACCGAATAAATTCCCTCCACAAGTGAAAACGGTAAACATGATCTACGTCATCCACACTCCCAAGCGGGAACGGAAGCATGCACTAAGGGACGTCTACGCGATGTAGCCAGTCGCCCCAAAGTTCAACCCATGGTCGTCCTGTCCGATCACTTTCGATCACAGGGACCATCCTACCAGTATCCGTCATGGCGGTTCAACCGCATTGGTCCTCGACCCCATCATTGACGGATTCCATCTCACGCGAGTCCTCATGGACGGTGGTAGCAGCCTGAACCTGCTTTATCAGGATACAGTGCGCAAAATGGGCATCGATCCCTCACGGATCAAACCCACCAAAACCACCTTTAAAGGTGTAATCCTAGGTGTAGAGGCCTGATGTACGGGCTCAATAACACTTGAAGTGGTCTTCGGATCTCCGGTTAACTTCCGAAGCGAGTTAATCTTCGATATCGTCCCCTTCCGTAGTGGCTATCATGCACTACTAGGATGAACCGCATTTGCTCGATTTAATGCGGTACCACCCTATGCATACCTCAAGCTCAAGATGCCAGGACCTCGTGAGGTTATAACAGTTAATGAAAACATAGAGTGCTCGCTCTGTACGGAGGAGGACACTGCGGCCCTCGCGGCAGAAGTACAAAACAGCCTTCTTAGGCAAACATCCAATTCGGCGCCGAAGAACCCGTACACCGTTAAGTGTGTCCGGAGTACTCTTCAACAGGATCGTCCGGCACGTCCAGAGCTCGACCAGCAATTCAGCCTCCGTCCTAGTCCCAATCAAGCGGCGAAATTCGTGCCGCGCGTACATAATTCTGTACTCAAAATACCATGGGCATAGGCGGGGGCACGGCTACGATGCGGTCCACGGTGCGGCTCAACCTCCATGGGACCCGTATACCTTCATCTTCTTCTTTCCTTTCAGGACCCTACTTTCGGGAAGCCTTTTCAGATAGCCTGACTATCGAATTCATCACGGGAAGGAACAACCAAGGAGGCAAGAGGCTTTGACGTACAAGGGAATACCCAGGTGGTCTTTGATAACGATCGTTATACCTGTTTTACATACCCACACGCAGCCTGCCCTTGGTTAGGACATGTAAAATAGTCCTATTTTTGCTTATCGCATTACTTGTATGCATACGCTTTGACGTATTTTTAAATAACAATGGAAAAAACATACAGCATCAGCTTGTTATTACATTTCCTTTATCTTTTTCCTTGACTGTCTACATACTATAGATAGAACATGTACATTTTCGTACGTTCAATTCGCCAGGGGCTTCAACATACCCTATAACACGGCAAGAAAAGTCCGAACACTTTCGACAGTGCGGCACCCCGAACTATAGCATTATATGCACCAGCTCCGAATTATGTCTTGGGTCAATAGTTGGGTTTACCCGGCTCCCTTGTTTTGGTGCCTTACGTTCCGTTACATCGGCTAAGGTAGCGCAGGGAGAACTACTGCGATTGTGTCCCGGTTCTTCCGGAAGCACCTCAGTGGAGAAAGCCAAAAACTGACTGTCATAATGTGGTGAGAGTTGGTCGCTGCTCAAGAGGTCTCAAATCCTTAAAGATTTTTTTCGCTTCGGGCGAGGAATCGGCCTTGTCCGATTTAGGAGTGTATAGAGCCCCAAGTTCGGCCTTCCAAATACTAAGGGCTTCACCAAAATTTAAAATTGTAGACTTCTATGGCTAAGTGAGAGTGATAAAGCCATATAGTCCAATTTCCTTGTTCGCCATGCTAAACACCTCCTTAAAGGACCAAAAATTTGGATAAAGAGTGTTTAGGTTTATCCCGAACACCCCAGTACTAGTTACATGGGGGCAGAAGTCGGCGACTGGCCAACTTTCAGATTTTTATAAATAGCCGCACAGAAGGTAATATTTTAAATCAATAAGCGTTATATAGCGCACATGAACTCGTTTTCATATAACAAGATGACATGAGTACATTCATTCAAATATTATATCCTTGGCACATTCCTATGCCACAAGGCGGGCGCCATTCATAACACCATCATAGTACTTCTCGGGATAGCGATGCGCCTTGCCCTCTGATGGTCCCTCCGTCACCAGCTTCTTGGAATCCATCTTCGCCCAGTGCACTTTCGCGCAGGCGAAGGCACGGTGCGCACCTTCAATGCAGACTGGTCGCTTTAAGGCTTCAATCCTCGGGCAGGCATGCACAAGCCGCTTCACCAAGCCAAAGTAGCTGGTGGGCAGGGGATCGACAGGCCACATCCAGACTATGAGGTCCTTCATGGCCAGTTCGGCTGCCTTGTGTAGTTCGACCAGTTGCTTCAGCTGGTCACTCAAAGGCATCAGCTGTTCGGCCCCAATATACTTGGACCAGAACAACTTCTCCGTCGAGCTCCCTTCTTCAGCCCGGTAGAACTCTGCGGCATCAAATGTGCTGCGCGGCAGATCTGCGAATGCTGCTGGAGAGCTCCAAATACGGGTAAGTAATAGGAAAGCCTCCTTCACATGCTTGATTTGCATAATGAATGCCTTACCCGCCGCTATCTTCTTGGCCGCCTGGATCTCCTGGAGGGCCTTTTGGGCTTCGGCTTTGGTGTCTTGCACGCTCTGGAGGGCCTTCGCAAGCTCGGACTCTTGCGTCTTGGGTTCACACTCCAAGGACTCGTATTTTTTGACGAAGTCCTGGAGCTCTAACTGGACCTCATTTACCCGAGCCTCCTGCTTCTCGCGCTCGGTGCGCTCCTTGGCCGCCTTGTCTTCGGCCATGGACAACGCTTTCTTAAGGGAGGCCACTTTGGTCGTGGCCCCTATTAAAATTCATGATGCTTCTATTAGCATCAACGATTTTCCTTTATACAACACACGGACGGGGTAACACTTACGTTTGTTCTCCTCGAGCTGCCTCTTCACGAGGCCGAGCTCTTCCTTGGCCCGCCCCAGGTCCCGTTTCAGTCCGGAGACCTCCGCAGTGCGGGCGGCAGTGGCAAGCAGCAAAGCCTGCTTATTCACATACACATGATATGATTAGACTCTTGTGGATGATATTTGATCCTCTGTTCAGCCTTTCTTTCCAAACACCAAACAGTGTATCAGGGGCTACTAACTATAATGTGATATTTTCTTACACTTTTGTTACTTACCTCAAAGCCTGTTAGGAGGCTGGTACAGGCTTCGGTCAATCCGCTTTTGGCGGACCGAACCTTCTCAATCACCGTACTCATAGGAGTACGGTGCTCTTCATTGATGGAAGCTCCGCGAAGCGCTTCCAGCAAATTATACGATGCCTCTAGTTGGACAGATGTCATGATAACAGGCGGCTCACCCTCCTTAGCGAGGGGCTGCCTACCTGACTCCGGAACCATTGAAGGTGCCGGCACAGTATTCGGCCGGGGGCCGGACTTACTGTGGCCCCCGTCGTCAAGATCCATGGGGTTTTCCCCCCACGCGTCCGGCGTCTGGGATTTCGCCTTGGGCGTCTCCATAACCGTCTCCCCTTGCTCCGGTATCCTCTGGGACAACACCTCAGTGTCATTCGTAGGCCGGGGGGAGGTAGCCTTCGGGAGCGAATAGCTATTCATCCCAACTGACTCAAAGACCCATCCGAGGAGGATACATCAATGCGGGCTTTGGGCGGACTGCATTATCACATTTGACATGATAAGAAGCAATAAAGCAAAACATACCAGAAGCATTATAGTGTCCGGATACTTACGACTTCGCTCGGGGCTTGTCCCTGGGCAACCACTCCTCGTCGCTGTAGGCGGCTGTGGTGGATTGGTTCAGAGGAAGGGTCCTTCCCTTCTTGGACCCTTCGGCCTCCCCAGATGGGGCGGCCTTCCTTTTCTTCTCCTCCCTGGTTGGGGGAGAAATCTCCTCTTCCTCCTCCTTGTCTTCGTTGGAGGAGTGCGCCTCGGCATCTCCGGACGATGTGTCCAATGCAGCCTTGCGCCGGAGACCTTTCCTGGTCCCCATGGCCTTCTTCTTGGCCTTCTTCCCCAGCACCTCGTAAGGCGCCGGAACCAGCATCTCCGTCAGGAGAGCGGTTTCTGGATCTTCAAGTCGCGGAGCCGGACAGTCGATCCGCTCAGCTATCGCCACATAGTCCTGTTAAATCAGAATGGTGGCTTAAATTCCTCCCACTAACATACTGGGAAAGGCACATCTTGTGAAATATATAGAGAGCTTACCAGATTGGCGGGGCGCTTGGCGCTGAGCCCGCGGTCCTCGGTAATGGGAGGAGGTACTTTGGCGGCCTTGAACAACACCTTCCATACGTCTTTGTGCATCATGTCGAAGAGCTCTCGCAGCGTTTGCTGTTTGGCCGAGTCGAACTCCCACATATTGAATGCCCGTATTTGGCACGGGAGGATTCGACGGAGGAGCATGACCTGGACCACATTGAAAAGCTTGATCTTCTTGCTTATCATATTTTGGATACAGTTCCGGAGTCCAGTCAGCTCCGCAGGTGCCCCCCAGGCTAAGCCCTTCTTCTTCCGGGAGGTAAGCCGCAGGGGGATGCAGGATCAGAATTCAGGGACCGCCGCCCAGTTGGCGTCGCGCGGCTCGGTGATGTAGAACCACCCGGACTGCCACCCCTTCACGGTCTCCACGTAGGAGCCTTCGAGCCAGGTAACGTTGGGCATCTTGCCCACCATGGCAACTCCGCACTCCGCTTGCTGACTGACCACTATCTTCGGCTTCACGTTGAAGATTTTCAGCCACAGGCCAAAGTGGGGCTTGATGCGGAGGAAGGCCTCGCACACGACGAAAAACGCCGAGATGTTGAGGATGCAATTTGGGGCCAGATCATGAAAATCAAGCCCGTTGTAAAACATGAGCCCTCTGACAAATGGGTGGAGAGGAAATCCCAATCCGCGGACGAAGTGGGGGAGAAACACAACCCTTTCGTGGGGTTCCGGAGAAGGGATGATCTTCCCTTCGTCTGGGAGCCGATGTGCGATGTCTGTGGTTAAGTATCCGGCCTCCCGAAGCTTCGTAGTGTCCTCCTCCGTAACGAAGGATGCCATCCACTTGCCTCTCGCTCCGGACATGTCTGGAATGGCTTTACGGAGAAGGTGAGAACTTGGGCGCTGGAGCTCGAGAGTGCAAGAATGGATGAGCAAAGGAGGAAGAAGGCGTGGGTGAAAAGGGGGAATCCCTATCTCTTTATGAAGGCGGTAGAAAGTATGCGCCTCCCCACTTGCCTGTTAAAATCGCTTATTCCCCAAGCGCCGCGATTGATAGCGCGGTTGGGTTACCGACGCCCATATTGATGAGAATCCCACAATAAGCTTCGACAAGACGTGCCAAGGAAACCGCCTCGCAGTGTGTGCAGTAGCTGGTTATGAAAAATGGTTCGAATAATGACTGAGCCGTGGCATGATGTCGCGCTATCAAAGGTTGTCAGCAGATTAGATTTGTGGAATATTGTTCTCTCTACGGTGGTATGTGGAATTTGTTTTGCAGAGCCGGACACGATTGATGTGTTCGAAATCTACCTTGGAGTATTCGGAGATGGAACCCTCCTTGCAATGCCGAAGACAATCTGCGCGTCGGACTCATCATCATAGAAGCCTGGTTCAGGGGCTACTGAGGGAGTCCTGGATTAGGGGGTCCTCAGACAGCCGGACTATATACTTTGGCCGGACTGTTGGACTATGAAGATACAAGATAGAAGACTTCGTCCCGTGTCCGGATGGGACTCTCCTTTGCGTGGAAGGCAAGCTTGGCAATTCGGATGTGTAGATCTCCTTCTCTGTAACCGACTCTGTGTAACCCTAGCCCCCTCCGGTGTCTATATAAACCGGAGGCTTTAGTCCGTAGGACAAGAACAATCATAATCATAGGCTAGCTTCTAGGGTTTAGCCTCTATGATCTCATGGTAGATCAACTCTTGTAATACTCGTATCATCAAGATCAATCAAGCAGGAAGTAGGGTATTACCTCCATCGAGAGGGCCCGAACCTGGGTAAACATCGTGTCCCTAGCCTCATGTTACCATTATCCTTAGACGCACAGTTCGGGACCCCCTACCCGAGATCCGCCAGTTTTGACACCGACACCCTTGTCCATACTTCCTCTTGCGGCTGTCTATCTGTTGCTACTTCCCTTCAATCATGAGAGCTCTATCTACCAACTCCTGGTAGTTGTTGAAGGTTGCCACCATCAACTGCATGCTTAGCTCATCATTCAGTCCTTCCAGAAACTTCTCCTACTTAGCAGCATCTGTAGCAACGTCATCCGGGGCATAACGTGCTAACTTACTAAAGTCATCCACGTACTGGCCCACTGTGCGTCCTCCTTGGCGCAAGTTACGAAACTCACGCTTCTTCATGGCCATAGCTCCTGCTCAAACATGGGCAGTGCGGAAAGCCTGCTGAACTGATCCCATGTAACAGTGTTGATGGGGTAAGTGGTTGTGAAATTCTCCCACCATGATGCTGCGGGTCCATCAAGATGGTGTGTGGCAAAACGCACTCTCTCTGCATCTGTGCATCCTATAGTGGTCAACTCCCTTCCTATCTTCCGGAGCCAGTCATCTACAACAATCGGCTCGGTGCTACTGGAGAACACCAACAGATTCAGCCTTAGGAAACGGTCTAAGTGGTCAACAGGTGGTGGTGGTGGTGGCTTGTTGTTGTAGTTGCCTTGGTTTTGGTTCTGAACTAGTAACTGTATCAGGGTATTCTGCTGCTGGATCAACTGGGTGAGCTCCGGTGGGAAAGCAAATCCATTGTCACGTCTCGGAGGCATCTGATAGGTTTAGAAAAGATCAGAAAATAGAATAGAATGAGGTCTAGAGGGAAAACACTACCCATATGCACATGAGACAAACACAATCAATATCACTTCAATCAATTCAAATAAGGGCATACAAGCGGTCTAACTATCGTTACAAAAGTGCTCGAACTATACTATATACATGGGGGAATACTGTTGGGGAATGTAGCAGAAATTCAAAATTTTCTTACGTGTCACCAAGATCTATCTATGGAGAAACCAGCAACGAGGGGAAGGAGAGTGCATCTACATACCCTTGTAGATCGCTAAGTGGAAGCGTTCAAGAGAACGGGGTTGAAGGAGTCGTACTCGTCGTGATCCAAATCACCGGAGATCCTAGTGCCGAACGGATGGCACATCCGCGTTCAACACACGTACAGCCCGGTGACGTCTCCCATGCCTTGATCCAGCAAGGAGAGAGGGAGAGGTTGGGGAAGACTCCATCCAGTAGCAGCACAACGGGGTAGTGGTGATGGAGGAGCGTGGCAATCATGTAGGGCTTCGCCAAGCACCGTGGGAGAGGAGGAGGGAGAGAGGTAGGGCTGCGCCAGGGAGAGGTCAAAAACTCATGTGTTGGCAGCCCCAAAGTCCTCAAGTATATATAGGGGAGAGGGAAGGGAGTGCGCCCCCTTTAGGGTTTCCACCCCAAGGGGTGCGGCAGCCCCAAACCCATCTAGGGTGGCGGCCAAGGGGGGGAGAGGGGAAACTTGCCCCCTAAGTTAGGTGGGTGCGCCACCCCCCTCCCCAAACCCTAGGCGCCTTGGGCCCTTGTGTGGGGGGCGCACCAGCCCACCTGGGGCTGGTCCCCTCACACACTTGGCCCATGCAGCCTCCGGGGATGGTGGCCCCACTTGGTGGACCCCCGGGACCCTCCCGGTGGTCCCGGTACGTTACCAAAAAAATCCGAAACTTTTCCGGTGACCACAACAGGACTTCCCATATATAAATCTTTACCTCCGGACCATTCCGGAAATCCTCGTGACGTCCGGGATCTCATCCGGGACTCCGAACAACATTCGGTAACCACATACAAACTTCCTTTATAACCCTAGCATCATCGAACCTTAAGTGTGTAGACCCTACGGGTTCGGGAACCATGCAGACATGACCAAGACGTTCTCCGGTCAATAACCAACAGCGGGATCTGGATACCCATGTTGGCTCCCACATGTTCCACAATGATCTCATCGGATGAACCACGATGTCAAGGACTCAATCAATCCCGTATACAATTCCCTTTGTCTAGCGGTATTGTACTTGCCCGAGATTCGATCGTCGGTATGCCGACACCTTGTTCAACCTCGTTACCGGCAAGTCTCTTTACTCGTTCCGTAACACATCATCCCGTGATCAACCCCTTGGTCACTTTGTGCACATTATGATGATGTCCTACCGAGTGGGCCCAGAGATACCTCTCCGTCAACCGGAGTGACAAATCCCAGTCTCGATTCGTGCCAACCCAACAGACACTTTTGGAGATACCCGTAGTGCACCTTTATAGCCACCCAGTTACGTTGTGACGTTTGGTACACCCAAAGCATTCCTACGGTATCCGGTAGTTGCACAATCTCATGGTCTAAGGAAAAGATACTTTGACATTTAGAAAAGCTTTAGCATACGAACTACACGATCTTTGTGCTAGGCTTAGGATTGGGTCTTGTCCATCACATCATTCTCCTAATGATGTGATCCCGTTATCAACGACATCCAATGTCCATGGTCAGGAAACCGTAACCATCTATTGATCAACGAGCTAGTCAATTATAGGCTTACTAGGGACATGGTGTTGTCTATTTATCCACACATGTATCTGAGTTTCCTTTCAATACAATTATAGCATGGATAATAAACGATTATCATGAACAAGGAAATTTAATAATAACTAATTTATTATTGCCTCTAGGGCATATTTCCAACAGTCTCCCACTTGCACTAGGGTCAATAATCTAGTTCACGTCGCCATGTGATTAACACTCACAGGTCACATCGCCATGTGACCAACATCCAAAGAGTTTACTAGTGTCATTAAACTAGTTCACATCATCATGTGATTAAGACTCAATGAGTTCTGGGGTTTTGATCATGTTTTGCTTGTGAGAGAGGTTTTAGTCAACAGGTCTGCAACATTCAGATCCGTATGTACTTCGCAAATCTCTATGTCATATTGTAAATTCTGCTTCCACGCTCCACTTGGAGCTATTCCAAATGGTTGCTCCACTATACGTGTCTGGTTTGCTACTCAGAGTCATTCGGATAGGTGTTAAAGCTTGCATCGATGTAACTCTTTATGCCGAACTCTTTATCACCTCCATAATCGGGAAACATGTCCTTATTTACTCTAAGGACAATTTTGACCATTGTCCAATGATCCATTCCATGATCACTCTCGTACCCCCTTGCCATACTCATGGCAAGGCACACTTCTGGTGCGGTACACATCATAGCATACTATAGAGCCTATGTCTAAAGCATAGGGGACGACCTTCGTCCTTTCTCTCTCTTCTGTCGTGGTCGAGCTTTAAGTCTTAACTTCATACCTTACAACTTAGGCAAGAACTCCTTCTTTGACTGATCCATCTTGAACACCTTCAAGATCATGTCAAGGTATGTGCTCATTTGAAAGTACTATTAAGCGTTTTTGATCTATCCTCATAGATCTTAATGCTCAATGTTCAAGCAGCTTAATCCAGGTTTTCTATTGAAAAACACTTTTCAAATAACCCTATATGCTTTCCAGAAATTCTACATCATTTCTAATCAACAATATGTCAACAACATATACTCATCAGAAATTCTATAGTGCTCCCACTCACTTCTTTGGAAATACAAGTTTCTCATAAACTTTGTATGAACCAAAAATCTTTGATCATCTCATGAAAGCGTACATTCCAACTCCGAGATGCTTACTCCAGTCCTTAGAAGGATTGCTGGAGCTTTGCACACTTGTTAGCATCTTTCAGGATTGACAAAACCTTCTGGTTGTATCACATACAACCTTTCCTCAAGTATTACGTCGAGGAAACAATGTTTTGACATCCTATCTGCAAGATTTCATAAATCATGCAGTAATTGCTAATATAATTCCAACAGACTCTTAACATCGCTACGAGTGAGAAAGTCTCATCGTAGTCAACTCCATGAACTTGTCGGAAAACATCTTAACGACAAGTCGAGCCTTCTTAATGGTGATACTTACCATCATTGTCTATCTTCCTTTTAAAATCCATCTGTACCCAACAGCCTTTACGACCATCAAGTAGTTCTTCCAAAGTCTACACTTTGTTTTCATACATGGATCCTCTCTCAGTTTTTATGGCCTCAAGCCATTTGTCGGAATCCGGGCCCACCATCGCTTCTCCATAGCTCGTAGGTTCATTGTTGTCTAGCAACATGACCTCTAAGACAGGATTACCGTACCACTCTGAAGTAGTACCTATCCTTGTCGTCCTACGAGGTTTGGTAGTGACTTGATCCAAAGTTTCATGATCACTATTATAAGCTTCTACTTCAATTGGTGTAGGTGCCACAGGAACAACTTCATGTGCCCTACTACACACTGGTTGAAGTGATGGTTTATTAACCTCATCAAGTCTCCACCATCCTCCCACTCAAATCTTTCGAGAGAAACTTTTCTCGAGAAAGGACCCGATTCAAGAAACAATCCCTATTGCTTTCGGATCTGAATTAGGAGGTTTACCCAACTGTTTTTGGGTGTCCTATGAAGATATATTTATCCGCTTTGGGTTCGAGCTCATCACAATGAAACTTTTTCACATATGCGTCGCAGCCCCAAACTTTCAAGAAACGACAGCTTAGGTTTCTCTAAACCATAGTTCACACGGTGTCATCTCAACGGAATTATGTGGTGCCCTATTAAAGTGAATGTGGTTGTCTCTAATGCCTAACCCATGAACGATAGTGGTAATTCGATAAGAGACATCATGGTATGCCCCATATCCAATAGGGTGCATCTATGATGTTCGGACACACCATCACACTATGGTGTTCCAGGCGGTATTAATTGTGAAACAATTTCCACAATGTCTTAATTGCGTGCCAAAGCTCATATCTCAGATATCCATCTCTATGATCATATCATAGACATTTTATCCTCTTGTCACGATGATCTTCAACTTCACTCTGAAATTAATTGAACCTTTCAATAATTCAGACTTGTGTTTCATCAAGTAAATATACTCAACATCTACTCAAATCATTTGTGAAGTAAGAACGTAACGATATTCACTGCATGCCTTAGCACTCATTGGACTGCACACATCAAAATGTGTTACTTCCAACAAGTTGCTATCTTGTTCCATCTTACTAAAAACAAGGCTTTTCAGTCATCTTGCCCATGTGGTATGATTTGCATATCTCAAGTGATTCAAAATCAAGTGAGTCCAAACGATCCATCTGCATGGAGTTTCTTCATGCGTATACACCAATAGACATGGTTCGCATGCCTCAAACTTTTCAAAAATGAGTGAGTCCAAAGATCCATCAACATGGAGCTTCTTCATGCGTTTTACACCAATATGACTTACTTGGCAGTGCCACAAGTAAGTGGTACTATCATTACTATCTTATATCTTTTGGCATGAAAATGTGTATCACTACGATCGAGATTCAATAAACCATTCCTTTTAGGTGCAAGACCATTGAAGGTATTATTCAAATAAACAGAGTAACCATTATTCTCCTTAAATGAATAACCGTATTGCGATAGACATAACCCAATCATGTCTATGCTCAACGCAAACACCAAATAACAATTATTTAGGTTTAACACCAATCTCGATGGTAGAGGGAGCGTGCCATGCTTGATCATCAACCTTGGAAACACTTCCAACACATATCGTCAGCTCACCTTTAGCTAGTCTCCGTTTATTCCGTAGCTTTTATTTCGAGTTACTAACACTTAGCAACCGAACCGGTATCTAATACCCTGGTGCTACTAGGAGTACTAGTAAAGTACACATTAACATAATGTATATCCAATATACTTCTATCGACCTTGCCAGCCTTCTCATCTACCAAGTATCTAGGGTAGTTCTGCTTCAGTGTCTATTCCCTCATTACAGAAGCACTCAGTCTCGGGTTTGGGTTCAAACCTGGGTTTCTTCACTGGAGCAGCAACTGACTTGCCGTTTCATGAAGTACCCTTTCTTGCCCTTTCCCTTGTTCAAACTAGTGGTTTCATCAACCATCAACAATTGATGCTCCTTCTTGATTTCTACTTTCGTGGTGTCAAATATCGCGAATATCTCAAGGATCATCATATATATCCCTGATATGTTATAGTTCATCACGAAGCTCTATTAGCTTGGGAGAGAACCAAATCGTGAAGCTAGTGCGGATGAATTGAAGATGCTGCAATACAACGCTCAAGTTTGTGATATCCTCTTCAACGGTTTATGCCCTGAAGAATTCAACAAAATCAGTCGTCTTGAGAATGCAAAGGAAATTTGGGATACTTTGATTGATATGCATGAAGGTACTGACTCCGTCAAGGAATCCAAGTTGGATGTGCTCCAAAGTCAGCTTGACAAGTTCAAAATGAAGGATGGTGAAGGTGTCATTGAAATGTACTCTAGGCTTGCTCTTATCACAAATGAGATTGCCGGCTTAGGGAGTGAAGAGATGACCGACAGATTCATCATCAAGAAGATCCTAAGAGCATTGGATGGAAAGTATGATACCGTGTGCACATTGATCCAAATGATGCCAAACTACAAAGATCTCAAGCCAATGGAAGTCATCGGAAGAATCGTTGCTCATGAGATGTCACTCAAGGATAAAGAGGAACTTCACAACAAGTCAAGTGGTGCTTACAAAGCCTCATGTTAAGCTCCTACATCATCAAGTGATAAACAAACCTTCAATGAGGAATTGAGCTTAATGGTGAAGAATTTCAACAAATTCTACAAAAGTAGAAGCAAAGAAAGAAGCTCTAAGTCAAGGTCCTACAATGACAAAAGATCTTCCAGTCAAGAGTGAAATTGCTACAAGTGTGGGAGACCCGGACACTATTCCAATGAGTGTGCGGCACCCTACAAGAGAAGATAAGATTCTCCCAAGAGAAGAAGTAGAAGAGAAGAATCACCACCAAGAGAGAGAAGGAGTAGAGATGATCGTTATGAACGAAGAACATCCCGGAGAAGCCAGGATTCAGAAAGGAAGGACAAGTCATCAAAGAGCTACACAAAACGAAGACATCAAGCTCATGTTGGTGAATGGGTATCCGGTTCGGACTCTGAACATCACTCCGAGAGAAGCTATCACTCCGACTCCGAATATACTCAAGATGAAGGTGTTGCCGGTCTAGCACTTGTGTCAACCAACTCCTACGACATATTTGACTCACCAAATGAAGGAATTGGAAGATGCTTCATGGCCAAAGGTCCTAAGGTAACACACCCCAAGTATGTTGATTTTAATAGTGATGAAGATGACTTGTTAAGTGATGATGATTTACTTATTGACAACTCTAGTGATGAATACTATGATGAAACGTCAATTAATCATGCTAAACAAGATAAAACGAATGACAATGATAAGGAGAAGATTGAGTTTTTAACTAAAGAACTAAACACTCTTAAGTTAGCTCATGAAACTATCTTAGGGGATCATCGAGAAATTTTGAGGACTCATGGGAAGTTACGCTTTGAAAAGCTCAATCTTGAGCAAGAGCATGAGTTCTTAAAGGCAATCAATGATGATCTTCGCAAGAAAAGTTATTCTTACATTGCCAAGCGTTTACTCTTATCTACTTACATGCCTCAAGTCAAGTCTAGTAACAAGAACAAGAAAGATTCTTCCCCTAGTAGTAACAATAACAATGCTAAATCCAATATTGTTGCTTCTAGTAGTTCTCTTGATTCCACTAATGATTCTCTTAGCCAAGTTACACTTGAGCAAGAAAACATCTTATTGAAGGTAATTATAGAGAAAGGTGTATACAAGAGCCTTGCCGGGAGTAAGCAATTTGAGGAAATTGTAAGCAAGCAAGGAAGGTACCGGAAGAATCAAGGTGTTGGTTTTGAACGAAAGTTCAATGCCAATGGAGTTGAGTGGGAAGAAGATCAATACCCCAAGACGAAGTTTGTTCCTCAATAAGAGAAGTATGATCCTACTTCCTTCAAGGGAACACAAGCACAAGATGATCTTCCACCACAAGACCACAAGAACAAAGGCAAGGACAATCTTCAAGAGGAGATTGATGCATTTGAAGAAGCACCTAAGGCCTTGGTCAAGTGGGTTCCCAAGACTACATCAAGTTCTACTTCATCAAGCACAACTACTACACCAAGGATTCCCATCAAGCTGATGTGGATCCCGAAGAAGAAGAACTAAAGAGTTCTTGAGGGTGACTCCGCCAACATTTTTCACTCATATCATTATGGCAAGGACAAGTGCAACCACCTTCCATATCTTGCACTAGTTCAAGGAGTCACAAACCCTCATGTTGGTAAGGCAAGGGACAAGGTAACCTAATGTTTTCATGGACATCATTTTATGTGTGCATCACTCTATGTTTTTGGATATTCTTGTTTGTTCCTTGTGGGACTAACCCGTGCAGGTATTGAAAGTGCAACTCACTCCAAAGGATTGCTCCAAATCTACATTAACATTGAGCATCCACATCTTCAACACCTACATGAAGTCATCATCGACAAAACCCAAGGTTAGTTTATCCCTCTAAAAGGGGATCTCGCATCTAGGGGGAGCTTAACTCTAAGAAATGAGTCAAAGCAACTCTAATGATGTGAACACATAAATGCTTTATGTAAAAGTGGTAACCCCACTTGAGCTTAAACGATGAGTATGACATATGATCAAATGTTCTCATTTGACTCCTAAGTCAATATACTCATATATAGATGACCTAGTCATCGCCAATTGCTTGATAGATGCTAGAATTGGTTGTGCATGCTTTGTCACATATTTCATTTGTCATTTTATTGTGTGAGCATGTTGGATGCATAGTTTACTCATTCGAGGACATCCACCTGTTGTTTTGATTGGCTTCTTTTTCTTTGGCCAAGTGGATGGACAAGAATGCCTAAGAACCTTCTCTAGCTATCTATGATTTTCTCGTCTCAAACTCTATTCATGCTACATCACAAAATTTGATCAAGTCAGATTCGAACCACTCTGTGTGAGGAGCACTCGGAGTCCTCGATTCATCATAGACTTAAACTTCCAAAACTTCTTTGTGATTTTCAGTCTGACCGATTCCTCCATTTTGGTCATACCGAGATCACTAAGTCGATCTAGGTTTTCAATCTCGGTGAACCCGATTTGAACTTTTCGGTCACACCGAGTTGCTGTAACTAATAACAGTTATGCATCTCGGTGCCACCGAGTTGTTCCACTCGGTCACACCGACAGTGTCGGGCTATATATTTACACGGGAAAATTTTGGAAAATTTTCTCCGAAACTCCTCGCCCGTGCATAGCTCGCTCTGCCTACTAGGTCTATGGATTGTCGACCTTGTCGCCAGCCGCCTCCTGTCACTGGTCTCCGCTGCCATCAACGGAATTCTTCTCAGCCGTTGCCGCCGTAGCGAGTTCACCGCCGAACTAGGGTATGAACTCGATCACAGTGTTATCCTTGCCTAATTCCTAGCACATTGTGTTCATTATGATTCTTGCCACGACTGGAACACTCCTATCCAGTCAATACAATCCTTAGAATAGATGCAATTTGAAAATTTAGGGTTAGGTTTCCGCCGAAACCATCTCGGACCCACCAAGTTGAAAAACTCAGTCCCACCGATTTGGCTAACGCCATTGCACTAGTAACTCTCGGTCTGACCGAGAATTGCTAATCGGCGTGACCGATTTTAAAACTTTGTGAAACCCTAGCAGTCTCGGTACCACCAAACTGTAACTCGGTCCTACCGAGTTCACCAGTTTAGGTTCCAAAACTGCTTCGGTATCATCGAGTTTGAAAATCGGTTGATCCGAAATGCTTTCTGTTGAAAACTAAAACTGAGTTTTTTGAATCATTCTTTTGCAAAAATCGCTGCATTTTGTGATGCTCATCCATTCTATCTCATCTATTACTATTCACAGGGTCAGCACTCAGTGATTCGCAGCATGTCAGACCAAAGTGATAGTCAGAACAAGTTAGAAGAGCAGATTCACATGAGTGACGGCACTAGTCCCTCAAGTTCTTCAGATGATGGCAGCAGGAGCACCCCAAGCAATCTGCCTAAAGCTACCACCAGGACAAGGAAGAAGAGAACCTCAGAATCTGAGGATGAGGATTATATGGCAGAAGAAGATGAGGCTACTTCCAAGAAGGTAGTGCTCAAAAAGGAGTATGGCTCAGGAAAGACCACAAAGCCTGGCCTTAATACGAAGGTTCCTGCCAAGAGGACACATATGTTGAAGGTCAGAGGATCAACACAAGTACCTGAAAAGCCTGATCCCAAAGAGCAAGCTGCAGAAGGAAAGAAAAGGAAGGAAAGGGTCAAAAATACCATGGCCAGAGTTGTTGGTCAACCTTCCATGATGGAAGAGGAAGAAGAGGTTGCTGCACCAGCACCCAAGGCACAAAAGCTAATGGGTGATGCTATAAAGTCAGGGTCTGCAACATCAAAGCCCAAAGAAGCACCCAAAGCTGCCCCCAAGCCCAAGATTGCACCAAAGAGGAATACCAGGAGTATTCCAGCTGCTGAGAAGAACAAAGCCCCAATGCCTGATGTTGCTGCTGAGGAAGATGAAGAAGTGAAGATCTTAAGGAAGCTCAAACCAAAGATTCCAGACCATAATGATGCTCATCCTGTGGCTGAGAACATGAAGGTCAGGAGAGATCTAGGGTTGAGGCTATGGAGAGAGTCCGATCCATATGCCACCAGGAGGAGGACTGTTGTAGATTACAGGTTCCACACCAAGGAGCAGCAGGACTTCTATGAGACCATCTTATTGGATAAGAAGCCCATAGTTTGTGATATGAGGTGGGTCGACTGGACCTACATGAAAGAGAATGAAGAACACTATCCTGGAGTGCAAGACAGTTTCATTGCATGTGGAGTTGCAAATTTTGTTGGGCAGAAGCTCACCAACTGGAATGATGAGCTCATTATGCAATTCTACTCCACAGCACATTTCTATCTAGATGGGAGGATAGCTTGGATGTCTGAAGGTACAAGGTACCAGTCAACCATTGAGGAATGGGCCAATCTGATCAATGCCCCAAAGGAGAGTGAAGATGACTTGGATATTTATGCCAAGAAGAAAATGGATCATAACACTATGTCACATATGTACAAGGAGATCCCAGACAAAGCTCTTGAAACTTTCAAGTTTGGATCAGTTCATTTTCTTCTGTCAGGGCTGCCTACGATCAACTGGATCATAAGGCACACTCTTTTGCCCAAATCAGGTGACCACAACATGATCAGAGGACATGCAATTAACTTGCTTCACATTTTTGATGTGCCCCAGAAATTCAAGGTCATGAGCCTTATGGTTGAGACTATCAAGAGGACTGCAGCAGACCAGAAAAGGAGTTGTCAATATGCCCCACAGATTCAGGAGTTGATTAACTCAAAGATGGGCACAGGAAAATATCTGTTGGATAAGGAACACTTTGCTCTCTATCCAGACTTTGAGGACAATCAAGTTGTAATGAATGAGAATGAACCATCATCAGTACAAGCTCAAGAGAAGAAGGAGAAAGCAAAGAGAGAGAAGGCTGCCAAGATGCCAACTCAAGAGGAGGCATCTGAGTACTTTTTGAAGAGCAAGCAAGACCAACTTGCTTACTTGATAGCATCAACTCTGAGGATTGAGAAGGGGTTGGCCACCCTAACTCAAAACCAGGAGAGCCTGGAAAGAATCATGGAACAAAAATTATATGATCTAGATGTCAAAGTAACTGAGATTCAGTTAGTTGTGGAGCAGCTTCAGGATGACATGCAGGAGAGGAAGGGCAAGACAACCATTGATGCATTTGCCAGAGTGCCTAGAGCTCAGGGGTCAGCTGCAGTGCCTATGACAGACACTAGAGCCACATCATCTGCACTAGCTACAGCTCCTACAGCTCTAGTGCAACCAGCTCCAGCACCAACTCCTCCAGCTCCATCCACATCAACTGAAGCCTTCGTCCAAGGAGCCATCTCTACACCACCACCTGAAGATCAAGCCTGAGAGTCGATCTAGCACTATGCATTTTCTAGGAACTTTTTGGTAACTTGTTGCCAAAGGGGGAGAAAAATGTACAGATCATAGGCTTCAAGAGAGAGATTTGCTGCTTTTGTTCTCTCTTGTCTTCTTGGTTGAACTTTGTTTGCTTTTGATTGCTTGAGATACTATGCAATTACCTGTGAGACATTGATGATCATGTGTTTGATCATAAGCTACACTTATGCTTGTTATATGTTATTATATTACCTATCCTTATATGATCATTCACTTTGCTTAGTGATGAGTGCATGTATTCAATCTTTATTATTTTAAGTGCTCCACCAAGATGTATGTGACATGGAAGAGTAACCCATGATCCTAATTCCTTGTGCATTTGCAGTCCAAAGCAAATCTTAAACTATGCACAAATTTAGGGGAAGCTCTTGCTTATCACATACTTCTCAAAGCAACGATGTTTTTCAATCTTATTATCATTTTTCGAAGCTTTGATCTATATGTTGTCATCAATTACCAAAAAGGGGGAGATTGAAAGTGCAACTATCCCTAGGTGGTTTTGGTAATTCATAACAACATATAGCTCATTGAGCTAATGCTATTCCAAGACAAATATTTCTGGAAAGCTCAATGAATGGCATGGCATGGATGATGAAAGTGGATCCCTCAAAATATCAAGGACAAAGGATTGGCTCAAGCTCAAAAGCTCAAGACTCTACATTTTACATTTTAGTGATCCAAGATCACATTGAGTCTGTAGGAAAAGCCAATACTATCAAGGAGGGATGACGTGTTGCTTAATGAGCCTCTTGCTTCAAGTGCTTAGTGATATGCTCCAAATACCCTCAACTACTTTCTCACATCCTCATATGACCTAAACCCAAAGTCAAAATCGGTCACACCGATTCTTTCTATCTGGCGCCACCGAGTTCAAATGTCATAGCCACTGCCACAAACCCTAGGCAAATCGGTCTCACCGATAGGGATCTCGGTCTTACCAAGATGGGATTGTAAGCTCTCTGTTTCCCTTCGTAACGTTTCGGTCTAACCGAAGTGAGTGATCGGTCCCACCGAGATTGCAATGTAAACTCTTTGTTTCCCTTTTGTAACTTTTCGGTCTCACCGAAAGAGCGAATCGGTCCCACCGAGTTTACCTGACCAACTCTCTGGTTAGCTAATTACCAAATTCGGTCTCACCGGGTTTGTGTAATCGGTCTCACCGAGATTACGTTATGCCCTAACCCTAATCATATTGGTCCTACCGAGTTGCATGTCAGTCCCACAGAAAACCCTAACGGTCACTAGGTTTACTAAATCGGTCCGATCGAGTTTGATGATTCGGTCCCACTGAGTTTGGTAAATTGTGTGTAATGGTTAGATTTTGTGTGGAGGCTATATATACCCCTCCACCTCCTCTTCATTCGTGGAGAGAGCCATCAGAACGAACCTACACTTCCAACTTACTATTTCTGAGAGAGAACTACCTACTCATGTGTTGAGGCCAAGATATTCCATTCCTACCATATGAATCTTGATCTCTAGCCTTCCCCAAGTTGCTTTCCACTCAAATCTTCTTTCCACCAGATCCAAATCCTATGAGAGAGAGTTGAGTGTTGGGGAGACTATCATTTGAAGCACAAGAGCAAGGAGTTCATCATCAACGCACCATTTGTTACTTCTTGGAGAGTGGTGTCTCCTAGATTAGCTAGGTGTCACTTGGGAGCCTCCGACAAGATTGTGGAGTTGAACCAAGGAGTTTGTAAGGGCAAGGAGATCGCCTACTTCGTGAAGATCTACCACTAGTGAGGCAAGTCCTTCGTGGGCGACGGCCATGGTGGGATAGATAAGGTTGCTTCTTCGTGGACCCTTCGTGGGTGGAGCCCTCCATGGACTCGCGCAACTGTTACCCTTCGTGAGTGAAGTCTCCATCAACGTGGATGTACGATAGCACCACCTATCGGAACCACGACAAAAACATATGTGTCTCCAATTGCGTTTGAATTCTCCAAACCCTTCCCTTTACATTCTTGCAAGTTGCATGCTTTATTTTCCGCTGCCTATATACTCTTTGCATGCTTGCTTGAATTGCGTGAAGATTGCTTGACTTGTTCAAAGATAGCTAAAATCTGCCAAAGCCTAAAATTGGGAAAAGGTTAAGTTTTTAATTGGTCAAGTAGTCTAATCTCCCCCCCTCTAGACATACTTCAAGGTCCTACAGTTTTGCATAAAGCCAATTTTTCCCTACAACAAAGGAATAAATTTATTTAACTATCATGGTGGTTGTTAAACATTGAGGAGGTTCCTCCAACTCAATCCCAATTAAGCATCATCTTTTACCCAACAAAATTAATTTACTTTAGAGTGATGAGATCAACATGATAATCTAAGAACCAGATACTCAAGATGTCCATAACAGGGGACACGGCTAACCATGATTAGTTTATACACTCTGTATAGGTTTGCACACTATTCCCCACAAGACTCGATCTCCTCCGTTGGAATTCTCGCACTACATGGTGTTTGAGAAACAGATGACCGAGACACGGTCTTTCAGAAACATTAACTCTTTACTCTGGAGAGACAATACCAACCTACATCCTCTACATCTGCTAGTCTACTACTGAAAGAGGTCATGCAACATACTCAACTATGCTAGAGTCCATAATAGCATGTAGCTGCGCACGACAGTTTCTAGCATGAATAATCTTATGATCCCTTTGAGCCTGGGTGGCAGACCTTATGATGATCACACGGAACCCCGGGATATCCTAGGACAACACTAGATTCTCCAGGTGCCCACAAGCAATCCACCCAGATGTGATTTTAAGTAGCCACCTTAAGTTATCCATTAATTAACAATACTCGCATCTGTCATGGATGCTCTCACCCAATCCACGTCTACGAGCATAGCATAGCAATCCTGAGCATAACGTAGAACAAACTCCCAAAGGTTTGATAATAAATAGGGCAATAGATTCTACCTCATCAACTACTTCCCAAAACAAACATATTATTCAGACACTAACCATGCAATGTTTGAGGATTGAAACTAATGCATAAAAACTGGGTAATAAAGAGATATGATCAAAGTGTTACTTGCCTTGCTGATGATCCGCAAAACCTAGAGACTCGTAGTAGCACGTCCGCACTCCGAAAACTCTACCGCTATCAAACAATAGCATACATAAGTACTCAACTAAATGCACAGGTAAAACTCAAATAAAAAGACCTAACCAGAAAGTTCAACTGAAGAACTCCGGTTTGCAAAAAGAATCAAATCAAACGGAGAAACGAAACTCAAACTACGAAAGAAACAAGATCTGATTACTAATCTGGACTAAAGTCAAATTTTACAGTAACAAAATCTTGTTCAAGTTGAGTAAACAGAAAGAGGGCTTCGAGATGAAGATCTAGGCGCTTGAATCATCTGATTTCGATAAACGAGGGAAAAGATAAACTAAAACGAAGTTCAGGGCTGAAATCGTGATCGAAAATAATCGTGGAAAACCCTGGAAAAAGAAAAACTGACGAGGCTAACGAACGAACGTTCGCTGTCTGCGCCTAACGAGTGAACATCGTTCGTTAAAACGAATGTACGGATGAACCTCCGCTAAATAAAATAAACCGATGAGAACCGAAATAAAACCGATCTAAAAACACGCACTAGGTTTTTTTTAAACCCGATCGTTTTTTTACCTAAACCAAAAAAAATACCGGCGGCGGATCCGGCGGCTCTAGGCGGCGGCGGCGGCGCTAGGCGGCAGCAGCGGCGAGCGGCGCCAGTGGTGAACGGCGGTGGAGCAGCGTGGCGGGCGGCGGCGGGAGGCGCAGGCGGCGGAGTAGCGCGGCGGCGGCTTCGGGCACGGGCGGCGGTGGTTGCGGTGCGGGAGGAGAGGGCGGAGAGGCGGCGGAATTTATAGGATGCCGGGGGGTGGTGGCTTGGGAGGGGTTCAGGCAGGGGGTAGTCCGAGGCGGCGACGGCTTCGCCGGCGGCGGCGGGACTCCGCCTAGAGGTTATGGTCAACCGGGGCGACGGCTTGGGCCGTGGCCCACTTGGGCACGCGTGCGCAAGGCGCGGGGAGGCGGCCGCTGGCCCGGCTCGGCTAGGCCGTTGGCCCAGTTGGGTGCACAAACTTTTTTTTGAACAGATTCCGCCGAAAATCCTAAATAAATAAAAATAAAAAATCTAAAAATGCCAAAACAAATTTTCACCCTCTAAATAAAATATTTAGAACAAAGTGAACATTTTCTTGGCCTAAAATGCAATTTTTTTGAGAATATGCATAATTTTCTAATGCGAATAAAATAGCAATAAAACTCCAATAAAACTAAAATTTGATTTTAATATTTTTCCTCCAATATTTCTTTTATTTTGAAGAAGGCATATTATCTCCTCTCATTTATTGTTGATATTGGAAATATTTTAGGAGAGAAAATGATTAAAACCAAATAATCCTCTTTTCATAATTTGAGAAAACTCAAATATGAAAATAACGAAATCCCCAACTCTCTCCGTGGGTCCTTGAGTTACTTAGAATTTCTAGTATCAACCAAGAAGCAAAAAAAAATGATATGCAATGATGATCTAAAATATAACACTCCAAATTGAAAATTTGGGATGTTACACTGGCAAAAACAAAAAAAATTAAATTTTCTCAGGCTATGAAAGAAGTTTCACCATTTATTTCCTCCCCTGGGTGTATTAGTTATATAAATATATTATGTGGAAAAGTGAAGCATACAATCACTAATGCTTCAATTGTGGAAACAAATGATATTCAGATGTTTACAAACAAAGCTGCTGACAATACTTTTTTAAATACAGTGTACAATTGTTAAACCATAGAGAGCAGCATGATGTGTGTAATCATGCCATACTATAAAGCAACTAAACAAACTTGAGTCCATGAGTTTCTGCCATGCTGTTATGTTGAGAAACACATGATTTCCACGTATACTCATTAGTAATTGTCCACGTGGAATTGTTGGACGATTGTACACAGTGCATATCACAACACAATAAGTTTGTTTTCGACCTATAATTATAAAAAGAATCATAAAAAATATAAACATACACAAATTTCACAGACAATAGTACACCTGCAGTATCTCTTTCATGTACCTAAAAAACAATCCCTCAGTAGCGGCCACATAACTATTTGCCTTATGTCATAAATCAAGTGGAAGTGCTATTAAATATTGAAATGTGTTTATACTGACCATGGGTATTGTGGTGGATACCCAATGTCATGTGATCCACATCACTTTACAAGATATGGAGAACTGATTATTTATTGATACGTCTCCAACGTATCTATAATTTTTTATTGTTCCATGCTATTATAATATTTGTTGTGGATGTTTTATATGCATTTATATACTATTTTATATCATTTTTCGGGACTAACCTATTAACCTAGTGCCCAGTGGCAGTTGTTGTTTTTTTTCCTTGTTTTTGACTTTTATAGAAAGGAATATCAAACGGAGTCCAAACGGGATAAGACTTTACGGTGATTTGTCTTGTACCAGAAGAAACCTATGAGACTTGGCGAAGAGGCCAGAAGACCCACTAGGAACCAGATTTTAGGACAGAAAAGGTAACAACTCAAGTATATTTGAAAAGAGACTAAATACAGTCATGGCTCGAAATATTAGCAAGAAGTCATTCCTATAAGTACAGGAGGGCGTGATCCCTGATGTCAACTTGGATATTGTAGAATAACTTAACATATGAAATAAGACCATCAAATTTGTTGAATAGATTATAAGCTGAAGAATGCATTGCTACTTCACATAAGGACACATTAGGCACCTGCAAGTGAGTCCATGACTTTTTCTCCTTGTGCCTTTCATCTAACATACATAGGAAAATTGAGTGCTATTTGACATCGTATGGCCATGTCTTATAGAAAAATATGATCATACTGAAGGTGGAATTAGTATCATCTAAGCTATAAACTTTTTCCTACCCGGATAGCATTTCCAACTTTCTTCTCTCTAAGCTACAACACCACTTATGTATGCTTTGCGGTAGTTCCTCGGTCACAGACAACCATAATATAATCCTTTTTTAGCAAAAAGCATATTATAATCTGGAGATGACAAAAAATATTGAGTGGTCTATCAACATGGAGGTATACTTGATCAAGTAGAAAGGAGAAATTTTCTCCCTGAACTCGCACTTTTGGCGACATTGGCAGACAGCAACCCCTCGCAGTTTTTTCCAAGAAAAGATCCAATCAATGTTAACAATGCCCTCGTAGTCTACCCATGAACGAACTTGTAAGTCCCCTAATCATGTTGCATACCCTTTCTGCCCTTCATTGACGCACTATTACCACTACAAAATGTGTTCTATTTTGCGACATTTCACTTGTATCACATATAACCGTTTTTCCTCACAGAAAATACGTTGCTGACGTTTTCCGGCCGTCACCCCCACTTTCACCGAAGCGCCATCAAGAAAAATAAAATTTTGATGGTACCACTTTTTTCGTTACGCAAGATTGCATTTTAGGTGACGAACGAAAAAAGTCACTAATGGACGTTTTCAGTAAAGGCCCAAAATGTCAAATGTAATAGTTCATTCTGTCGCGTGTGATCTTTTTAGCAACGATAATCCATCACCGATGATCGGTCCGTAGGTTTGACTGATCAAAGATTCTAACAGGTGGGGCTAGAAGTTGCTGGCGTGGCTGCTTCCATGTGGATCCACCATGGGTTTTATCATCGATGGCCTGACAGTAATAAGTTGGGTGTTAGTTTTGACCGGTCAATGCTGCTGATATATGGGCCTAGAAGATTGCGACGTGCATGCCTACATGTGGGAACAGACATTGGTGACGACATGCATTTTCGTCACAATTGCTGTCACACATAGAAAAATGATGTAATTCATATATTTATTAATTTCTTAGGGAATATAAATTCAATTTGTAATTTTAGGAAAAAAAGAATCAAAATTGAATCACTGCAATATGTGAATTCAAACATTGGCAATTGATCTTTCATTATAAGCAAAAGCTGACATTTTATAAGGAAAAGCAGAGGACATACCCTCGGACAGTACAAAGTAGACAAAGGAAAATTAAGTTGAATATAAGCATGAGGCCATCAACGTTTTTCAGACGTTGTCTTGTGCTAACTGTGTGGATTTCCTTAAAAAGTGACTAAGCATTGCCTTCATATGTCTTTGCCTTTTTTCAAATACAATGAATTTTTTTCTTCTGATCCATCTTGAAATCTTCAATCTCTTGCAGCTGCTTCTTCTTGAGTTCTTTAATTTCTTCTATCTGTGCAAAAAGTATTTTATTTAGCTCTTCATGAAACATATCACTTGTCTTTTTTGCATCTGCCTCCAGAGTTGCAATGATGTCTCCTAGCTCACGGATGTGTTCACGAGAGGGTGAATTCTTCCGGCAGGATGTGACGTCCATGCTCGAAAGTAACATGTTTGAGGAGCTCTTTTCCTCAATAATTTCTACATCAGGTATTGATCTCCTATCAAGCTATTTTGATGGTGTATGTTTGATCCTCGATTCATTCTGCAATAAGATTGATAGGATTATTAGATAGTGTTTGATATTTTGAATAATTATGGTGAGACTTTACTTTTGAAGTCTATAAATTAGGAAGAACTTACGATTTGTTTTTGCACAGTCAGACTCAATGTAGGATTTTTTTTTCTTTCTTTGTAGTGCATGTACGTATGAGCAAGTCTCTACCAAATTGATTGTCAATGTTGTCCTTAGGCTTATATATGATTTATCATGTTAAACATTAATATTCCAAGTCATATAGTAATTCAACATAAAGCATTTGTAACAAGGTAGTACAAATACTTACCATATGTATGAAGTGGGACTCAAATTTTGTAGGTACATTTTTCTGGCTTAGCTTAACAGTAGATGGTTTTCCTTGTTTCTTGACATGGAGTGCCTACGATATTTTCGAAGGGATGCTTAGGCCTTATTTTTGAAAACATGCTTTTGGAATCATATTTTTTAACATAGTTGTTAGAATATAATTGTTGTTAATCGTGTCTATGCATCATAGTTTTAAATAGCCGGCTATAGCCCCGCTATAGCCTCACTATAGATTGTTGAGTAGGTTGCCCTAAATGGTATTCCTGTACAATAGGCCGCTAATAGCTGGCTATAGCCCGCTATAGCTGATTCGAAGGATCGCCGCTATTTGGCATAGCCCGCTATTTAAAAACATGCATCGATGTTGCGCACACAATTTTAGTTATATGTGAATGCATGCGATGAGCCTCGCTATAATCTATGATGCAATTTTTGTTTAAAACAACATGTCATGCTTTTTTAACCAAATAGAGACAATGGAGCATCGAAGCGCGTGTTACCCTTCTAACACATCTGCTTGCAAAAAAGTTAGAATGTTGGCTTCCCCAACACCATGTTGGCTTCTAACTTGCCTCTCTCTCATCTCCAGGTTTGGGTAATTCCCATTATGTAACATCCCAATTTTCAATTAGGATGTTATACATAGATCATCATATGCACATCATATTTATTCTTGTATTTTCTTGTGATCCTAGAAATCTTAAGCAACTCAAGGACCCAACGAGAGAGTTGGAGGTTTCGGAAAATTCGTATTTGAATTTAATTCAAATTTGAAGAAAGGATCAATTTGATTTTATTATTTTTCTCTCCAATTATTTCCAATATTAAAAATAAATGAGAGAAGATAATAGGACTTCTTCAACCTGAGAGAAATATTGGAAAAAGAATTAAAAAAATTCAAAATATCACTTTATTGGTATTTTATTCGCTATTTTATTTGAATTAGAAAATATTGCATTTTTAAAAATTGCATCTTAGTCTAGAAAAATGTTTACCTTGTCCATAATATTAGGTTTGGACGGTGAAATTTTTTTTTGGAATTTTTAGAACTTTCTTTATATTTATTTAGGATTTTTCTCTTAGGCGGAATTATTTAAAATAATAATTCGGACCGACTGGGCCCAAGCCCAGCCGTCCCAACGCCGCGCCACGTCCCACTCGCCGCCGACGCTGACGGGGAGTCCGGCTCGGACACCCGTGGCCACCCCTAGCGCAAGTCGCACCCCCAGGCCCCTTTAAAGCCCGAGCCGCCCTACCGCCTATCCACCTCAAGCCGCAGTCGCCGTTACCCCCAACCCACAGCCGCGCCTCCGTCGAGTCACGCCGCCGTCGTCACCTCGCCGCGCCGCCGCCTGCCGCTGCTTCTCCCGCTGTCGTCGTCGCCCGTGTAGCCGCCGCCGCCGCATAGCCACCGCCCCGTGTCGTCGCCTTCCGCTGCCCGCGCCGCCGCTGAGTCGCCGCCACCGCCGCCGTCGAACCGGTATGACTCGATTTATTTTCTCCTTTTTTTTCTTCGGTTCGGTTTAGTCACATCGGTTTTTTAGGGTTTTACTATTTAACGAACGCTCGTTCGTTCGTTTGTTTTAACGGACGGTTTTCGTTAGATATGTTCTTTTAGCGAATGTTCGCGCCGTAGGTTTTTCTTTTTAGTTTATTTTTTGGCCAGGGACTTATCCACGATTAGTTTTCTCGCGATTCAGCCACTGATCTTTAAACTAGCATAACTTTTTACTCATTTATCCAAATTATCGGAAACCAGCGCCTAAATCTTCATATTGTTCTGTTCTTTCCAGTTAACCAGCTTGAACATGATTTTGGTACTGTAAAATTTGAGTTTAGTGCAGATTAGTAAACAATCTTGTTTCATTCGTATTTTGAGTTTCGTTTCTCCGTTTGAGTTGAATCTTTTTGCAAATCGTAGCTAACCATATATAACTATTGTTAAGATCTAATCCTCATGATAATATTGCTCTTAGTTTTGACTTTTGTTAGTTTAAGCCGTGTGCTTGTTTTGTGTCTGATTTCGATCTTTTCTTGGTTTTCTCGTTGCTTTGTTTGAGTTATTACTTATGTATGCTATTGTTTGTCTACGCTAGATTACCCGGAGTGCGAAGCTTCTTGCTACAAATCTCTAGAGTTTTCAATTCGTCAGCAAGGCAAGTTACACTTTGATCATACTCTTTTATACCTAGTTTTTACTATGCATTAGTTTTTGTCCCTCAAATATTTGCATGAGTAGGATTTGGAACATGTGGTTTGGTTATAGTACTTGAGGTAGGAACCTAATACCTTTTGATCACCCTGGGAATATACGTTATGCTTATTATTGCTTAGCCATGCTCGTAGACGGGGATTGGATCGTGATTCACACGTGGAAGTTTGAGAGTTATTTAATCATGGATAACATTAAGGTGGAAACTTTAATATACATCTAGGTGGATTGGTTGAGGTACGTGGGGAACCCAGTGTTGCCTGTTTTGGGAAACCCGGAGTACCTGTGTGATTTTTCCTACGGTTTGCCACTCAGGCTCTAAGGGGTCATAAGATTATTCATGCTAGAAACTTATGTGTGTAGCCACAAGCCATTATGGGCTCTGGCATAGTTGAGTAAGTTGCGTGAGCTCTTGAAGAGGTGGACTAGCAAATGTAGGGGAAAGTAGGTGTACCGGTCTGCCCGGAGTAGAGAGTTAATGCTTCAGAAAGACTATGTCTTGATCATCTGATCATGGATGCGGTCGAGTCTTGTGGGGAAAAGTGTGCAAACCTCTGCAGAGTGTATAAACTAATCATGGTTAGCCGTGTCCCTGGTTATGGACATCTTGAGTATCTAGTACTTGAATCTATTGATGTGATCTCATCACGTTACTTTAATTAATTTGAATTGGTTTAAGGATGATACTTTTAATTAGGGTTTGAGTTGGGGTTACCTTCTCAAATATTGGGCAACTCGGGAGTAGTTAAATAAATTTATTCCTTTGTTGTAGGGCAAAACTAGCTTTATGCAAAATCATAAACTTACAGCCTCCACCAGCCAAATATTGCATGTAGATATAGTTCTTGCATTTCATTGCTTTACAGTGTAACTCTGCCAGCATATTCAATGTGCTGACCTACATGGCTGCAATGTCTCATGTTGCAGACTACTCAGACAATGATTAAGGTGCGATAGGTCGTTGTTTTGCACTCAGTTATGCCGTTGGAGTTGATGGACTCATTTACCTTTGAAGCTTACGCAGTTATTTAGTTTAGATGGCCTTCAGCCATGATATTTTTGTGTAATCATACTCTTTATGAGGACTAGATATAATAAGCGTGTGATTGAAACTCCGTTATAATTCCTTGAGTACTATGTGTGTCAGCATTACCGATCCAGGGATGACACTGATGCACAGAGACTTGACCATTTGAGGTCTAGTCACTACAAGATGGTATCAGAGCACACGCTGGCTGTAGGACGCGACCACTAGAATAAGCCACATGATTTCTCTTCTCTACTCATTTCTAATTCTCCTCTCTTTCTACTCTATAGATGGCGGATCCCGTGAACAAGTTCACTCATCCGGATGACAACACCCCTTTCGGACGACACTTGAAGGAAGTCACTAAGTATGTGAACATCGGACTACCAAGCTTCACGGGGACTTTCTCTACATCTGTACCGGAAGACGAGTGCTGGAAGATCAAAGTCTGGGTACCTGGGAGGACATTTGTGCCAACAACGGAGCCTATTGATTTCTACCTTGATGCACAAAGCTGGAGTATAGGAAAGAGCATGGCAGCCCATATCACTTTTGGATGCATATGTGAAGTGTATCACAAGGAGCTGGAGAATACCATTTATCAGATATGTGGTCACCGCGATGGCAAAAGGGAGATGATTCGTACCAGGAGGGGTGGATCAATTGCAGCTTACATTCAAGAGATGGGAGATCATATTCGTCGACAAGAGAATCAACAAATTATCCACATGAAGAAGATCAAGAAACTGGTGAAGAGAAACAACGAGCTAGAAGAGGAACTCAAGTCTACATGCCATGGATACAAGGAAGAGATTGCCGTACTATTGGAGAAGCAAGAAGACCTAAAGAGGAAGGCAGGAATATCAGCGGAAAATATCAAGCGAGCAACTGAGATCCGTTCGGAGGACTACATCATCCTGGACGACACCGACACGGATAGTGATGCAAGTGATGACAGTGAAGACGACTACTTTGACGAAGCTAGAGCAGATATCATGGAGTCTTCCTCTGATGAAAATTAGCAACGATCGAGTTTGTAATTATAGTGGTCTTGTGTGCTATTGATTGAAGTGAATTCATTGTGTTTGTCTCACGAGCATATGGGTAGTGAATCTCTCTTAGACCTCATTCTATTCTGTCTTCTCACCCCTTCTAACCCATCAAATGCCTCTGAGACGTGAAAATGGATTTGCATTTCCATCGGAGCTCACTCAGTTGATCCAACAGCAGAATGCCTTAATGCAGATACTAGTTCAGAACCAGAACCAAGGCAACAACAACAACAACGACCCACCGCCACCACCCCCTGTTGACCACCTAGCCCGCTTTCTGAGGTTGAACCCACCGGTGTTCTCTAGTAACACCTAGCCGATTGTTGCGGATGATTGGTTCTGCAAGATTGGAAGAGAGCTGACCACTACAGGATGCACAGATGCGGAGAGAGTGCATTTTGGCGCACACCAGCTTGATGGACCCGCAGCATCTTGGTGGGAGAATTTCACCGCCACTAAATCCATTGACACTATTACATGGGATCAGTTTCAGCAGGCTTTCTGCACTGCCCATGTTTCAGCAGGAGCTATGAGCATGAAGAAGCGTGAGTTTCGCAACTTGCGCCAAGGAGGACGTACAGTGTGTCAGTATGTGGATGAGTTTAGCAAGTTAGCATGCTATGCCCCTGATGACGTAGCCATAGATGCCGCTAAGCAGGAGAAGTTTCTGGAAGGCCTCAATGATGAGCTAAGTATGCAGTTGATGGTGGCAACTTTCAACAACTACCAGGAGTTGGTAGACAGGGCTCTCATGATTAAAGGCAAGCAGCAACAAATTGATAATCGCAAGAGGAAGTATGGATAGGGGAGGTACACTTCAGGAGCTCAGCAGAAGCCCTGCTATTCCCCATACTCGGGAGGACATAACCATAACCATGAAGGACACATGCACAATGGAGCAAGTTTGCACAACCACAGCGGCCCCAAGAATGGCAATGGGAATGGAGGAAGCAGCAGCCAGAACCGTTCCACACCTCCAACACCAGCCAAGATTGATCTGAGCCACATTACCTGTTTCAAATGCCAGAAGACCAGACATTACGCCACTGAATGTCCTGAAGCAAACAATGGAAATGACAATTGAGGTTCCGCAAAGAAGACCAACCCCTTCACTAAAGGACAGGTGAACCACGTTAGTGTGGAGGAGATTGAGGATCAACCCGACGCAGTTGTCGGTAAGTTTTTTATTAATGCATTTATCGCACTTGTTCTTTTTTTGATATTGGTGCATCGCATTCATACATATCAAGGGGATTTGTGGATAAGTATAACCTGCCAACCGTAGCCCTTAAGTCACCTATGTTAGTAAGTTCCCATGGTACGGAGTATATGGCTAGTAGGGGATGCTATCAGTTGCCACTAACCATAGGTAGACATGTTTTCCCTACCGACCTGATTGTTTTGGAGTCACAAGGGACGTGATACTAGGAATGGATTGGCTATCCAAGTTTGAAGGGAACATCGATTGCGCCAGTAAATCAATTCTTCTCACCGCCCCAGAAGGAAAGAGGATCAAGTATGTATCCCGGCATGTGTCGAGAAGGACTCACGTGAATTCCTTATCCGGAGTTGTATAGGAGGAAGTACCAGTGGTGAAGGATTATCCCGACGTATTTCCAGAAGAGTTACCAGGCATGCCACCGGATCGAGACATTGAGTTTTTTTTGAGCTATTGCCAGGCACCGGACCAATATCAAAGAGACCGTATCGGATGCCCGCAAAGGATCTGGAGCAAATTAAGACGCGGATAAAGGATTTACTGGAGAAAGGTGTCGGTGTACGAAAATAGGGGCACTATTTTGTACCCCTTACTAAGTGCACGGGCAGTCGGAGCCACGTGGCCGCGGCTACACTAAGCAGGGCAAGGGAGAAGGCCAGGGCCACAGAAACAGTCAGCGCAGCGCTAAGACCAGAAGACCAAGACGAAAAGGTGATTCTCCCTGGCAAGAGTCTTGCCGGGGCAGGATCACCACAGCCCCGACAAGAGTCTTGTCGGGGCAGCTTGCCCTGCCTCACGCCAGTAGGACGCGACGCCCTTGAGCCCAAGTTTCCCAACCTCATTGGGAACAGGGCTCGGGAGGCACTCGTGTGGTGGCACGCAAATCTTTATGAAGGCAAGAGACATTCTAAGACAAAGGAGGAACAGAAGACAACGAAACCACGGCAAGATCCTTGCCAAAGAAGCACACAAAACCTCCAGCAACGTCCTTGTCGGGGACGACTACGACGCCACGACAAGGCCCTTGTCGGGGCCCCAGCAAGGCCCTTGCCGAGGACGTTCGTGTCATCTACGCCAGGCCTACACCAGCCATGGCAGCCACGGTCCCACCCTCATTCCCTATGCAGCTGCCAACCCACCAGTTGGGCAGGCACCTACGTGGCAATAGGGGGCTTCCGGACCAATTCAGCACATGCCTACGTGGTGGCATGCAAATCTTCATGAAGAACCCGCCACCGTGCCACCTCAGCTACCTGCCAGCCCTCATGGAGCCACCTCAGCTGCCTTCTAGTCTACATGGCACCACACGCCTTGCTGGCTCGGGCGCGTGTTGAAGCAGGGAAGAGCGACGGCGGATGGGACGTGGGTTCGCATTTAATGCACCTTGTCTCGTACGACTATCGATAGACTTAAACATTGTACCCCGATGCCACCTCATGGTGCCACTGTGGCGATCCCCTTGCTTATAAAAGGAGGCCCAAGGCGTCCAGGAGGAGGATTTGGATCTTTGGACAAGTTACGCCCATTGTAGCTACCTCCAGAACAAGAACACTCAACAGAGATCTTAGGCGGGAGTAGGGTATTACGCAAGCCGTTGCCTGGACCTGGGTAAATCCCCTGTGTCCTCTGAATTGGCCTCCAGATCCTGCTCTCCTCTCGACCCCGCACCCCGCAACCGTAGTAGGGATCTCACTTTGATCCCATAGGTGTCGTTTCCACCGACATCTTTGGCGCGCCAGGTAGGGGCGCTGCTTGTTGAGAGAATCTGGTTCGGGAGCTGTTCCAGTAGTCCTTCATCACCATGGATCTCAAGGAAGAAGGCGACCGAGCGAGCAGCCCCGCCATCAGATGTAACAAACATCCACGCAACGACAAAAAAAGCTAAGTTATGCAAGAACACCAAACAATTCTTTCTTATACAAGGCGACCGAGAGATCTTTCCTCTGTACGGAAACCTGCACGCAGTGGGGCCCTTCCGTCATCGGCAACGCCCTTGGTCTGTTTCGAGTCTGCTCAACAGATCGAGCGGCTGCATCGAGGGCAGCAGGGTGGCCTTCCGCTATTGGCAACGCTCTCGTTCTATCTCGAGTCTGCTCGACAGTTCGGGCGGTCGCGCTGAGAACGGCAAGGTGGCTCGCACGGCGGCAAGCAGACCCTGCCGGCCGCTAAAGGATCTGTCCTGCAAAGCGTCGTAGTTTGGGTTTACGTGTCGGCGAGCCTATCCAGTAGGCGTAGGGTGGACGTACAGGGGAAGATTGAACAGGGAAATAACATGCAACATATTAAAAGTACTGCAGAGTTATATTACACCAATTGTTGCTGCGGTTCTAACTAAAGATATGAATTGTCTTGGTCATGAACCTGCAGCGGCAGCAAGAGACGGGGCGTCTAGTCCCGGCGCTGGCCCTCCAGCCTCTGGATCCCACTGATGCGGCTGATGACGGGCTCGATGCGCTCCTTGAGTCCTGTGAGGTTCGCGTCTTCCGGCAAGCTATCCAGCGAGGCATCAAAGTCGAGGCTGGGTTCCAGTGCGCCAGCTTGGTGAGAACCTTGGTCATGGCGCCCTGGCAAAGCATCCGGGCCTCGTCGGCCAAGGGGCTCGCCCGGTTGGAGTGAAGCTGCTCCAGAGCCCTGAGGACGCTCTCAAAAAAGATGGTCAGACTGGCGTTGGGGCTCGGATTTGGTTCCGGGGCGTACCTCATGTCTGGCACCTTCATCCTCACCAATTGTTCGGTGATTCTGTTGGCAACGGCGATGAGGCGACCGATCCAATGATTCTCACCATCAACCTGGTCCTCGAGATTGGCGGCCACGTTCGCCCGAAGCTGCTCCTCCGCCGCCAAGCGCTGGGTCAGGGTCCCCTCCCGGGTTTTGGCCTCCTCGAGCGCCCCCTCGAGGCCCTCCAGCTTGAGCTTCAAGTCCTTGATGGTTTCATTGGCGGTGGAAAGCTGTCAAAGATACGTATCCAACGTATCTATAATTTTTGATTGTTCCATGCTATTATATTACCCCTTTTGGATGTTTATGGGCTTTATTTTACACATTTATATCATTTTTGGGACTAACCTACTAACCGGAGGCCCAGCCCATATTGTTGTTTTTTGCCTATTTCAGTATTTCGAAGAAAAGGAATATCAAATGGAGTCCAAACGGAATGAAACCTTCGGGAGCGTGATTTTTGGAACGAACAAGATCCGGAGAGCTTGGAGTGCAAGTCAAGAAGTTCCCGAGGACCCCACGAGATAGGGCCCCCCCTGTAGGGCGCGCCCCCCTGTCTCGTGGGGCCCTCGAGCGGCCACCGACGTACTTCTTCCTCCTATATATACCTACGTACCCCGAAAACATCCAGGAGCACCATGAAACACAATCTCCACCGCTGTAACCTTCTGTTTCCGCGAAATCCCATCTTGGAGCCTTCGCCGGCAATCTGTCAGAGGGGGAATCGACCACGGAGGGCTTCTACATCAACATCCTTGCCCCTCCTATGAGTTGTGAGTAGTTTACCACAGACCTACGGGTCCATAGTTATTAGCTAGATGGCTTCTTCTCTCTTTTTGGATCTCAATACAATGTTCTCCCCCTCTCTTGTGGAGATCTATTCGATTAATCTCTTTTTGCAGTGTGTTTGTCGAGATCCGATGAATTCTGGGTTTATCATCAGATTTATCTATGGATAATAATTAAATCTTCTCTAAATTCTTTTATGTATGACTGAGTTATCTTTGCAAGTCTCTTCGAATTATCAGTTTGGTTTGGCCTACTAGATTGATCTTTCTTGCCATGGGAGAAGTTCTTAGCTTTGGGTTCAATCTTGCGGTGTTCTTACCTAGTGACAGAAAGGGTTGCAAGACACGTATTGTATTGTTGCCATCGAGGATAACAAGATGGGCTTTATATCATATTGCATGAGTTTATCCTTCTACATCATGTCATCTTGCTTAATGCGTTACTCTGTTCTTATGAACTTAATACTCTAGATGCAGGCAGGAGTCGGTCGATGTGTGGAGTAATAGTAGTAGATGCAGGCAGGAGTCGGTCTACTTGTTATGGACGTGATGCCTATATACATGATCATGCCTAGATAATCTCATAACTATGCGCTTTTCTATCAATTGCTCGACAGTAATTTGTTCACCCACCGTAATACTTATGCTATCTTGAGAGAAGCCTCTAGTGAAAACTATGGCCCCCGGGTCTATCTCTTATCATATTTGCTTTCAATATACTTTTATTTGCATCTTTAATTTTTGCATCTATATTATAAAATACCAAAAATATATTTATCTTATCATACTATCTCTATCATATCTCACTTTCGCAAGTGGCCGTGAAGGGATTGACAACCCCTTTATTGCGTTGGTTGCGAGTTTTCAGTTTGTTTGTGTAGGTGCGTGGGACTTTTGAGGAGCCTCCTACTGGATTGATACCTTGGTTCTCAAAACTGAGGGAAATACTTACGCTGCTGCATCACCCTCTCCTCTTCGGGGAAAACCAACGCTAGCTCAAGACGTAGCAAGAATGATTTCTGGCGCCGTTGCCAGGGAGGTCTTCGCTCAAGTCAAGACATACCAAGTACCCATCACAAACCCATCTCCCTCGCATTTACATTATTTTCCATTTGCCTCTCGTTTTCCTCTCCCCCACTTCACCCTTGCCGTTTTATTTGCCCTCTCTTTCCCAATCTCCTCCTCTCTTCTTGCTCGCCTTTTTCCGCTACCCGTGTGTTTGCTCGTTTGCCTTGTCGCTATGGCTAGTTCCTTATCCGCTCCTATGTCTCCCGAGTTTGAAGTTCTTCACTTCAAGCAAAGGCAAGGAGAAAATTTGAAGATGCTTGGTATAGGATGATGGAATCTTATCGCAAGTGCACCCTAGAGGTGAACTTTAGAATTCTTCTTCGCAATTTTTATGTTGGGCTAAACATGACGCATAGACAACTCTTGGACTGCATTGCCAAGGGAAACGTTATTGAAATTGATCCTATTATTGCGCATGAAATTATAGAGGGAATAGTGGGAACACTACCTCAAAAGGGAGGACCACATCCTACCCAAGAAGAAACCCAAGTGTTTGGAAAGATTTGCGAAGTAACAAAAATTTTACAAAAATCTCTTGAGCCTCTTAAAAGTGTTAGCGGAAATCTTCACCACATGAATATGTTGATTACCCTTTGTAATAAGCGGTTGGATTCTTTGGATCTAAAAATTTCCGAGTATGAAGGGAAACGTAAAGAACCTCCCGGATTCGAGCATGACTCCGCTAAGAAACTGAAAATCAAAGATGGCACTACTTAGATCTATCTTCGCTTTTATGCCTAGCTAGGGGCGTTAAACGATAGAGCTAGTGGGAGGCAACCCAATTTTCTTTATGTTTTTTGTTTTTGTTCCTGTTAAATTTTGGTTCTACTTTCTGTTTAGATGTGTTTTTATCTTTTGTTTAGTGTTTGTGCCAAGTAGAACATATAGGATAAACTATGATGATAGTTGATTTGATTCTGCTGAAAAACAGAAACTTTCCGCTCACGAGAAAAAAATTCAATAAATCACAGAAACGTGCTTTTGCATTGATTCTTTTTGCTGCTGACCAATAAAAAAAATTTCCAGTACGTCCTAATTTGGTAGGATTTTTAGAGTTCAAGAAGTTTGCATTAGTTACAGATTGATACAGACTGTTCTGTTTTTGACAGATTCTGTTTTTCGTGTGTTGTTTGCTTATTTCAATGCATCTTTGGCTAATAAATTAGTTTATAAACCATAAGGAAGTTGGAATACAGTAGGTTTAACACCAAAATAAATAAAGAATGAGTTCATTGCAGTACCCTATGTGGTGGTTTTGTTTTCTTTCACTAACGGAGCTTATAAGATTTCCTGTTGAGTTTTGTGTTGTGAAGTTTTTCAAGTTTTGGGTAAAGCTTTTATGGACTATGGAATAAAGGGTGGCAAGAGCCTAAGCTTGGGGATGCCCAAGGCACCCCAAGATATTCAAGAATAGCCAAAAGCCTAAGCTTGGGGATGCCTCGGGAAGGCATCCCCTCTTTCGTCTTCGTTCATTGGTAACTTTACTTGGAGCTATATTTTTATTCGCCACATGATATGTGTTTTGCTTGGAGCGCCGTGTATTATATTAGTCTTTGATTTTTAGTTTTCCACAATCATCCTTGCTGTACACACATTTTGGGAGAAGCCTATTGGATTAGAATTTGCTAGAATACTCTATGTGCTTCACTTATATCTTTTGAGCTTGATAGTTTTTGCTCTAGTGCTTCACTTATATCTTTTAGAGCACTGTGGTATCTTAATTTTGAAGAAATTTCTAGTCTCTCATGCTTCACTTATATTATTTTGAGAGTCTTTTAGAACAGCATGGTTTTTGCTATTATCATAAAGTTGGTCCTAGAATGATGAGCATCCAAGTTGGGTATAATAAAAACTATCATAGGAAGTGAATTGGATGCTATGATCAACTTGATGCTTGATAATTGTTTTGAGATATGGAGGTAGTTATATTAAAGTCATGCTAGTTGGGTGATTATGAATTTAAGGAATGCTTGTGTTGAAGTTAGCAAGTCCTGTAGCATGCACGTATGGTTAAAGTTGTGTAACAAATTTGAAACATGAAGTGTACCTGGCTTGTGCATCCTTATGAGTGGCGGTCGGGGACGAGCGATGGTCTTTTCCTACCAATCTATCCCCCTAGGAGCATGCGCGTAGTACTTGGTTTTTGATGACTTCTAAATTTTTGCAATAAGTATATGAGTTCTTTTGACTAATGTTGAGTCCATGGATTATACGCACTTTTACCTTTCCGCCATTGCTAGCCTCTTCGGTACCGTGCATTGCCCTTTCTCACCTTGAAAGTTGGTGCAAACTTCGCCTGTGCATCCAAACCCCGTGATACGATACGCTCTATCACACATAAACCTCCTTATATCTCCCTCAAAACAGCCACCATACCTACCTATTATGGCATTTCCATAGCCATTCCGAGATATATTTCCATGCAACTTTCCATCGTTCCGTTTATCATCATCATGACATACATTACTTTTGTCATATTGCCATTGCATGATCATGTAGTTGACATCATATTTGTGGCAAAGCCACCATGCATTATTTTTCATACATGTCACTCTTGATTCATTGCACCATCCCGGTACACCGCCGGGGGCATTCATATAGAGTCATATCTTGTTCTAGTTTCGAGTTGTAATTCATATGTTGTAATCAATAGAAGTGTGATGGTCATCATTTTTAGAGCATTTCCCAAAGAAAAAAAAGAAGAAAGGCCAAAAGAAAAAAAGAAGAAAAAGAAGAAAAAAATAAAAAGGGCAATGCTACTATCTCTTTTTCCACATGTGTGCTTCAAAGTAGCACCTTGTTCTTCATGTAGTGAGTCTCATATATTGTGCTTCAAAGTAGCACCATATTTTTCATATAGTGAGTCTCATAAGTTATCTTTTTCATACAAGTGGGAATTTTTCATTATAGAACTTGGCTTGTATATTCCTATGATGGGCTTCCTCAAATGCCCTAGGTCTTCGTGAGAAAGCAAGTTGGATGCACACCCACTAGTTTTCTTTTGTTGAGCATTCATTTATAGCTCTAGTGCATCCGTTGCATGGAAATCCCTACTCCTCATGTTGACATCAATTGATGGGCATCTCCATAGCCCGTTGATTATCCTCGTCAATGTGAGACTTTCTCTTTTTTGTCTTCTCCACACAATCCCCATCATGATATTCTATTCCACCCATAGTGCTATATCCATGGCTCACGCTCATGTATTGCGTGAAAGTTGAAAAAGTTTGAGATTATTTAAGTATGAAACAATTGCTTGGCTTGTCATCGGGGGTATAGAAGTTGGGAAAATCTATGTGTGACGAAAATGAAGCATAGCCTAACTATATGATTTTGTAGGGATGAACTTTCTTTTGCCATGTTATTTTGAGAAGACATGATTACTTTGATTAGTATGCTTGAAGTGTTACTATTTCTTTTATCAATATGAACTTTTATTTTGAATCATTTGGATCTGAACATTCATGCCACAATAAAGAAAATTACATTGAGAATTATACTAGGTAGCATTGCACATCAAAAATTCTTTTTTATCATTTAACTACTCGAGGACGAGCAGGAATTAAGCTTGGGGATGCTTGATACGTCTCCAACGTATCTATATTTTTTTATTGTTCCATGCTATTATATTACCCCTTTTGGATGTTTATGGGATTTATTTTACACATTTATATCATTTTTGGGACTAACCTACTAACCGGAGGCCCAGCCATATTGCTGTTTTTTTTTTGCCTATTTCAGTATTTCGAGGAAAAGGAATATCAAATGGAGTCCAAACGGAATGAAACCTTCGGGAGCGTGATTTTTGGAACGAACAAGATCCGGAGAGCTTGGAGTGCAAGTCAAGAAGTTCCCGAGGACCCCACGAGATAGGCCCCCCTGTATGGCGCGCCCCCCTGTCTCGTGGGCCCCTCGGGCGGCCACCGACGTACTTCTTCCTCCTATATATACCTATGTACCCCGAAAACATCCAGGAGCACCACGAAACACAATTTCCACCGCCGTAACCTTTTGTATCCGCGAGATCCCATCTTGGAGCCTTTGTCGGCACTTTGCCGGAGGGGGAATCGACCATGGAGGGCTTCTACATCAACATCCTTGCCCCTCCTATGAGTAGTTTGTTGGGGAACGTTGTAGAAAATAAAAAAATTCCTACGTTTCACAAAGATCAATCTATGAGTTCAACTAGAACCGAGAGAGAGGACTGCATATACATACCCTTGTAGATCGAGCGGAAGTGTTCAAGAGAACGGGGTTGAGGGAGTCGTACTCGTCGTGATCCAAATCACCCTAGTGCTGAACGGACAGCACCTCCGCGTTCAACACACGTACGGTTGGGGAAGACGTCTCCTCCTTCTTGATCCAACAAGGGGGAAGGAGAGGTTGATGGAGATCTAGCATCACGACGGCGTGGTGGTGGATGCAGCAGGGATCCCGGCAGGGCTTCGCCAAGCGTCTGCAAGAGGGAGAGGTGTAGCAAGGGGGAAGGGAGGCGCCAAGTGCATGGGTCCGGCTGCCCTCCCTACCCCCTCTTTATATAGGGCCCCTAGGGGGGGTGCCGGCCCTAGGAGATGGGATCTCCTAGGGGGGGCGCCGGCCAAGGGGGTGGCTTGCCCCCCAAGGCAAGTGGAGGCGCCCCCACCCCTAGGGTTTCCAACCCTAGGCGCAGGGGGGGCCAAGGGGGGCGCACCAGCCCACCAGGGGCTGGTTCCCCTCCCACTTAAGCCCATGGGGCCCTCCAGGATAGGTGGCCCCACCCGGTGGACCCCCGGGACCTTTCCGGTGGTCCCGGTACAATGCCGGTGACCCCCGAAACTTTCCCGATGACCGAAACCTGACTTCCTATATATAATTCTTTACCTCTGTACCATTCCGGAACTCCTCATGACGTCCGGGATCTCATCCTGGGCTCCGAACAACTTTCGGTTTACTGCATACTCATATCTCAACAACCCTAGCATCACCGAACCTTAAGTGTGTAGACTCTACGGGTTCGGGAGACATGCAGACATGACCGAGATGCCTCTCTGGTCAATAACCAACAGCGGGACCTGGATACCCATGTTGGCTCCCACATGCTCCTCGATGATCTCATCGAATGAACCACGATGTCGAGGATTCAATCAATACCGTATACAATTCCCTTTGTCAATCGGTACGTTACTTGCCCGAGACTCGATCGTCGGTATCCCAATACCTCGTTTAATCTCGTAACCGGCAGGTCAATTTACTCGTACTGTAATGCATGATCCCGTGACCAGACACTTGGTCACATTGAGCTCATTATGATCATGCATTACCGAGTGGGCCCAGAGATACCTCTCCATCATACGGAATGACAAATCCCAGTCTCGATTCGTGCCAACCCAACAGACACTTTCGGAGATATCCGTAGTGCACCTTTATAGTCACCCAGTTACGTTGTGACGTTTGGCACACCCAAAGCACTCCTACGGTATCCGGGAGTTGCACAATCTCATGGTCTAAGGAAATGATACTTGACATTTGGAAAATCTCTAGCTAAATGAACTACACGATCTTTGAGCTATGCTTAGGATTGGGTCTTGTCCATAACATCATTCTCCTAATGATGTGATCCCGTTATCAATGACATCCAATGTCCATAGTCAGGAAACCATGACTATCTGTTGATCAATGAGCTAGTCAACTAGAGGCTCACTAGGGACATATTGTGGTCTATGTATTCACACGTGTATTACGATTTCCGGATAATACAATTATAGCATGAATAAGAGACAATTATCATGAACAAAGAAATATAATAATAACCATTTTATTATTGCCTCTAGGGCATATTTCCAACAGTCTCCCACTTGCACTAGAGTTCAATAATCTAGTTACATTGTGATGAATCGAACACCCATGGAATTCTGGTGTTGATCATGTTTTGCCCTGGGGAGAGGTTTAGTCAACGGATCTGCTACATTCAGGTATGTACTTTCCAAATATCTATGTCTCCATCTTGAACATTTTCACGAATGGAGTTGAAGCGACGCTTGATGTGCCTGGTCTTCTTGTGAAACCTGGGCTCCTTGGCAAGTGCAATAGCTCCAGTGTTGTCACAGAAGAGTTTGATCGGCCCCGACGCATTGGGTATGACTCCTAGGTCGGTGATGAACTCATTCACCCAGATTGCTTCATGCGCTGCCTCCGAGGCTGCCATGTACTCTGCTTCACATGTAGATCCCGTCACGACGCTTTGCTTGCAACTGCACCAGCTTACTACCCCACCATTCAGAATATACACGTATCCGGTTTGTGACTTAGAGTCATCCAGATCTGTGTCGAAGCTAGCGTCGACCTAACCCTTTACGACGAGCTCTTCGTCACCTCCATAAACGAGAAACATATCCTTAGTCCTTTTCAGGTACTTTAGGATATTCTTGACCGTTGTCCAGTGTTCCATGTCGGGATTACTTTGGTACCTTCCTACCAAACTTACGGCAAGGTTTACATCAGGTCTGGTACACAGCATGGCATACATAATAGACCCTATAGCTGAGGCATAGTGGATGACACTCATATTTTCTCTATCTTCTTCCGTGGTTGGGCATTGAGCTGAGCTCAATTCCACACCTTGCAACACAGGCAAGAACCCCTTCTTAGACTGATCCATATTGAACTTCTTCAATATCTTATCAAGGTATGTGCTTTGCGAAAGACCTATGAGGCGTCTCGATCTATCCCTATAGATCTTGATGCCTAGTATATAAGCAGCTTCTCGAAGGTCCTTCATTGAAAAACACTTATTCAAGTAGGCCTTAATGATGTCCAAAAGTTCTATATCATTTCCCATCAAAAGTATGTAATCTACATATAATATGAGAAATGCTATAGAGCTCCCACTCACTTTCTTGTAAATGCAGGCTTCTCCATAAGTCTGCATAAACCCAAACGCTTTGATCATCTCATCAAAGCGAATGTTCCAACTCCGAGATGCTTGCACCAGCCCATAAATGGATCGCTGGAGCTTGCATACCTTGTTAACATTCTTAGGATCGACAAAACCTTCCGGCTGCATCATATACAGTTCTTCCTTAAGATAGCCGTTAAGGAATGCTGTTTTGACGTCCATTTGCCATATCTCATAATCATAGTATGCGGCAATTGCTAACATGATTCGGACGGACTTCAGCTTCGCTACGGGAGAGAAAGTCTCATCGTAGTCAACCCCTTGAACTTGCCGATAACCCTTAGCGACAAGTCGAGCTTTATAGATGGTAACATTACCATCCATGTCCGTCTTCTTCTTAAAGATCCATTTATTTTCTATCGCTCGCCGATCATCGGGCAAGTCTGTCAAAGTCCATACTTTGTTTTCATACATGGATTCTATCTCGGATTGCATGGCTTCAAGCCATTTGTTGGAATCTGGGCCCGCCATTGCTTCTTCATAGTTTGAAGGTTCACTGTTGTCTAACAACATGATTTCCAGGACAGGGTTGCCATACCACTCTGGTGTGGAACGTGTCCTTGTGGACCTACGAAGTTCAGTAGCAACTTGGTCCGAAGTACCTTGATCATCATCATTAATTTCCTCTCCAGTCGGTGTAGGCACCACAGGAACATCTTCTTGAGCTGCGCTACTTGTCGGTTCAAGAGGTAGTACTTCATCAAGTTCCACTTTCCTCCCACTTACTTCTCTTGAGAGAAACTCTTTCTCCGGAAAGGACCCGTTCTTGGAAACAAAGATCTTGCCTTCGGATCTAAGGTAGAAGGTATACCCAATGGTTTCCTTAGGGTATCCTATGAAGACGCATTTTTCCGACTTGGGTTCGAGCTTTTCAGGTTGAAGTTTCTTGACATAAGCATCGCATCCCCAAACTTTTAGAAACGACATCTTAGGTTTCTTCCCAAACCATAATTCATACGGTGTCGTCTCAACGGATTTAGACGGTGCCCTATTTAAAGTGAATGTAGCTGTCTCTAGAGCGTATCCCCAAAAAGATAGCAGTAAATCGGTAAGAGACATCATAGATCGCACCATATCCAATAAAGTGCGATTACGACGTTCGGACACACCGTTACGCTGAGGTGTTCCAGGCGGCGTGAGTTGTGAAACGATTCCACATTTCCTTAAGTGCGTACCAAATTCGTGACTTAAATATTCTCCTCCACGATCTGATCATAAGAACTTTATTTTTCGGTCACGTTGATTCTCTACCTATTCTGAAATTCCTTGAACTTTTCAAAGGTCTCAGACTTGTGTTTCATCTGGTAGACATACCCATATCTACTTAAGTCATCAGTGAGAGTGAGAACATAACGATATCCTCTGCGAGCCTCAACGCTCATTGGACCGCACACATCAGTATGTATGATTTCCAATAAGTTGGTTGTTCGCTCCATTGTTCCAGAGAACGGAGTCTTGGTCATTTTGCCCATGAGGCATGGTTCGCATGTGTCAAATGATTCATAATCCAGAGACTCTAAAAGTCCATCAGCATGGAGCTTCTTCATGCGCTTGACACCAATGTGACCAAGGCGGCAGTGCCACAAGTATGTGGGACTATCGTTATCAACTTTACATCTTTTGGTATTCACACTATGAATATGTGTAACATCACGTTCGAGATTCATTAAGAATATACCATTGACCATCGGGGCATGACCATAAAACATATCTCTCATATAAATAGAACAACCATTATTCTCGGATTTAACTGAGTAGCCATCTCGTATTAAACGAGATCCAGATACAATGTTCATGCTCAAAGCTGGCACTAAATAACAATTATTGAGGTTTAAAACTAATCCCGTAGGTAAATGTAGAGGTAGCGTGCCGACGGCGATCACATCGACTCTGGAACCATTCCCGACGCACATCGTCACCTCGTCCTTCGCTAGTCTCCGCTTATTTCGCAGCTCCTGCTTTGAGTTACAAATATGAGCAACGGCACCGGTATCAAATACCCAGGAGCTACTACGAGCACTGGTAAGGTACACATCAATTACATGTATATCACATATACCTTTAGTGTTGTCGGCCTTCTTGTCCGCTAAGTATTTGGGGCAGTTCCGCTTCCAGTGACCCTTCCCTTTGCAATAAAAGCACTCAGTCTCAGGCTTGGGTCCATTCTTTGACTTCTTCTCGGCAGCTGGCTTACCGGGCGCGGCAACTTCCTTGCCGTCCTTCTTGAAGTTCTTCTTACCCTTGCCTTTCTTGAACTTAGTGGTTTTATTCACCATCAACACTTGATGTTCCTTTTTGATCTCTACCTCTGCTGATTTCAGCATTGAATATACTTCAAGAATGGTCTTTTCCATCTCCTGCATATTGAAGTTCATCACAAAGCTCTTGTAGCTCGGTGGAAGCGACTGAAGGATTCTGTCCATAACCGCGTCATCCGGGAGATTAACTCCCAGCTAAGTCAAGCGGTTGTGCAACCCAGACATTTTGAGTATGTGCTCACCGACAAAACTATTTCCTCCATCTTACAGCTGAAGAACTTGTCGGAGACTTCATATCTCTCGACCCGGGCATGAGCTTGGAAAACCATTTTCAGCTCTTCGAACATCTCATATGCTCTGTGTTGCTCAAAACGCTTTTGGAGCCCCGGTTCTAAGCTGTAAAGCATGCCGCACTAAACGAGGGAGTAATCATCAGCACGAGACTGCCAAGCGTTCATGACGTCTTGGTTCTCTTGGATGGGAGCTTCACCTAGCGGTGCTTCTAAGACATAATCTTTCTTTGCAGCTATGAGGATGATCCTCAGGTTCCGGACCCAGTCCGTATAGTTGCTGCCATGATCTTTCAGCTTGGTTTTCTCTAGGGACGCGTTGAAGTTGAGGTGGACATGAGCGTTGGCCGTTTGATCTACAAGACATATTTGCAAAGGTTTTTAGACTAAGTTCATGATAATTAAGTTCATCTAATAAAATTATTTAATGAACTCCCACTCATATTAGACATCCCTCTAGTAATCTAAGTGATACATGATCCGAGTCGACTAGGCCGTGTCCGATCATCACGTGAGACGGACTAGTCATCATCGGTGAACATCTCCATGTTGTTGTATCTTCCATACGACTCATGTTCGACCTTTCGGTCTCTTGTGTTCTGAGGCAATGTCTGTACATGCTAGGCTCGTCAAGTTAACCTAAGTGTTTTGCATGTGTAAATCTGTCTTACACCCATTGTATGTGAACGTTAGAATCTATCACACCCGATCATCACGTGGTGCTTCGAAACGACGAACTTTCGCAACGGTGCACGGTTAGGGGGAACACTTTCTTGAACTTATTATGAGGGATCATCTTATTTACTACCGTTGTTCTAAGTAAACAAGATGCATAAGAATAATAAACATCACATGCAATTAAACTGTGACATGATATGGCCACTATCATATAGCTCCTTTGTTCTCCATCTTCGAGGCTCCATGATCATCTTCGTCACCGGCATGACACCATGATCTCCATCATCAAGATCTCCATCATCGTGTCTCCATGATGTTGCTCTCCAACTATTACTTCTACTACTATGGCTAACGGTTTAGCAATAAAGTAAAGTAATTACATGGCGTTGAATCATTGACACGCAGGTCATACAATAATTAAGACAACTCCTATGGTTCCTGCTGGTTGTCATACTCATCGACATGCAAGTCGTGATTCCTATTACAAGAACATGATCTCATACATCACATATATATCATTCATCATTCATCACAACTTTTGGCCATATCACATCACAAATCATATGCTGCAAAAACAAGTTAGACGTCCTCTAATTGTTGTTGCATGTTTTACGTGGCTGCAATAGGGTTCTAGCAAGAACATTTTCTTACCTACGTAAAAGCCACAACGTGATTTGTCAACTTCTATTTACCCTTAATAAGGACCGTTTTCATCGAATCCGCTCCAACTAAAGTGGGAGAGACAGACACCCGCTAGCCACCTTATGCAACTAGTGCATGTCAGTCGGTGGAACCTGTCTCACATAAGCGTACGTGTAAGGTCGGTCCGGGCCGCTTCATCCCACAATACCGCTGAAGCAAAATAAGACTAGTAGTGGCAAGAAAGTTGACAACATCTATGCCCACAACAAATTTGTGTTCTACTCGTGCAAAGAGAACTACGCATAAACCTAGCTCTGATACCACTGTTGGGGAACGTTGCAGAAAATAAAAAAATTCCTACGTTTCACCAAGATCAATCTATGAGTTCTTCTAGCAGAGAGAGAGGAGTGCATGTACATACCCTTGTATATCGAGTGGAAGCATTCAAGAGAACGGGGTTGAGGGAGTCGTACTCGTCGTGATCCAAATCACCGACGATCCTAATGCTGAACGGACAACACCTCCACGTTCAACACACGTACGGTTGGGGAAGACGTCTCCTCCTTCTTGATCCAGCAAGGGGGAAGGAGAGGTTGATGGAGATCCAGCAGCACGACGGCGTGGTGGTGGATGCTGCAGGGATCTCGACAGGGCTTCGCCCAGCGTCTGCGAGAGGGAGAGGTGTAGCAAGGGGGAAGGGAGGCGCCAAGTGCATGGGTCCGGCTGCCCTCCCTCCCCCCTCTTTATATAGGGCCCCTAGGGGGCGCCGGCCCTAGGAGATGGGATCTCCTAGGGGGGGCGCCGGCCAAGGGGGTGGCGTGCCCCCCAAGGCAAGTGGAGGCGCCCCCCACCCCTAGGGTTTCCAACCCTAGGCGTAGGGGGGCCCAAGGAAGGGGCGCACCAGCCCACCAGGGGCTGGTTCCCCTCCCACTTCAGTCCATGGGGCCCTCCGGGATAGGTGGCCCCACCCGGTGGACCCCCGGGACCCTTCCGGTGGTCCCGGTACAATGCCGGTGACCCCGAAACTTTCCCGATGGCCGAAACCTGACTTCCTATATATAATTCTTTACCTCCGTACCATTCCGGAAATCCTCGTGACGTCCGGGATCTCATCCGGGACTCCGAACAACTTTTGGTTTACTGCATACTCATATCTCAAAAACCCTAGCGTCACCGAACCTTAAGTGTGTAGACCCTACGGGTTCGGGAGACATGCAGACATGACCGAGACGCCTCTCCGGTCAATAACCAATAGTGGGATCTGGATACCCATGTTGGCTCCCACATGCTCCTCGATGATCTCATCGTATGAACCACGATGTACAGGATTCAATCAATCCTGTATACAATTCCCTTTGTCAATCGGTACGTTACTTGCCCGAGACTCGATCGTCGGTATCCCAATACCTCGTTTAATCTCGTTACCGGAAGGTCAATTTACTCCTACTGTAATGCATGATCCCGTGACCAGACACTTGGTCACATTGAGCTCATTATGATGATGCATTACTGAGTGGGCCCAGAGATACCTCTCCGTCATACGGAGTGACAAATCCCAGTCTCGATTCGTGCCAACCCAACAGACACTTTCGGCGATACCCGTAGTGCACCTTTATAGTCACCCAGTTACGTTGTGACGTTTGGCACACCCAAAGCACTCCTACGGTATCTGGGAGTTGCACAATCTCATGGTCTAAGTAAATGATACTTGACATTTGGAAAAGCTCTAGCTAAAGGAACTACACGATCTTTGAGCTATGCTTAGGATTGGGTCTTGTCCATCACATCATTCTCCTAATGATGTGATCCGGCTATCAATGACATCCAATGTCCATAGTCAGGAAACCATGACTATCTGTTGATCAATGAGCTAGTCAACTAGAGGCACACTAGGGACATGTTGTGGTCTATGTATTCACACGTGTATTACGATTTCCGGATAATACAATTATAGCATGAATAACAGACAATTATCATGAACAAATAAATATAATAATAACCATTTTATTATTGCCTCTAGGGCATATTTCCAACATAGTTTACCACAGACCTACGGGTCCATAGTTATTAGCTAGATGGCTTCTTCTCTCTTTTTGGATCTCAATACAATGTTCTCCCCCTCTCTTGTGGAGATCTATTCGATGTAATCTCTTTTTGCGGTGTGTTTGTCGGGATCCGATGAATTGTGGGTTTATGATCAGATTTATCTATGTATAATAGTTGAATCTTCTCTAAATTCTTTTATGTATGATTGAGTTATCTTTGCAGGTCTCTTCGAATTATCAGTTTGGTTTGGCCTACTAGATTGATCTTTCTTGCCGTGGGAGAAGTGCTTAGCTTTGGGTTCAATCTTGCGGTGTTCTTACCTAGTGACAGAAAGGGTTGCAAGACACGTATTGTATTGTTGCCATCGAGGATAACAAGATGGGGTTTATATCATATTGCATGAGTTTATCCTTCTACATCATGTCATCTTGCTTAATGTGTTACTCTGTTCTTATGAACTTAATACTCTAGATGTAGGCAGGAGTCGGTCGATGTGTGGAGTAATAGTAGTAGATGCAGGCAGGAGTCGGTCTACTTGTTATGGACGTGATGCCTATATACATGATCATGCCTAGATAATCTCATAACAATGCGCTTTTCTATCAATTGCTCGACAGTAATTTGTGTCGGTGTACTAGAATAGGGGTACCCTAGTACCCCGAACTTGTGCACGGGCAGTTGCAGCACCCCCGCGGCAAAGGCTTGCTGGGCGAACGCCAAGATCCCCCAAGGTTCCCTTGGAGCCATCCAAGAACAAAGTACTCAAGCTAAGGAGACAAGGCCCCGGCAAGAGGAGCTTGCCGGGAAGGCCAACCAAGGCACCCCAAGGAACTTTCCGCGATGCGCCGCGCACTCCGGCAAGGCAACAAGGCCCCGGCAAGAGGAGCTTGCCGGGAAGACTAAACAAGGTACCCCGAGGCCCGGAGAGCGACGAGCTTCTGGACCCGACAAGATAACAACAGCGGCAAGGCGCTTGCCGCGGCAGGCGGCCACTCTGTGCCCACGCTGCACCACATCCACCAACGTGTCGCTCTAGGAGACTCTCCAGACGCGCGTGGCGGGAGGCTATGCAGCCAGCGGTGCGCAGAGGCATGCGAAGCTGACAAGATCGCCATCATGGCGAACAGTGGCGCCCCCTAACGGTCCCTTTCTGCACTGTTTGGGAGACTCAGACGGGCATTTAATGCCCTTGTCCCCTTGCGTCAGTGTTAGGTAGGGTGCACTGTGCAAGTAACTATATCAACTACCTCGCTTTTTACGTTTTTACCCTCCTCTGCGTTGCCACCTGTTGGTGACCCCTTTGACGTATAAAAGGAGGCCCATGCGCAACGTAGAGGGGGTTCGGACAGTTCGCTTCGATTCATTCGTAGCCCAGAAAACATCACGCTCTCTCTCTCTCTCGAGAGAGCAAGAACACCAGATTATACAACCAGACAAGCAGCAGTAGGAGTGTTATCTCTCCGGAGAGCTCCGAAGCTGGGTAAACTGCTCGTGTGCCTCGCCTCGATCTGCTCTTCGTGCGACCTCTGCCCCCCGCCGAACCGAAAGGGGCCCGGTCCGCCGGCCCCATAGGTGTTCGTGGATCAGTTTCCCCGACATCTTTGGCGCGCCAGGTAGGGGGTGTCGAGATTGTGTGAACCTGATCCGGCGTTCACACGAGCTAGATCTTTATTCCCTTCATCAACATGCCACCGAAGAAGAAGACTTTGGCGGCAGCCGCTCCGTCCATGTCACTTCCGCCACCATTGGAGCAAACGAGTGGTGGGATGGACGCCGGCGGAAGAAAGGACGTCGACGAGGAAGCTCATGATGCCGCCAGGTCCAAGAACAAGGCTGCGCAAACCTCGGCGACTGTACATGTTCCACGCCACTCTCAGGAGGCGCAAGATCAACAGCGGCATGGCACTAGCAGTGCCATTCGCATGACAGGCCAAGACCAAGCTGGTGGATCTCGGGGCGCTCAAGACCAGCATGCACGCCAGCGTGCTGGCACGAGCGGGGCACGGTCGCTTGGACGGGATACTGCTCCTTCTAACATAGTTAGAAGTTCGAGCATGTCCCGCTCCTCGCGCCGTACGCCACTGCTACCCACCACTCCAGCAGAAGCTTTGGCACGAGCTCAACTTCTCCTAGATTACCCTCCGACGTCGGACAAGATCGACGAATGGAGGGCCACCATTTAGAGTCTCATCGGCTACGCCAATGGCGACACTCCACGGCGGCCGAGCGCGTCGCCACCGCGGCAGGGTTGCCGGACACGAGCCGGTGGCGACGAAACAGGCGGAGGTGCAACTACCTTGCAGTCACCGCCCCGAAGGCCAAGATCGCCGACTCGTCGGATCCATCTCGACAGCGACTCCACTGCATCGTCGGATCCACGAGCTCGTCGCGATCAACGCCAAGTCCTTCATGATCGGCAACAAGAAGACGCTCGAACCCGCATCGAGCGCCGAAGAGAAGCGCGACGTCAATCCGACAAGCGCGCTGGGCCCTCTGTTGACATGTATGCGCCAGGGGAACCAGGTGATCAGCCGTACGCGGTAGGTTGTCCTGCGTTCACTCGTGAGCTGCGGCAAGTCCAGTGGCCCAGCACAAAGAACTTCAAGCCAGACGTGTCGGACAAGTACGACGGCAAGACGCATCCATCGGAGTTCCTCAGCATCTACACCATTGCGGTACAGGCTGCCAGAGGACAAGATGACAAGATCCTTGCCAACTACTTCCCGCTGGTGCTCAAGCCCAACGTCAGATCCTGGCTCATGCACTTGCCGAACAACTCAATATCCTCTTGGGCTGATCTGTGCCATCAGTTTGTCGGCGCCTTCACAGGCGGACACAAGCCTCATGGCCAGGAGAGTGATCTTCATCTGCTCGCCCAGAAGGAAGGAGAGCCACTGCGCAAGTACATTCAGAGATTCAGCAGTGTGCAGCACAACATCCCAGACGTCCACCCTACCGCGGTGATCAGCGCGTTCCATCAGAACATGCGGAACCGCGGGATGCGGGAGGAAATGGCGATGTGCAAGATCAAGAATGTCAGCGAGTTATATGCACTGGCCGACAAGTGTGCACGCGCTGAGGAAGGGAGGAGACTCCCCGGAGAAAATATAGGAGCGGGGGGATCTGACAGTGAAGATGCTGCCCCGACAAGGAAAACCGGCGGCGGAACAACAGAAGGAGGAAAGGCAAAGAAGTGCTAGTTGTTGAGCAGTCCGGCAACGGTGGCGGCGCCAAGGAAGCCAAAGCTGGTGACTCCGGTAAGGAGGTTGCCGCGGAAGCAGCGGTCGCCGACAAGCAGGACGGCCCCAACAAGCAATATTGCAAGATTCACCGCACCAAGGGCCATGATCTCCAGAACTGTAAGAAAGTCGAACAGCTTGTTGAGCAACAGAAAGCTGAATATGAGCGGCGCGACAAGGAGAAGGCCCGGGAAGGAGCTGGTGGATCCGGTAAAAAACGTCCCGGCCGAGGAGGACGCCGCGGCAAGGCCAAGCAGCGGCAAGGAGACAGACCTCCTCGCGGCCGCGACAAGGATGAAGATGACGACGACGATGAAGATATGGATGATGAGGAGACTGATGAGCAGGAGTTCCATAAAGCCACAGAGGTCCTGTGCGTTGACGGTGGTGCTTCCCTGCATGCCTCGCACCGCCAGCTCAAGTAGTGGGTGCGGGAAGTTAATGCAGCAGAACCACCCGTCGGGTCACGCAAGCCTCTGAAATGGTCCGGCACGCCTATCATCTTTGATATTGAGGACCACCCGGATCGCATAACTGCGGTCGGGTGCTTGCCGATGTTGGTTTCACCAACAATCCGCAACCTCAAGGTCACTAAGATGCTAGTTGACGGCGGAGCCGGCTTGAACTTGATCTCCTTCGCGGTGCTCCAGAAACTCCAGATCCCTGACAGCGAGCTCGAAGAGACCGGCACATTTCAAGGAATCAACCTGGGAAGGAGCAAGCCAAAAGGAAAGATCACGTTGCCGGTAACGTTTGGCAGCGAGCTGAACTTCAGGACTGAGAGGGTCATGTTTGACGTTGCCGACTTTCCATTACCTTACAATGGAATCCTTGGCCGTCCGGCACTCGCCAAATTCATGGCAGCCTCTCACTATGCGTACAACGTACTGAAAATGCTAGGCCCGATAAGTGTCATCTCTGTCCCTGGCGACAAGAAGGACGCCCTTATCTATGCCGACAAAATCTACCGGGAAGCAGCAGCCGCAGCAAAACGCAAGACACTTGCCGCTGAAGCTCCCGGGGGGAAGAAGAAGACCAAGTCCGGCAAAAGCTCTGATGCCCACTCCGACAAACACACCTCTTCGGAGTGCTGCACCATCGAGAACGCACCATCGAGCTCCACCGGCAAGTATAAGAAGGCAATGGCAGCTCCACCTGAGACCAAGAAGGTGTCCGCCAAGGAGGATGGCGCTGGTGGTACCTTCACCATCAGCGCCACTCTTGACCCTAAATAGGAAAGCGCGCTCGTTGCTTTCCTGCGGGCGAATGTCGACGTGTTTGCGTGGCAACCATCTGATATCCCCGGTGTTCCCAGGAAAGTAATTGAGCACCACCTTGTCGTCTGTCCTCATGCACGGCCCGTCAAGCAGAGAGTCAGGAAGCAGGCAGTAGAGCGCCAAGAATTCATCGCAGAAGAAATCAAGAAGTTGGAAGCAGCAGGCCTTGTCAGAGGAGTACTCCATCCCACGTGGTTGGCCAATCCTGTTGTTGTGCGCAAGGCTAACGGGAAATGGAGACTTTGTATTGACTTCACTGATGTTAATAAAGCTTGTCCCAAAGACCCATTTCCCTTGCCGCGTATTGACCAGATTGTTGACTCCACAGCCGGATGTGATTTGCTTTCATTTCTTGATGCATACTCAGGATACCATCAGATCTTCATGGCAGAAGGGGATGAAGAGAAAACCGCATTTATCACCCCGTGTGGCACGTACTGCTTCGTACGGATGCCTTTCGGTTTGAAGAATGCTGGTTCAACATTCGCAAGGGTAGTCCACCATGATTTTGAGCCGCAAATGCACAGAAATGTGGAAGCTTACATGGATGACATAGTGGTCAAGAGCAAGAACAAGGTGACACTGATTCAAGATTTAGACGAGACATTTGCAAATCTGCGCAAGATCAACCTCAAGCTTAACCTCGAGAAGTGCGTGTTTGGAGTCCCTTCCGGCAAGTTTCTCGGGTTCTTCGTGTCTCAGAGGGGAATTGAAGCCAATCCCGACAAGATCAAAGCCATTGAGCAGATCGAAGCACCAAAGCGCGTCAAGGATGTATGGAGGCTTGCCGGTTGCGTGGCTGCTCTCAGCTGGTTTATCTCTAGATCTGCTGAGCGCGCCCTGCCATTTTTCAAAATTTTGAAAAAGGCAGGTCCAGTAAAATGGACTCCGGAAGCGGAGGCCGCGCTGCAGGACTTGAAGAGATACCTGTCCTCCACTCCAACGCTCGTCGCACCTAAACCGCAAGAGAAGTTGCTGCTGTATATAGCGGCAACCAATCAAGTGGTTAGTGTTGCGTTAGTGGCGGAGAGGGAGGCGGATGATGAGCCAGCAACCACGGCAGATCCGTCCAGCGACAAGCAGGGGGCTTCGTCGACAAGCTCTGGTCCCGACAAAGATGGATCTGCGCAGGAGTATGATAAGATGCCGAAGAAAATGGTGCAGCGCCCAGTTTACTTTGTCAGTTCTCTTCTGCAGGGGGCTAGATCAAGGTACTCTGGTGTGCAGAAGTTGCTTTTCGGCCTCCTCATGGCCTCGAGAAAGCTGCACCATTACTTCCAAGCACATGAGATCACAGTCGTCACTCGCTTTCCGCTAAAAAGGATACTGCAAAATCCAGAAGCAACGGGCAGGATTGTCGAGTGGGCGCTGGAACTGTCAAGCTTTGGACTCAAGTTTGAGAGCACTTCAACTATCCAAAGCAGAGCATTGGCAGAGTTCATAGCAGAGTGGACGCCAACTCCAGATGAAGAAATTCCAGAAATGAGCATCCCCGTCAAAGAGGCAAGCAAAGAATGGCTGATGTACTTTGATGGTGCCTTCTCGCTGCAAGGCGCCGGTGCAGGCGTGCTGCTTGTCGCACCCACCGGAGACCACCTCAAGTACGTGGTCCAGATGCACTTTCCCAAGGAGCAAGCAACCAACAATACCGCAGAGTATGAAGGATTGCTTGCCGGACTCAGAATCGCAGTAGACCTTGGGATCAAGAAGCTCATTGTCAGGGGTGACTCACAGCTTGTCGTCCGCCAAGTGAACAAGAACTACCAAAGTCCGTTGATGGAAGCGTATGTTGATGAAGTGAGGAAGCTAGAAGAGCACTTTGACGGCCTACAAATGGAACATATCCCGAGAGCTCAGAATGATGTTGCTGATGGTCTGTCAAAGTGTGCCGCACTAAAGTTACCTGTGGAACCAGGGATCTTTGTGCTCAAGTTGACTCAACCATCCATACCACCATCAACTGGACAAAGCAAGAAGAGGAAGTTGGTTTTTGGTGACTACTTTCCGGCAGAGCTCCCCGAAGCCGCCGCCAAGAAAGTCCCCAAGATCAACACCAAGGAAGCTGAGGGGCAGTCTGCTCCGGCAAGCCTTATGGTTTGTTCCGTTGAAGCAGACGCTCCCGACAAGTTTTGCTCCGGCAATCTTGCCGGGGAACATCAAGCTCCGGCAGGACCACAAGTCCTTGCCGTGGAAGCAGATGTTCCCGCAGCAGCAGATATGCCTTTAGTCCTTGTTGTCGAGCCACAAGCTCCAGCATGGGCACAGCAGATTGTCCACTTCCTTCAGATAGGAGATCTTCCCGAAGAGCAAGAAGAAGCGGAAAGAGTAGCCCGGCAGTCAAGTATGTACCAGTTTGTTGATAGCATACTGTACAGAAGAAGACTCAACGGTGTGAAATTGAAGTGTATTCACTGGGAAGATGGACAAAAGCTGTTGGCAGAGATACATGGAGGCATATGTGGCCACCACATAGGCGCAAGAGCACTTGCCGGCAAAGCTTTCCGGCAAGGTTTCTTTTGGCCGACAGCCCTCCAGGATGCAACTGCACAAGTAACCAAGTGTGAAGCGTGCCAGTTCCACTCCAAATAGATACACCAGCCAGCTCAAGCTCTCCAGACGATCCCTTTATCCTGGCCATTTTCGGTCTGGGGGCTCGATATCCTCGGCCCCTTCCCCCGAGCTGTCGGGGGCTTTGAGTACTTGTACGTCGCGATCGACAATTTCACAAAGTGGCCGGAAGTGCAGCCAGTGAGAAAGGTGACAGCACAGTCAGCAGTCAAGTTCTTCAGGTCGATTGTTTGCCGTTTGGGGATCCCTAATAGGATCATCACTGACAACGGCACGCAATTCACGAGCCGCATCTTCATGCAGTACGTCCAAGACCTTGGCGCCAAGGTCTGCTTCGCTTCTGTTGCTCATCCGAGAAGCAACGGTCAAGCAGAGAGGGCAAATGCTGAAGTGCTGCGCGGGCTCAAGACCAGAACTTTCGACAAGCTGCACAAGTGCGGAAGGAACTGGATCGAGGAGCTGCTGGTGGTTCTTTGGTCGATCAGAGCGACGCCAAATCGAGCCACTGGCCAGACACCTTTCGCTGTAGTCTATGGAGCAGAGGCAGTTCTCCCCACGGAACTCGTATACGGATCACCTCGAGTGCTCGCTTATGATGAGCTTGAGCAAGAACAGCTGCGGCAAGACGACGCGCTGCTCCTTGAGGAAGATCGTCTTCAGGCTGCTGTACGAGCTGCTCGGTACCAGCAAGCTTTGCGCCGCTATCATAGCCGCAAAGTTAAAGCCAGAAGCTTCGAGGAAGGCGACCTTGTTCTTCGGCGCGTTCAGTCCGCCAAGAATTCCAACAAGTTGACGCCAAAGTGGGAAGGCCCTTATCGGGTGAGACGAGTCACAAGGCCCGGCGCTGTCCGCCTTGAGACCGAAGATGGCATTCCGGTGAGCAACTCCTGGAACATAGAACATCTTCGTAAGTTTTTCCCGTAAGGCGCGGTTGCCGGAACCCGTTCCGGCAACCACCTTTTGTACAAGTCTTGCCGCTGTTGCATGTAATCCTTTGTACAAAGCCGGGCGCAGATCCCGTGCATAAAAAGAACCCCATGTGCTTCGCACAACTTGTCCATTTCATGCGTTAGTTCCTTTCTTGCACGTGATTATCTGACACTTTGTGCAGCACCTACATCTGGTAAGCAGTAACGAGCCAAAGAGCTCCATATTATCATTTTCTCTTCTTTCTTTTTCTTTCAAAGGAAAAGAAGGTTCCCTCGCACACATGTTTGCCGGGGGGGAAGGAGAAGATTGTGGTATGGACCAGGCGTCGTTCAAGCAAAGTCCTGCCTTGCCGGGAAGCAAACGACAGAAAAGCTAAGTTGCCAAAGTTTGAGCAATCAGTTTTTAAATTTTTTAGTTATTTTCCTCGAACGACCCTGCTTTGTATGGAAAACCTGTGCGCGGAGGAACCAACTCGTGGCTAGTTGCGCCCTTACTTTGTTTCGAGTCTGCTCAATAGCTTAAGTGTGTTGCATCTAGTCGCGACAAGGTTTCTTGTCGGAAGCAGCGCCGCCAGCAGGCTGCTGAAGTTCCGCACTCAGCGCTCGCGGCTCGGGTGCCTGCGCCGACAAGTTCCCTAGAAGCGTAGGGTAAAAACATACAAAGGAAGGAATCTAGTAGAGGAAATAACATAGCAGTTGATAACAGAAATAAAGTTATATTACAAGATAACTTGTCGCAGCTCTAACAGAATGTTTTCATAACATGATTAGCAGCGGCAAGGGAAAAGAAGAAATGGACGGCCTAGTCTACGCGTCCGCCCTCGACCCTCTTAATCTCGCTCACCTTGTCCACAATGGGTGCGACAAGGGCCTTGAGCGCATCCAGATCGGCGTCAGGCGGCAAGGACCTGAGGACGTTGGTGAAGCTGAGGCCTGGGTTGGGGAAGGCCACCTTCATCAACACCTTCTGGAGAACCCCGCACAGATCTTGCGCGACTCGTTGGCCAGCTGCTTCGGGATCCTCTCCCGGAGCCGCTGGAGTGCCGTCGCCACGCCCTTGAAGAACAGGCTGAGCTTGGCGCTGGGTTGAAGACTCTCGTCCGAAGGATACCCAAAGTCCTCCATCCCCAGCTGCACCAGCTCCTCGTTGATGACTGCGGCAATGTTCACCAGACCCTCGGTCCAGTGCTCCACAGTGTCTCTGAACGAGTTCTGGGTAACCGCAATGCTCTCCAACAGCGTCGCGTCAGCCTTGACCTTCTCCGCCAAGGTCTTCTCCCGTTCCTTGGCGGCCTCCAGAGTCTGCGTCAGCGTGGCCAATTTCAGCTCCAGGTCTGCTTTGGAATCCTTGGCGGCGCTGAGCTCCTTGCCCCTCTCAGCGAGAAGGTCTTGCAGCTCGCCATGGGCGGCAGCATCCTTCTCATGCTCGCGCTTGAGCGCGGCAAGCTCCTCGCTACTCTTCCCAATGTTGGCCTCCAGCTGCGCCACCTTCTCCTCCAACTCTTTCTTGGCGGCCTCTGCAATTGCCGCAGCGTCCTTTGCCTCCTTGAGCGCCCCGCCAAGTGCTTGCTCGCGCTCGGCGAGCTCTTCCTCGTAGCTGTCGAGGTTGGCCTTCCGCTGCACTAGTTCACCTTCCCGTGCGGACTGCTTCTCGGCGGCCAGCCTCTGCTCCTCCTCAGCTTCGGCCTTCTCGAGAAGAAAGGCCGTGCGCTCCTTGTCGAGTCGCTCCCGCTCCTGCGCCAGGGACCGGAGAGCTTCTTGATTTTGGCCCCGGAGCTCCTCCGCACGCTTCTCCACGTCAACTCCTGCCTTCACGACAAGTGCTTCCCGGGAAGCCAGCTTGGCTTGCTGAGCGCGGTAGAGTGACAGCAGCTTCCGCAGCAGCGGCTCCTCCTCAGGCTCGCCGCTGCTGCTGCTGGGCGCGTCAACCAACGACAGTCCAGCAGAGGCAAGCACCTCCCCGTCAAAAGTCTCCCCCTCGACCGGCGCCCTGGAGCTCGACGCCCAGGGTAGCTTGATGAAGATATTGTCACCGGCCTTCAAGTAGGCGTCGGGCTGGGGCTCCTCGGAGCCCGGCTCTGCAGAAGCGGCAGAGGGTTTGGCGGTCGGCGCAGCGCCCGGCGCTCCTGCGGCCTCAGGGTCGTCAGTGCGATCGCCCGACCCCTCGCCGGCTTCTGCAGCAGCAGCCCCGGCGGCCTCCTCGCCGGCGGTCTCATCAGCACCGGCACCTTCCTCGCCGGCGCCCTCTGTCTCCATTGGCTCAGCCGTAGATGGGTCTGAAGAACGAAGAAGGGAGGAAAATCAATCAAAAAATCCAAGAGAGGAAAAACAGAACAAGCAGAACCCAAGGGAAAGTTTCTGGGCAAGTGGATTACCTGCGCCAAGATCTTCAGTTGCGGCCTCGGTCGCCGCAGGATCAGCAGTGCCGTCCCTTGCCGGAGAGTCCCCCCTTGCCGGAGAGCGCTCCCTTGCCGGGGACTCCTCCCTTGGCGGCGCAGTCGAAGCAGGTGGCACTTCGGGACCAGCTTCCGGGCACTCCTGATGAGACTGCTCTACTCCTGCACAAGTCAACAAGCAAGATATCAACAAAGGAAAGAGTACTCAAGCGCGCCCGGCAGCAGAAGGCTAAACTATGAACTTACGCTGGGGACTGCGCTGGGGGCTGCTTTGAGGAGTGATTGCCGGGTCCGTCAAGGTGGTCTCGGACCCGCCTCCTGCTGACACGATGGGGTCATCCTCGATGACAATCACCGCGGCCTTGGCCCTCTTTGCCGCTCTCTGGGCCAGCATTCTGAAAAGAAAGGAGTCTAGATTGGAGCAAGTCAGATACAAGATATAAACAGCAAGATTGAAGAACTACAAGAGCACCAAAGAAACTTACTCTTCTTCCTCCTCGTCGGAGCTGAGCGCGGAAAGATCGAAGTCCGGCCCTCCTCCGGTGCGGCGAGGTGGAGGAGTAGGATCCCTTGCCCGCTTGGCGGGGGCAGTGGCGGTGGCCCGGGAAGATCCCGCTCCGGTTGCCGCTGTTGCGTGAGGCGCTCCCGCGGCAACATTGCTTGCCGCGGTAGAGCGCGTCGCGCGGCTCGGTGGCTGTGGAGCCGGCTGCCGCCCCGCTGCGTCCCCGGCCCTGCGAAGGCGCCTCCTTGGCAGGGCCGGGGGCTCTGCCTGCGGCAAGTTCTCTGAAGGCTCGGCCTCCTCCTCGCCGGCCTCGCTCGGCTCGGCTTCGGAACCGGCAGGCTCCTCCTCGCCCATGAACTTTGCACGTTCGGCAAGGTTTGCCGCCTCTACAGCCTCTGCCTCCTCCACAGTAAAACCAAACACGCCCGCGGCAGCTGCGGCCGCAACCTCTTCCGCCCTAGTGGCGATGCGCTGCAGCTCCTCGTCGGTGGTGTCACAGGTGAGGCTCTTCTGCTCGTCAGCATGGACCGGCACCTCCTCCAAGTTGTCAAAGAATGCTTGTACAACGTCATCCGTAGGCTCTTTCCAAGTTGGAACGATTCCATGTGAATCGCACAACGGCATCATGGCGCGGATCCGGTCAAGCGAAGAGTTATTGCACAAAGGAACTATGCCCCTCGGCAGAGTGAATGGGTGCTGGGGGTCGCATTTGAATAATTCCAAGAGCATTGCGTCCAACTCCAAGACGGTGAAGTTGTAGTTGAGGCCCGGCCGCAGCCTCATGATGTCCGCCGAATTCTTGAATTCCCAAGCGGGCCTCCCCCTCTCCTGCAGGGGGGCAATGAGGCGACGGAGGAAATCTGCCCCGACAGCACCTACGGTGAGCCCGGCAAGCCTGAGGCGAAGAATCCTAGTGATGGCGATCTTCAGCCTCTCGTCTTCCGGGGCCACGTTGCTCCAGTCATTGCCGCGCACTATTGGAGTTTGGCGTACGGCGGTGAAGGGCTGCGGATTCTCCTCGACGATCCAGCACCACTCCGCTCTCCACTCCTCCCACTTGCTGCAGAGCTCACCCTCCAAGTATGCCTCCTTCTTGCCGACTCTCGAGATCCAAGCAATCCCTCCGGCAAGTGGCTCTCCTCTCTCTACCCGAGGTATGAAGTAGTGGCGGAAAAGGGCAACACTAGGGTGGACTCCGACAAAGTTTTCGCACAAATGTGCGAAAACTGCCATGGTCAGGACAGCGTTGGGGGTGAAGTCAAGGAGGCGGAAGCCATATGTGTTCATAATGTCACAGAAGAACTCCGAGATGGGCGGGCAGAGCCCGCAGTAGAAGAATAGCGCAAAGAACGGGTACCCGTTTGGAGCCAACTCCGAGGCAGCGGCCGGGAGTACCCTCGTGCGCGGATGCGCACGCGTCTCCGTCGCCCAAAAGAGGTAGAAGTACTCCCTCAGCTCCTGCACGCCGAGCTGGGGGGTGAAGATCGCCCGCTCCTACCGCAGCGCCGCGAGCCGCTGCGCCTCGGCCGACTTCACGCCCTTTCCCTTGTCGGCTTTCGGGGCCATGGCGGAGGTGGTGGGGAAGGTCGACGGCGTGGTGATGCTGGTGGCAATGGGGGGCGGAGCGCTGCTCCCTCGGCTTCGAGAAGAAGGGGAGAGCGGCGGAGTTTGTGAAGACGAAGTAGCAGCAACCAGCGAGGGGGAACGAACTGCCCCTATTTCCTCTGCTTATAAAGAGGGATGGGGCGGACGTTTCGGCCTTCCAAATAAACAACCACCCACGATCTCTCCCACGATGCCGCAATCAACGCGTGCCGTTATGGGAGAGCGCGGTGGATACGGAGCAAGATTTGGCGTGGCCCAGCCCGCGTGTGCCCGTGCCCTGTCTTGGGCCTGGCCCAACAACGCTCGGCACCGTGTTTGGCCCAGGCCCGGGGGCTCCTATCGGTGTACTAGAATAGGGGTACCCTAGTACCCCGAACTTGTGCACGGGCAGTTGCAGCACCCCCGCGGCAAAGGCTTGCCGGGCGAATGCCAAGATCCCCCAAGGTTCCCTTGGAGCCATCCAAGAACAAAGTACTCAAGCTAAGGAGACAAGGCCCCGGCAAGAGGAGCTTGCCGGGAAGGCCAACCAAGGCACCCCAAGGAACTTGCCGCGACGCACCGTGCGCTCCGGAAAGGCAACAAGGCCCCGGCAAGAGGAGCTTGCCGGGAAGACTAAACAAGGTACCCCGAGGCCCGGAGAGCGACGAGCTTCTGGACCCGACAAGATAACAACAGCGGCAAGGCGCTTGCCGCGGCAGGCGTCCACTCTGTGCCCACGCTCCAGCACATCCACCAACGTGTCGCTCTGGGAGCCTCTCCAGACGCGCGTGGCGGGAGGCTGTGCAGCCAGCGGTGCGCAGAGGCATGCAAAGCTGACAAGATCGCCGTCGTGGCGAACGGTGGCGCCCCCTAACGGTCCCTTTCTGCACTGTTCGGGCGACTCAGACGGGCATTTAATGCCCTTGTCCCCTGCCGTCAGTGTTAGGTAGGGTGCACTGTGCAAGTAACTGTATCAACTACCTCGCTTTCTACGTTTTTACCCTCCTCTGCGTTGCCACCTGTCGGTGACCCCTTTGACGTATAAAAGGAGGCCCATGCGCAACGTAGAGGGGGTTCGGACAGTTCGCTTCGATTCATTCGTAGCCCAGAAAACATCACGCTCTCTCTCTCTCAAGAGCAAGAACACCAGATAATACAACCAGACAAGCAGCAGTAGGAGTGTTATCTCTTCGGAGAGCTCCGAAGCTGGGTAAACTGCTCGTGTGCCTCGCCTCGATCTGCTCTTCGTGCGATCTCCGCCCCCCGCCGAACCAAAAGGGCACCTATGGGGCCGGCGGACCAGGCCCCTTTCGGTTCGGCGGGGGGCGGAGGTCGCACGAAGAGCAGATCGAGGCGAGGCACACGAGGAGTTTACCCAGCTTCGGAGCTCTCCGGAGAGATAACACTCCTACTGCTGCTTGTCTGGTTGTATTATCTGGTGTTCTTGCTCTCGAGAGAGAGAGAGCGTGATGTTTTCTGGGCTACAAATGAATCGAATCGAACTGTCTGAACCCCCTCTACGTTGCGCATGGGTCTCCTTTTATACGTCAAAGGGGTCACCGACAGGTGGCAACGCAGAGGAGGGTAAAAACGTAAAAGGCGAGGTAGTTGATACAGTTACTTGCACAGTGCACCCTACCTAACACTGACGGCAGGGGACAAGGGCATTAAATGCCCGTCTGAGTCGCCCGAACAGTGCAGAAAGGGACCGTTAGGGGGCGCCACCGTTCGCCACGATGGCGATCTTGTGAGCTTTGCATGCCTCTGCGCACTGCTGGCTGCACAGCCTCCTGCCACGCGCGTCTGGAGAGGCTCCCAGAGCGACACGTTGGTGGATGTGCTGGAGCGTGGGCACAGAGTGGCCGCCTGCCGCGGCAAGCGCCTTGCCGCTGTTGTTATCTTGTCGGGTCCAGAAGCTCGTCGCTCTCCGGGCCTCGGGGTACCTTGTTTAGTCTTCCCGGCAAACTCCTCTTGCCGGGGCCTTGTTGCCTTGCCGGAGTGCGCGGCGCATCGCGGCAAGTTCCTTGGGGTGCCTTGGTTGGCCTTCCCGGCAAGCTCCTCTTGCCGGGGCCTTGTCTCCTTAGCTTGAGTACTTTGTTCTTGGATGGCTCCAAGGGAACCTTGGGGGATCTTGGCGTTCTCCCGGCAAGCCTTTGCCGCGGGGGTGCTGCAACTGCGCACAAGTTCGGGGTACTAGGGTACCCCTATTCTAGTACACCGACAATTTGTTCACCCACCGTAATACTTATGCTATCTTGAGAGAAGCCTCTAGTGAAACCTATGGCCCCCGGGTCTATCTCTTATCATATTTGCTTTCAATCTACTTTTATTTGCATCTTTAATTTTTGCATCTATATTATAAAATACCAAAAATATATTTATCTTATCGTACTATCTCTATCAGATCTCACTTTCGCAAGTGGCCGTGAAGGGATTGACAACCCCTTTATTGCGTTGGTTGCGAGTTCTCAGTTTGTTTGTGTAGGTGCGTGGGACTTTTGAGGAGCCTCCTATTGGATTGATACCTTGGTTCTCAAAACTGAGGGAAATACTTACGCTGCTGCATCACCCTCTCCTCTTCGGGGAAAACTGAGGACAGCTCAGAGGCTCATTTCGCCAGGACATCCCGCTACGTCTCCAACTCCTTCACCCTGTTGCCCTGGGCCAGGGCCTGGGCATCGAGCGCCTCCTTGTGCTTGTGCTCCTGCTCCTGGGTCCTTGCTGCGGCAAGCTTCTCCACCGCTTCATCCTTGCCACGGAGTTTGGCGGCAAGCGCTGCCTCGCACGCGGCGAGATCCTCCTCATAGGAGTTCAGCGCGGCCTCACGCTGTTGCTGGATGGCCTCGTCCTTTTCGGCCTGCGCCTTTGCCACCTCCTGGGCCTTCTCGATGTCGGACTGCTTGAGGACGAGCTCCTATTTGCGCTCAGCCAGCTGTTCCTGGGCGGCCTTCAGCTCTTCATGGGCCTGGCGGAACCAGGCCTGCGCCTCGGCGACATGCTTCTCGAGGTCGGCCTCCGTCTTGCTCACCACCACCTCCTTGGTCCTTGTCAGGTCCAGGCGGGCGCCATGGAGCGCCTGGAGCTTGTCGAAGTTGGCGTTCAGGGCCTGGAGGAGCCGCTCCTCTTGGGAGCTGCCACCAGATCTCGGCTCGTCGATGACCTTGAGCCCGGCGGCGGCAAGCACCTCGTCATCAAAAATTTCCCCCTCGGCGGGTGCTCCGGTACTCGCCGTCCCCGGAAGGCGGATGAACAATTTATCACCCATCTTCAGGTACCTGCCCGAGCCGGAGGCAGCAGAGGAGGAGGGTTGATCATTGACCACCTCCTCCACCTCGGCAGCGGCACCCCTGCCGGCATCCCCGGCAGACCCCTTGCCGTCCTCCTCCTCAGCAGGGGAACCCCTGCCGGTGTCCCCAGCAGGCCCCTTGTCAGTGTCCTCGGTAGGCCTCTCGCCGGCCTCTTCATCGGTGGCCTTGCCGGACACCTCGGCAAACCCCGCGGCGGCTTCCTCCACATCTTTGGCGGCTTCGTCGGAGGCGATCTTGGTGGCCTCGGCCTCCGCGTCCTTGGCGATCTCCTCGATGGAGGCGTCGGTGGCCCCCTGGTCAGCCAAGGGAGCGCCTGGATACCGGCATAAGGGGTGAGGCCGAGCCAAACCAAGAAAAAAATAAAGAGAGAGCAGAAGAAAATGGCAAACACTAGGGATGGATGGGCTCACCTGTGCCGGGCTGGGGGGAGGAAGCTCTCTCTCCACCAACTTCCGGTGTCGGGGTAGACCCGCCAGCGCCTAGATCCACCTCCTCTTCCTTCGTGTGCAAGGGCTCGGCGCTTGGTGCCCTTGCCGGGGACGCCCCACGGGGCGGTGTAGTTGATGGAGGCGGCGTGTTGGAGGTGGCCCCCAGAGGGTCCTCCTGCCGCTATCCTTCTCCTACAACCACGACAAGGTCAGTGCCAAAGAGGTCACCCTTCCCAGCACACGTTGATAAGGAACAGGTGGTAAACTTATGCTGGGGGCTGAGCCGGGGCTGCACCGTGGGCTACTGTCATCCGGGCTGCTCTCCACCACCAGCGGTGCGCCTGGAGCACCTGTCGGGGGCTGGCCGCTTGCCGAAGCCCTAGCCCTCTTCCTCACCTGCTAGGCCAACGTTTCCGTGTCCCTGCCGAGGGAAAACAAGTCAAGATAAGCAAACAACTCTGCTGGAAAAGACAAGAATGACAGGGATAGGATGCTCACTCCTCCTCTGTCTCCTCGTCTGCTACTTTCCTTTTTATCCTCGGACTGAGGGACGAGAAGTCGAAGATGACGTCCTCGTTCGCGCTTGCCAGGGGAGGAGAAGGCGATGGAGTTCGGTAGCGTTTGGATGAAGAAGAGGAAGCCGCCGTCTTCTTCGCCACCACGGCTCTCTTCTTCGCCTCCACAGCCTGCATCATGAGCACGGCTCCCATCGGCACGGCCTGCCGCGGTTTGCCCCTGCCTCGTCGGACCGGCTCGCTAGAGCTGGCCCGGCGCAGAGCGCGTCTCTTCTTTGCGGCCGAGGGGTTGATGGCCTTGGCCTCCTCCTCGGATGATTCTTCAACCTCATCCCCCGCAGGGGGGGCCTCGGCATGTTGCCGCCGCCTGCCTCGGGCGGCCCTCACCCACCGGGCGAGTTCCTCTTCCTCTGCAGCAGCAGCAGCCTCGTTCTCCATGCCTCCAGCATCATCGGCCACCCTGGCAAGCCCCGCCTCCGCCGCCCTTTTGGCGATGTAGTTCAGCTCCTCCTAGGTGGTGTCCTGGATGAGCACTGGCTCATCGTGAGCAAGCTCTTTAACAAGGTTATCGAAGAAGTCCTGCACCTGCTGTGCCAGGGGCTCGACCCATTTGGGGTCAAGGCCATGCGCATTGAAGGCCGGCATCATGGAGAGGATTTCGGCCTGCCGGGTGTTGTTGCTCAGTAGGACCACACCCGGAGGCAGCCCAAACAACGGCCCTTTGACGACCTTGTCGGACTTCGCCGCCCTGCCAGTCCTCTCCACCCTGCCTTCGGTGAACACATCCAACTAGAAGAGCCTCCAGTAGTACCAGGAGTGCCCCAGCACCGTGAGGTTGTTTTGCAGGCCAGTGCAGAGCCTCACGATATCAGCCACATTTTGGAAAGCCCAGACCGGCCTCCCTTTCTTGTGCAGCGGAGCAATTCGGCGGCGGATGAAATCTGCCGTGATCATCTCCAGGCTGAGTCCGGCCTCAGTAAGGCGGCGAATCCTGGTGGTAGCAATGGAGAATTTCTTGTTGCTGGGGTCGAGGTCGCTCCAATCTGCACCATGGGGCAACGCCTCCCGACGAACTCTCCGGCAGAACTCCGGCGGGTCCTCCTCCATGATCCAGCACCATCTGCCCCGCCATTCTTCCCACCTCCCCTTCGTGGCGCCCTCTGGGTATGCCCCTTTCTCCTGGGCCCTCGGGATCCAGGTGACGGTTCCAGAAAGGGCGCCCCCAGGCTGGACGCGAGGGGAGAAATAGTGGCGAAAAAGCGCCATGCTGGGCACCACTCCGGCAAAACCCTCGCAGAGGTGGGCAAAGCATGCCAAGTACTCCATCGCGTTTGGCGTGAGATCCAGCAGATTGAAGCCGAAAGTGCGCATGATGTCGTTGAAGAAATCGGAAAAAGGAGGACAGAGCCCGCAGTAGAAGAAATCGACGAAAAATGGGTATTGTTCCTGGCCACCCAGGTCGCAATCTATGGGGAGGGCGCGTGTGCCGGATGCGCCGACGTCGCCGCCCCCACGGGGGCTTGAAATAGTCCCTGAGCTCGAGGGCATCGACCGACGACGGGATGAAGTAGGCGGATTGCGCCTGCGGCACCGCCACCTCACTCTTCGGCATCTCCTTCCCCTTCGTCTCCTTGGCTGCGCCCTTGCCTTTGCTAGATTTGGGTGCCATAGCGGCTGGAGAGGGAGCGGGGGGTTGAGGGCAGTGGGGGGAGCGGCGGCAGCGAACAGGGGCTTGAGGAAGAAGAAGACAGGGACGGGGATACCAAGATTGGGGAGGAAAATGGAGGGTAAATGAGCCGCGCGCCCGCGGTTATTCCTTTTTATGGGGAAGACGCGGGCTGCCTCTTTGCCATTTATTTTGATGTGACGCCTGCCTGCAGCAACCGCTCTTCGCATGCCCCCCACGTCACGCACGACCCCCCACGTCACGCATTCAACGCGGGTCGTGGGGAAGCGCAGCGCGCGGAAAGTTACCGCGGTGAAAACCACCCCGCCTGCCCGCACACTATTTTTGGGCCTAGCCCAACAATCGCGTCGTGCTCATGTGTGGCCCAGGCCCGGGGGCTCCTGTCGGTGTACTAAAATAGGGGCACTATTCTGTACCCCTTACTAAGAGCATGGGCAGTCGGAGCCATGTGGCCGCGGCCACACTAAGGGGGGCAAGGGACAAGGCCGGGGCCATAGAAACAGTCAGCGCAGCACCAAGACTGCAAGACCAACAGGACAAGGTGATTCTCCCTGGCAAGAGTCTTGCCGGGGCAGCTTGCCCTGCCTCACGCCAGCAGGACGCGCCGCCCTTGAGCCTAAGTTTCCCAACCTCATTTGGAACAGGGCTCGGGAAGCACTCCTGTGGTGGCATGTAGATCTTTGTGAAGGCAAGAGACATTCTAAGACAAAGGAGGAACAGAAGGCAACGAAACCACGGCAAGATCCTTGCCAAAGAAGCACACAAAACCTCCGGCAACGTCCTTGCCGGGGACGACTACAACGCCGCGACAAGGCCCTTGCCGGGGCCCCAGCAAGGCCCTTGACAAGGACGGCCGTGTCATTTACGCCAGGACTGCATCAGCCACGGTAGCCATGGTCCCGCCCCCGTTCCCTATGCAGCTGCCAGCCCACCAGTTGGGTAGGCACCTACGTGGCAACAGGGGGCTTCCGGACCAATTCAGCGCATGCCTACGTGGTGGCATACAAATCTTCATGAAGGACCCGCCACCGCGCCACCTCAGCTGCCTGCTAGTGTACATGGCGCTGCACGCCTCGCTGGCTCGGGCGCGTGTTGAAGCAGGGACGAGCGGAGGCGGACGGGACGTGGGTTTGCATTTAATGCACCTTGTCCCGTACGACTATCGATAGACTTAAACATTGTACCCCGATGCCACATCCTAGTGCCACTGTGGCAATCCCCTTGCTTATAAAAGGAGGCCCAAGGCATCCAGGAGGAGGATTCGGATATTTGGACAAGTTATGCCCATTGTAGCTACCTCTAGAACAAGAACACTCAACAGAGATCTTAGGCGGGAGTAGGGTATTATGCAAGCCGCGGCCCGAACCTGGGTAAATCCCTTGTGTCCACTGAATTGGCCTCCCGATCCTGCTCTCCTCTCAACCCCGCGCCCCGCAACCGTAGTAGGGATCTCACTTTGATCCCATAGGTGTCGTTTCCACCGACATCTTTGGCGCGCCAGGTAGGGGGCGCCGCTTGTTGAGAGAATCTGGTTCGGGAGCTATTCCAGTAGTCCTTCGTCGCCATGGCTCTCAAGGAAGAAGGCGACCTAGCGAGCAGCCCTGCCATCAGATGCAGCAAACGTCCGCGCGACGACAAAAAAAAGCTAAGTTATGCAAGAACTCCAAACAATTCTTTCTTATACAAGGTTATCTTCCTCGGAGATCTTTCCTCTGTAAGGAAACCTGCACGTAGTGGGGCCATTCCATCATCGGGAACTCCCTTGGTCTGTTTCGAGTCTGCTCAACAGATCGAGCGGCCGCGTCGAGGGTGGCAGGGTGGCCTTCCGCTATTGGCAACGCTCTCGTTCTGTCTCGAGTCCGCTCGACAGTTTGGAAGGCCGCACTGAGAATGGAAAGGTGGCTTGCACGGCGGCAAGCACACCCTGCCGGCCACTAAAGGATCCGTCCTTCAAACCTTTTTGTTGACCAGCCCGAATCTCGAGGGCGAGATTCATCTTAAGGGGGGTAGGTTTGTAACATCTCAATTTTCAATTTGGATGTTATACATAGATCATCATATGCACATCGTATTTATTCTTGCATTTTATTGTGATCCTAGAAATCTTAAGCAACTCAAGGAACCAAGGAGAGAGTTGGAGGTTTCGCAAAATTCGTATTTGAATTTAGTTCAAATTTGAAGAAAGGATCAATTTGATTTTATTATTTTTCTCTCTAGTTATTTCCAATATTAAAAATAAATGAGAGAAGGTAATACGACTTCTTCAACCTGAGAGAAATATTGGAGAAAGAATTTTTCAAAAAAAAATTATCATTTTATTGGTATTTTATTCACTATTTTATTTGAATTAGAAAAATATAGCATTTTTGAAAATTGCATCTTAGTCCAAAAAAATGTTCATCTTGTCCTAAATATTAGGTTTGGACGGTGAAAATTGTTTCTGGAATTTTTTGAATTTCCTTTATATTTAGTTAGGATTTTTCTCTTCGGTGGAATTATTTTTTAAAAAAAGTTTCGGACCGACTGGGCCGAAGTCCAGCCGACCCAGCGTCGCGCCACCGCCACCTCCGAGCGTGAGGAGTCCCGCTCGCCGCCGAAGCCGAAGGAGAGTCCGGCTCAGACTCCCGTGGACACCCCCTCGCGCAAGTCGCACCCCCCCCCCCAGGCCCCTTTAAAGCCCGAGTCACCCGGCCGCCTCTCCCCCTCAAGCCGCAGCCGCCGCCGCCCCCAACCCGCAGCCACGCCGCCGGCGCCTCGCCGCACCGCCGCCCGCGTAGCTGATGTCGCTGCGTAGCCACCGCCCCGTGTCGTCGCCTCCCGCGCCCCCGCCGCTGTTGACCGCTGCCGTCGAACCGGTATGACTTGGTTTTTTTCTTCGGTTCGGTTTAGTCAGATCGGTTTTTTTAGGCTTTTACTATTTAACGAACGTACGTTCATTCGTTCATTTTAACAAATGGTTTTCATTAAATTTGTTCTGTTAGCAAACGTTCACGCCGTAGGTTTTTCTTTTTAGTTTATTTTTCAGCCAGGGACTTTTCCGCGATTAGTTTTCTCACGATTTAGCCCCTGATCTTTAAACTAGCATAACTTTTTACTCGTTTATCCAAATTAGAGGAAACCAGCGCCTAAATCTTTGTATTGTTTTGTTCTTTCCAGTTAACCAACTTGAACATTATTTTGGTACTGTAAAATTTGAATTTAGTTCAGATTAGTAAACGATCTTGTTTTGTTCGGATTTGGAGTTTCTTTTCTCCGTTTAAGTTGAATCTTTTTTGCAAATCGTAGCTAATCTCACATAACTACTGTTAAGGTCTAATCCTCATGATAATATTGCTGTTAGGTTTGACTTTTGTTAGTTTAAGCCATGTGCTTGTTTCGTGTTTGATTTGGATCTTTTCTCGCTTTTCTCGGTGCTTCGTTTGAGTGATTGCTTATGTATGTTATTGTTTGTCTATGCTAGATTACTCGAAGTGCGAAGCTTGTTACTACGAATCTCTAGAGTTTGCAGATCGTTAGCAAGGCAAGTTACACTTTGATCATACTCCTTTATACCTAGTTTTTACTATGCATTAGTTTTTGCCCCTCAAATATTTGCATGAGTAGGATTGGGAACATGTGGTTTGATTGTAGTACTTGAGGTAGGAAACTAATACCTTTTGATCACCCCGGGAATAAACGTTATACTTATCATTTCTTAGCCATGCTCGTAGACGGGGATTGGATCGTGATTCACACATGGAAGTTTCAGAGTTATTTAATCATGGATAACATTAAGGTGGTAACTTTAATATACATCTGGGTGGATTGGTTGAGGCACCTGGAGAACCCAGTGTTGCCTATTTTGGGAAATCCCAGAGTACCCGTGTGATTTTTCCTATGGTTTGCCACCCATGCTCTAAGGGATCATAAGATTATTCATGCTAGAAACTTCTGTGTGCAGCCACAAGCCATTATGGGCTCTAGCATAGTTGAGTAAGTTGCGTGAGCTCTTGAAGAGGTGGACTAGCAGATGTAGGGGAAAGTAGGTGTACCGGTTCGCTCGGAGTAGAGAGTTAATGCTTCAGAAAGACTATGTCTCGATCATCCAATCATGGATGCGGTCGAGTCTTGTGGGAAAAAGTGCGCAAACCTCTCCAGAGTTTATAAACTAATCATGGTTAGTCGTGTCCCCGGTTATGGACATCTTGAGTATCTAGTACTTGAATCTATTGATGTGATCTCATCATGTTACTTTAATTAATTTGAATTGGGTTAAGGATGATCCTTTTAATTGGGATTTGAGTTGGGGTTACCTTTTCAAATATTGGGCAACTTGGGAGTAGTTAAATAAATTTATTCCTTTGTTGTAGGGAAAAACTAGCTTTATGCAAAATCATAAACTTACATGTAGATATTGCATGTAGATATAGTTCTCGCATTTCATTGCTTTACAGTGTAACTCTGCCAGCATATTCAATGTGCTGACCTACATGGCTGCAACATCTCATGTTGCAGACTACATAGACGATGATCAAGGTGCGATAGGTCGTTGTTTTGCACTCAGCTATGTCGTTGGAGTTGATTGACTCATTTACCTTCGAAGCTTCCGCAGTTATTTAGTTTAGATGGCCTTCGGCCATGATATTGTTTTGTAATCATACTCTTTATGAGGACTCGGTGTAATAAGTTTGTGATTGAAACTCTGTTATAATTTCTCAAGTACTGTGCATGTCAGCATTACCGATCCAGGGATGAACACAGAGACTTGACCGTTTGAGGTCTGGTCGCTACACATTAGTTCTCAGGGAATAAGATGAACTCTAGCATGAACTGAACCAAACGCCTATGCAGTATATGAGATTCTCTTCTACATGTTTATGTTAATGATCTTCTCAATGTTGGGTGAAGTCAACCACCCAACATTTACTGATTCTGGACGAAAGGACATCACTATTGGCGTGACGGTGAGTTTAGGAGGTTGGTAGTGACGGTGCTTATTTCCCTACTTCCCGATCATTCCAACATGGGATTGATACTCTGAGTGGGGAGGAATAGTGGTGGTGTGTGTGATATAGGGTTTCGACATGTGTGCACGCATCTGTCTAGGCTTCGCCCACAAAGACAAGCATGAGAAGTGGCTTAAGTATCCGAACCTAGAACTATGTGTTTATATATGTTAAGTATATTGTGCATGTAGTGATGACTCTAAATCCCTCTAGAATGCCTTTATTACTCAAGCGGCACCTCTTTATTGTGTCTGTCTTTTCATTTATGTTTTTAGCTTTGATTTGTTGTTTAGACAAAATCACCCTTATTATAGTTTCACTAGCAATCGACGAAATAAACTACTTTTAGATAATGCTCTAGGTGTGAACATAGCCGCGTTAGCGATGACGTAGCTACGGGGTTGGTAGTTGTCTATGCATTACTCCCTTTGGGATCGATAAATTCTACTTATCATGAATTGCAATAGCCCTGTAGACTTAGTGGTCATCAACGACTAACACACATGCAAGAACAAGTACATGACACTGATAGACATGTAATTTTATTGCAAGAGAAACTCCGGATCTATTCATAATCAAACATGGCAGTACAGAGAACACCATAAGTATAGAAATTTACAAACATGTTTGTGGACCACCTAGCAATGACCACAAAGCACTAGAAGGAGCCAAAAGCATGTCGTCCTCATCGCCCCTCCCTCACCAAAGCCAGGAAAACATTGTTGTAGTATATAGTCGTGAAGTCGCCGTGCTAAGGCCCCACAGGACCAAAACACTAGATCAGCAATCATCGCCAATGAAGAGAGTCATAGATCAAAAGTATCAAACATGTAAACAACCAAACGAAGACTGGATCCAAGCAATCAACTGAAGACCAGCAACGATCGAATCCCTCAAGATCTGAGTGAGACTAGCCTTCACAGTCCATCTAACAATGCTAGATACACCCTCAAGATGGGGATCAAATGTGAGAGACATTGTTGTTAATTACCGAGGAACGTCGTCTCTACCACACAGCCCCAACCAAGACGTTGAAACTAATAAGAACGGGAGCGGAGTCTGAGGTCCTCGACACCTTCATGGCCCAAAGGCCTTTAGAGGTACGGCTGACTAGTGGTGCTACTGACGAGGAGGTGGAGGAAACTTCATCTCTTCATATCTTTTCTTTGGGAGGACGACAATCTATTGACTACTAGGTGTTGGGGCACGCCCGTGGCACACCTCTTGAGGGGGAGTTGGGCAGTGCCAGCTAGTCGTCGACCCTTTAACACACTTTTATGTTTTGATTAGCGTGTGTGATGATTATCTTAATTAAGAAATTGAGATTTCAAGCAGAGAATAGCAGCTGAAATAAATACATATATATGCATAGAAGCCCCATTATGGATCTTAACATGAATAATTTGACATAGAACAGTGCAGTTTACATAAGCATGTTGGGAATCGTTGCATGGAAAAAAAATTCTACGCACACGCAATGATCTATCCATGGAGATGCATAGCAATGAAGGGGAGAGTGTGTCTACATGCCCTCATAGATCATAAGCAGAAGTGTTTCACAACGCGGTTTATGTAGTCGAACTTTCTTCGCAATCCAACCGATCTAGTACCGAACATACGGCACCTTCGCGCTCTGCACATGTTCATCTTGAAGACGTCCTACACCTTCTTGATCCAGCAAGACAGTGAGGTAGTAGATGAGTTCCGACAACACGATGGCGTGGTGATGATGATGGTGATGTTAGCTCCGCAGGGCTTC